>NC_086320.1:266562228-266880085 GCF_036172605.1 Pelobates fuscus
AATCTGTATTTTCCTTGATAAAATTGAGTCTATGCATATTGTTTGGTTGCCAAAGATTTGTGTATGATATTCTGATTTACCAACAACATATTCTTGACATAAGGAAGAACATATTCTTAAATCTAAGTGTTATGTGAGCAAAACTGAAACTGTGCTGTGTTTAAATATAATGCATCAGCATTTATCGTTAAAAACTATGTAGCTTGGCGGGTGGTGTCTGACTTCCGGTAATGATGGCTGCTTCCCTCTAGAGCTCTAGACTGAAAGGGGAAATATTAGCTTATATAAGCCCAGGACCCCCTCTGACCTGATCCCAAAGGTGCCCTCGTCTAGCGTGGGTGGAAGCCGAAAATATAGGCATGGCTCAGCGGTGACACCAATCTTTCGGGCACGCAGGGAGAAGGACCCTTCGCATGCAGAGGGCCCGCTGGAGTTGGACTCTGACACAGACATTAGTGATTTCAGCCACTCTCGGGACTTCTCTCCTCTTACGAAGAAAGATCTCAGAGCACTCCCACAAGATATTAAGGCCAACATGGCGGCCAAATATACCAAGCACCTAACCCCCATCAAGGAGGACCTAGAGGACTTGTCTCGACGCAGTGTAGCAGTGTAGGAAAAAATTGAGACATCTGCACAACAACCTCAGCACTTGACAAGGCACTACAGTAACTCAGGGAACAAGTGCGCCTACTGGATGAAAGACAGGAGGACCTTTACAACAGGTCCAGGAGGAATAACATAAGGATCACAGGGCTCCCTGAGTCTGTAAGCATGGACACCTTCCACTCCACCCTCCACTTATTGCCAGAAACACCTCTAGCCGAATTGTTAAAAGACCTCACACACAAGGCCCTGCATGCCTCATCAACTAACAATGCCTAACCGAGGGATATTACTGTACATCTTCATTACTTTCACATAAAAGAAGCCATCATGAAAGCAGCTTGGCACCCCTTTGCAAATAGAGGGGCATCAAGTCCAATTCTTCCAGGATCTTGCTCCATCCATGCTGTGGAAACGGATGGAACTCTAATCCCTCACACAGGCCCTCTCCCAGCAGAAAGTAAGATACACTTGGACATTCCTTCAAGCTTATGGTCAGAAGGGACAACCAAACGAACCCAGTGGCTTACTGTAGTTACGCATGGAAGCGCCACTGCCACAGCATGGAACACAGCCACCCAGGACACGAGCTGACACCCCAGCTAAACATCGTAGCACTCTCCGCCCCAGTAGGACTGCTACAGACTGTGTCTCACCTGAATCTACTGAGAGAACACACATTTAAGTACCGGGGAGTCGGAAGCACAAGACCTTCTAACTTGAGATTGAACTAACGCCGATCTGGCTCCGATCTGGGGAGACTGGCTTCAAGCAAGTAATCATGCCTCAATGTGGACAGGAGTTCGGAAAGACCATCCCTGCCCCCGGATGGGGGATCACAGACAGTGGCGTACACATGACCCATGGGGCCCCGGTGCGAAAATTGATCCGTGCCCCCCCCCTCGCGCTTACTCTGCGCGGGCCGGGGCAGCAACACATGGCGGCGGGCACCTGGTCGCAGGGGTTGCAGGGCTGCGACCGCGGTATGTACGCCAGTGCATGCAGATGCACACACACTTAAAGGACCACTACAGACACCCAGATAACATCAGCTCAATGAAGTGGTCTGGGTGTCAGGTCCCTCTAGTTTTAACCCTGCAGCTGAAAGCATAGCAGTTCAGAGAAACTGTTATGTTTCACTGAGGGTTAATCCAGCCTCTAGTGGCTGTCTCACTGACAGCCGCTAGAGGCGCTTCCGCCATTTTAAGACACTGAACGTCCATAGGAAAGCATTGAGTAATGCTTTCCTATGGGCGGTTTGAATGCGTGCACGGCTCTTGCCGTGCATGCACATTCGGAGCTGAGAGGCGGAGGGATCCCCAGCGCCATGGGAGTCCGGCGCTGGAGAAAGGTAAGTGCTGAAGACACACACACACTCTCATGAACAAATGTATACACACTAGCTAACAGACACACACATTTACTGACAGAGACACACTCAGCGGCAGACATACATACACACTCACTTACAAAACAAACACTCTCACTGACAAACACACACTCACTAACAGACATCAAACAGACTCACTAACACACACACACAAACACACTCAGTAACAGACACACACAGTAACACACTCACTGACACTCACTAGCAGACACACACACTCTAACACAAACACCAACACTCACACTAACACACACACTAACACTCACACACACACTAACACACACACTAACACTCACACACACACACACTCACACTCACTCACACTCACTCACACACACACTCACACACTCACTCACACACACACTAACACTCACACACACACACACTCTAACACTCACACACATACTAACACTCACACACTCACACACACACACACACACACACACACAATAACACTCACACACACTAACACACACACACACTAACACACACACTAACACACACTTACACATGTTTTTTTTTAAATTTAATCCCCCCAGCCTCCCTACCTTTTGGAGTGCTGAGGGGATTCCCTGGGGTCCAGTGGTGCTGCTGGGCTCCTATGCGGCCGGTCAGGCCGGTGCGCGAGGGAGCACTCTCCCCTGAGTGCTTCCTCTTCAGCTCCCTCGTGCGCGAGGGAGCTGAAGAGGAAGCACTCAGGGGAGAGTGCTCCCTCGCGCACCGGCCAGCCTGACTGCCCGCCGGGTGTAAGCAGGGCCAGCCTCAGGGGGCCCTGAGGTGGCCGGCTCCTGGGGCCTCCAGGAGAAGAGGCTGGCCCAGTGGGTACATACAGGGTCGCAGGGGCGGCCGGGCCCCCTGGTGGTCCGGGCCCGGTCGCAGCTGCGACCCCTGCGACCCTGGTATGTACGCCATTGATCACAGAGACTTCAACAGACTAGAGATAAGACCAGGACAAAACTGTCTTCATTGTGAGTGGCCTACTGCTTATTGTTTAATGGGCCCTGGGGCTGGGCAGGGGGGTTGGACAATTGCCCTCTCCCAGTCTCGGCCGGCTGACCTCACAGGTGTTGGAACTGCTATCTGCTGCTGTACACCCAGGGGCTGTCTTAAGGGTGATTGGTGTGAAACACGGGAGATAGGCTGGGGGCTAAACATTCAACCGGATTGGAGACCACGGCTCCCAGTCCTGCATTACAAAGCAAAACTCTAACCACTGCATTTACTGGGGGGCTTCTATAGATTACAGCTACTCGGTTCACTGCTTAAGCACTGCTGGACCATCGTAGAGCCGTACTGCTGCTGCTCCCCACGTTACCCAGGGTGCCCGGACCTTACTGGGAGAACAGCTCACATCCAGTTGGGAAATATTGGCCAGATTGACCCACGGGGTCTGCTCCCCCTTCTGTCAGGATTACTATTGATCCAGCATGCAGAAATAGTATCACACCTAGGAATAAGGATAATGTATAACCGGACCTTAGAATGGCCAGACTGAATGTAACCAAGAATAGTCAAAATACTTGCCAAGATCAGGGATAGAGAATGAGACACAATGATGAGGGAAAGCCAAAAGTCAAGGATACCAGAAATCAGGGAAGTTAAACAAAGCCAAAGTCAAATACCAAAAAAATACTACAATCAGGAACACTGATACTTTGGTGTCCTTGCTCAAACCGCTTGTTTGCAATCGGTACTCAAGTCTGGTTGTTCCCCCTCCTCCTTTTGTTGTTTCTGGGCAGGAGGAGTACGAAGTCTTCTCCATCATTGATTCCAGGTTTTCTCGTGGTTCCTTACAGTATTTAGTTGATTGGAGGGGGTATGGGCCTGCTGACCATTCTTGGGTTTCGGCTTCTGATATCCATGCTGGCCGTAAAATTTGTTCTTTTCATGCCAAGTTTCCTCTAAAACCTGGTCCTGGTGTAACTGTTGCTAATGAACTTTGAGTTCAGATATCCCTAATCTATGCTCTTCATTTGTTACTAGCATTTGTATACTTTATTGCAACATAATCACGTTACATAGTGTTTACCTAACCTAGGATCGCCCTAGAATATTAAACTTACTCATTGTGAATATATCCCACATCGAGGTCTGTCAACATTGACACTCTGTCTACTTATTTAATATTAATTGTATTCTTTTCACGTTCCCCTATCACACATTTAGGTTTTATCTAAGTATTTGTTTTCTATTGAAGTATTTGCTTCTCTACTTTTATATATCCTACCATTAAAAGTTATGTTTTAACCCTCCCTGTTTGACTCTCGTAGTCCAGCAGGACTGTGTAGCTTGAGGCAGTGGTGTATTTTGGATTTGTGCTGCCCTAGGCACGACTAAATTCAGGCACCCCCAAAATCTAAATTTGCCCCCCCCCCCCAATTCATGTCAAGGCCATTTTTGTGACTGACAGACACATGACCTCATTGATACATGCACTGATATGCACTAACTGACAGATACACAGTCATTGGCTCACACATAAAGTCATCGGCACACACTGTTTAACCAACACACACTTTCACTGACAGACACACACTGACACACCCACACACTGACAGGCACACACTCTCAGATACACATAACATGACACACACTCACAGGCACACCCATTCTCACTCACAGACACACACTGAAAGCTACACTCACTCAATCACAGTAAGGTGGACAGCCCCAGAATACGAGGCAAGCAAGGCATTTGTCTGGGAACTCGGGGTGGCATTTTTTGGCACTCCCCCTCAAAGTGCCACCCTAAGCAAATGCCTTGTTTGCCTTGTGGTAAATACATCCCTGGCTTGAGGCCAGCTAGTATCTATCACATTATAAAATGGTGGTCAAACATAGCAGATGACTACCGTGCTCAACAGTGGCTCAGCGGCTGATCGTCATAGAACTCTCTCATGTTTAAAGCTAACGTCCCCCGTTTAGCAAACAATAACCATATGATTTAAGCTAGTTTAACTTTCGCTCAAAATTCACTCATTTTATCACTTTTTAACATGTCATACGCATAGAGAGGCATCTCCTGCCATCCAACCTATCACCCCGGTAGCAAGCACTCACTTAGATTGCAAATCTGTATAACGTTGTAATATTGACATAAGTACAAACACCTCCTCTCTCGAAAATCCAATGCCACATACCACAACATAAACTTAAATGTAACTAACTCTGTCACATGAATCTCTAGCCTAGCATGTTCAATACCAACTACTGACATCTCATAACTTGTTACCAGTGGCGTACATACCGGGGTACATACCGGGGTCGTGTATGCGTCTGTTCGTGAGAGTGTGTGTGAGTGTTCAGCACTTACCTTTCTCCAGCGCCGGACTCCCTTGTCGCTGGGGATCCCCTCCGCCCTGATCCGCCTCTCAGCTCCGAATGCGCATGCGCGTCAAGAGCCGCGCGAGCATTCAAACCGCCCATAGGAAAGCATTACTCAATGCTTTCCTATGGACGTTCAGCGTCTTCTCACTGTGATTTTCACAGTGAGGATCACGGAAGCTCCTCTAGTGGCTGTCAATGAGACAGCCACTTGAGGCTGGAATAACCCTCAGTGAAATATAGCAGTTTCTCTAAAACTGCTATGTTTTCAGCTGCAGGGTTAAAACTAGAGGGACCTGGCATTCAGACCACTTCATTGAGCTGATGTGATCTGGGTGTCTGTAGTGGTCCTGTAAGTGTATGTGTATCTGCATGCACTGGCGTACATACCGCGGTCCTGCGACAAGGTGCCCGCTGCCATGTGTTGCGGCCCCGGCCCGCGCAGAGTAAGCGCAGGGAGCCCACGGATCAGTTTTTGCACCGGGGCCCCATGAGTTCTGTGTACGCCACTGCTTGTTACTCTCATGTTATATAAAAGAAAAAATGTGCTGTTCAAACTGCCACACTTTGCATTGATATGAAAATGCTTACAGCTGCTGTCGTGGCTCTGCACGCTTGTTGTTACTTTGTGCACAAGTAAAATAAAGAATTTCTAAAAAAAAAGTTATGTTTTAAGATAATTTTTTTCTTATTAGTATTTTTTCTAGATACAGGACAGTGTTTTTTCCTTCTTTTCGCTTATATTTCCTAATAAGGGTTAACCCCTTCACTGCCCTACGATCTATCTGAGATCTGTATCAGCTTCCTCTCAACCCATTTTTACAGTACTGAGAGGTTAAAAAGGCGTTCAGTAAGAGTCAGACCAATATTCTACCTCCTCACAGATCGTATTGTTAAGGACATAATAGACGATTTAGTAAAATGCCTATTTACTAGACATGTGCAATTCGTTTCGGTTCGAATATGAATTCGGACGAATTTCGGGCAATTCGGACATTCGGGTACTTCCGAATGTCCGAATTGCTGAAGTTCCGAATTGCCGAGGTCCCGAAGTTCCGAAATTACCGAATTTCCGAAGTGTCGAAGTGTCGAAATGCTGAAGTTGCCGAAGTTCCAAAGTGTCGAAGTGCCGAAGTTACGAAGCACAGTATTAATATACCCAGTGAAAGAAGCAAAATGTTACATTGTATACAATTTTAAATAAAAAGTATACAAACATAGCCAGGATTCAGCTGTAAGCATTTGCAACACTTACAACAATTAAGTAACATACATTCATATAAAATGTAAGTTACTTGGCCAGTCAATGTAATGACAGGAATGAATAAGTAGATAACTCCCTAATTCCCACGGCATTAGGGAGCTATCTACTAAAAGGCTGAAAGACCTAAATTGGTCTTTAAGCCAAATTTACTAATACTAAGTAAAGATTACTTAGTATTAGTAAATTATGCCCCTACTCGCTATACTGCAAGTAGGGGCATGTCTATACTGCAAGGTCCCCCTTCCCGAGCCCCAACCCCTGAGCAGCGGATGGGGGCCCTAAATTATAATAAGGGGGGGGACCTAATGTCCTCCCCCCTGGCCCCCACCCCTGAACGGTGGGTGGGGGCGCTAAATACTAATACGGGGGGGACCTAATGTCCTCCCCCCTGGCCCCCACACCTGAGCAGTGGGTGGGGGCCCTATATCCTAAAAAGGGGGGGGACCTAAGGTCCTCCCCACTGGCCCCCACCCCTGAGCGGCGGGTGGGGGCCCTAAATACTAATAAAGGGGGGGGGGACCTAATGTCCTCCCCCCTGGCCCCCACCCCTGAGCGGTGGGTGGGGGCCCTATATCCTAAAAAGGGGGGGACCTAAGGTCCTCACCCCCTGGCCCCCACCCCTGAGCGGCGGGTGGGGGCCCTAAATACTAATAAAGGGGGGGGCTAATGTCCTCCCCCCTGGCCCCCACCTCTGAGCGGTGGGTGGGGGCCCTATATCCTCAAAAGGGGGGGGACCTAAGGTCCTCCCCCTGGCCCCCAACCCTGAGCGGTGGGTGGGGGCCCTAAATACTAATAAAGGGGGGGGACCTAATGTCCTCCCCCTGGCCCCCACCTCTGAGCGGCAGGTGGGGGCCCTAAATACCAATAGGGGGGACCTATTGTCCTCCCCCCCACCCCCACCCCTGAGCGGCGGGTGGGGGTCCTAAATACCAATAGGGGGGACCTATTGTCTTCCCCCCCGCCCCCACCCCTGAGCGGCGGGTGGGGTCCCTAAAAAAATGTGTCCCACCCCCAGATGACTAGGGGTCCCCAAACCCCTAGTCACCCCACCCCCCCCCAAAATATGATCTACCTACCTACCCCCCCTCACCCTAAAAATAATGAGGGGGGGACCTTTAACTAAGTACCTGTAAAACATAAATAAAACTTACCATTCAATGTTTTCTTTCTTCTAAAATATTCTTTTTTCAGCCCCAAAAAAGGCGTAATAAAAAAACATAATAACCGACGCAATAAAAAAAAAAAAAAAAAACACAGCAAAAAAAAATAATCCTTCTTCACCCATGGAGGGCTCCGCGCAGACTGAGCTCTGCAGGGCGGGGCAAGGCTTATAAAGCATTGCCCCGCCCTGCAATTAGGCTCAGAGCACTCTGATTGGTGGGTTTAAGCCATCCAATCAGAGTGCTCTGACAGGTAAATTAAGAGACTGACAGGTAAGTCTCTACATTTAACAAAAATAAATACTTCAGATACATAGACGACCTCTTTTTTATTTGGGATGGACCAGAGCACCATCTTATTGATTTTATTAATCATTTAAACAATAACGATAGGGGTATTATTCTTACACATGAATTTAGCAATAAATCCATTAATTTTTTAGATCTCAATATTTTTATTAACAAGGGACAACTTCAAACAAAAACGTTCTTCAAAAAAGTATGTGTAAATACGGCTATAGACAGATCAAGCTGCCATTATAAGCCTTGGCTCGAGAGTGCCCCTAAAAGTCAGTTTTTACGCCTTCGTAGAAACTGTTCTGAACTCACTGATTTTAATGAGCAAGCAGATTTTTTAAAAAGTAAATTTATGGGAAAAAAAATATTTAGAGTCAGATCTAAATACTACAATTAATACAGTTAAACAAAAAGAACGAAAAGAACTTCTGACGTACAAAAATAAAGAAAATATCGAACCAATAGCACTCCCAATTATTTTTAATTTTAATAACAAAAATAATGATGTCAAAAAAATAATAAGAAAACACTGGCATATACTGAAACACGATGAAATACTTAATCCCATCATACCCAATCATCCAAATATTGTTTTCAGAGGAGCACCTAATTTTAAATCTATTTTAACTACAAATTTTACTAAAAAATCTCCTCCCAGAAATCTATCCTTTTTTCCCCAGACGAAAGGTTTCTATAAATGTAAACAATGCATTGTGTGTAAAACTACAGATAATTTTATTCCATCCAAAGTCACAAATTTTATGTCGAATCGGACAAAAAAAGTGTATAGTATTTATGATTTTATTTGCTGCAACACAAAAAATGTGATTTACCTGCTTGAGTGCCCATGTGGCCTCCAATATGTGGGGATGACCACAAGGTGCCTGAAGATAAGACTGAGCGAACATTGCAGGAATATAAAAAATGGATACTTAAATCATACAGTATCCAAACATTTCATTATGCACAATAAAGACCCACGCCTACTAAAATGCATTGGTATAAAAAAATGTTCCACCTCCTGGCGTGGAGGTGATATAAAAAAGCTGCTTGGAAAAACAGAGATGGAATGGGTGTATAATCTTCAGACTCTTATACCCCATGGTCTTAATGCAGATTTTGATTTACACAACTTTTTATGATTTTGTATGTTTAACTATGCCTGTACCTTTAAATGTATATGTTCTTAATGTTTTCCATATAGACTTATAATTTTAAGCTGTTTCCTAACTTCCATTTTACTGCAAAATAACTTGCTCTTATTTTAAAAACTATTTGTTTTTATCCAATTAATTATTTTAGTCCCTATTTCCTTTAATATCTCTTATCATTCATCCAGTTTTTAACTGCAGTGTTTAACTCCCTTAAGCAATTATTATTGGCCAGTTTTCACTGACTCTGGGATTATAACTACATTTCCCATGAGTCAATTCGGTTTAACTTCCGTTTTGGGGAAAAAAAAAAAAAAAAAAAAAAAAAAAAAAATTTTTTTATTTAACTACAACTCCCATAAGACATTGCGGCTAAAACTTCCGAAAATGCGGAAGTACCTTGTCACATGACTATCTTTAAAGGATTAAATCTATACTTTCCTGCCCTCGTTTTTCTTCAGAAATATCAGGAATAAGTTATACTATTATAAACTACATATGATTATTTTAAACACACGTTTTAAAGCTTTTTAATATGTTCTTATTTCTGATTGGTCAGACCAATTTTTAGCGCCAAATTTAAACCAGTTATGCTCCTATATAACATCTATTAGCCAGGTAATTTCTGTTAATCCATTTGAAAAAGTCTCTGACGAAACGCGTTATGGATATTTATATTTGTGTTTTTATAATATATTAAAGTATTTTTTGGACATTTGTTTGTGCCAAAATATCTTTTTTATAGAAACTTAATTATTTTACCCTGGCTTTTTAATCTTTATTGGTTTTATTACACCTTGATAAAAACCCTGGAAGTTTCCTGCATTTTAAAGAAATCCTAGGTGGGGATCAATCCACCAAAGCTGTCTACACAGAGCAGTCGGTCTGCTCTTGGTTTGTGAGTATACCCTTTTATTATTTTATTCACTTTGCCAAACAGTGAGCACTATCGGATGTTTCTTTTTATCTTTTTGAGAATTGGACACCAAGAACACAGAGAGGAACCCATTTAAATCCCATAAGCGGGGATTATACCGCTGTATGCGCTTTATTCCAGAGCTAGGACAGTAGCTCTGGTAAATGTGAGTTCTCAACTATTATTATTATTTCTATCCACATCAGTATTGTGCAAACTACACTATTGGTTGTCCATCTCTTCCCTTTTGTCTTTCATATGAGAGGAACTACTACATTGGTAGAGGACACCACCAGCAAAGACCTCCTGTAAGGACACACCAGTTGGACTTTTTCCTCCCTTTGGACTTTACACTGTGTCTGCTTTTATCGTAAGCGCAGCCTTTTTATTATTTTTTACTTATCAAGTCTCTACATTTACCTGTCACAGCACTCTGGTTGGTTTGAAATCCACCAATCAGAGTGCTCTGTGTCATTTTACACAGCGTGGGAAAGTTCTTTGGAATTTTCCCACGCTGTTTAATTTGACTCATAACTCTCTGATTGTGGGATTAGGTAACCAGAGAGTTATGAGTCAAATTACACAGCGTGGGAAAATTCCAAAGAACTTTCCCACGCTGTGTAAAAAGTTATTTTTTGTTTTTTACAGGTTCTTAGTTAAAGGTCCCCCCCTCATTATTTTTAGGGTGAGGGGGCAGGTAGGGGGATCATTTTTTTTTGGGGGGGAGGGGGTGACTAGGGGTTTGGGGACCCCTAGCCACCTGGGGGGGACGACAACATTTTTTTAGGGCCCCCACCCGCCGCTTAGGGGCGGGGGCCAGGGGGGAGGACATTAGGTCCCCCCCCCTTATTTTACTGTAGGGCCCCCACCCACTGCTCAGGGGTGGGGGCCGGGAGGAGGACATTAGGTCCCCCCTATTACTATTTAGGGCCCCACCCACCAGTCAGGGGTGGGGGCCAGGGGGGGAGGACATTAGGTCCCCCCCTATACCAATTTTGGGCCCCGACCCACGCTCAGGGGTGGGGGCCAGGGGGAGGACATTAGGTCCCCCCCTTATTAGTATTTAGGACCCCCACCCACCGCTCAGGGGTGGGGTCCGGGGGGAGGACAATAGGGCATGTTTTACTTTAGGGCTCCACCCGCAGGGGGGGGGCTATATTTTTATTTTTTTTAAAACAGTGAGCAGCCACAGGCTGCTCACTGTTTACTAGACATGCCCCTACTCGCGGTATAGCGAGTAGGGGCAAAATTTACTAATACTAAGTCATTTTTACTTAGTATTAGTAAATTTGGCTGAAAGACCAATTTAGGTCTTTCAGCCTTTTGGTAGATAACTCCCTAATAACGTGGGAATTAGGGAGTTATCTACCAAGCGGCTGCAATACAAGTCACGAAGTGGCGAAGTTCCGAAGTTCCGAAGTTCCGAAATGGCGAAATGGCGAGGTGCCGAAGTGCTGAAGTTCCGAAGTTGCCGAATTTCCGAAATGTCGAACTGCCGAATTGCGAAAATTCTGAATTTCGGAATGCCGAACAGAAAATTTTCCCCATGCACATGCCTACTATTTACTCCATTTAACTAAACAAACTCACATTATAATAATGACTACTCAAAATGGCCGCTATAAGCTACCCCTCCCGCCAACAGTGTACAAGATGGCGCTGGAATCTGGGGGAGAACTTTATGACACTAGTCCCACTGCGTGACATTATGATCAGTAGGACGTGCTTTTACTAAAACCACTTAACACCTAACCAATTATTGATGCATTCTCTGTTATCTATAGTTATGCATATGATGTATTAGTGCTTTAAAAGGGGGTTTAACTCCCGAAAATAAACATTCCTCAGTTGATTTATTAACCAGAATCTTGTGTCCGGTGTGAATTACGCTGTACAACATTTTAATCTGGACAGGGGCAGATACTCAGGATATCATTAAATGCTTGGTTTGATTTCCACAAAAATTTGGGCACCGTGGTTGCGCTTTGCGCCGGACGGGCAAAGGACCGCGAGCATACCTTCGAAGACGGGGGTGCCTGATCAACTCCTAGGAAACGGTAAATAACTATTATTTGGTGATTTTCATATCCTGTCTTTTGAGATAAGTTTGCGACTGTGTCAGCTCCGGCCGTGGCTGAGCGTCAAAGACAGGTGTGCTTCTTGCCCGATGCCCTTTTTTCTTCCCTGAGAACCTGTCACACTGTTTATCTGCCTCCTGGGTATGGGTTCTGAATGTGTGATTGTTGTTGTTGTTGATTGAGTAACCAGGTCTTTCCCTTAATTGCCAATCAGTTGTTGTTCATCTCTATTATTGTTGTGTTTTTGTATCATTGAAATAGACCAAGCTCGGTGGGAGTGGAATAGACCCAGCTCGGATAGCAGCGATAAAGTCTTAGCTTGGTGGGAGCGGTAAAGTCTATTGCTTTGGCTCGGATTGGAGCGGTACTTTATTTTCCGCTAGATATAAACCTAGCTTGGTGGGAGCGGTTCGGACCTAGCTCGGATAGGAGTGTTAAAGTATTAGCTAAGTGGGAACGTTAAAGTCTATAGGTTAGCCTGGATAGGGGAGGTTAGATGATTCAATTATTGATTGTTCTGTACTATGCTCGATATACTGTTGTACCTTATTGTTTTGACCTGGTTGCTCTGCTGGAATTGCATGTTGTGTGACGTCATTGCGGTGGTGTAGAGCTTTTGGTTCCTTCTTGATTTGTGTACAAGTGCGCACATTTTTATTCATAATACTTGCAAGTTTTTCCTCCTTGGAATTTTTACACTCTCTTTTTCATTCCCTCTTTTCTTGTACTGGGAATTTTACTCAGAACACTGTTGAATTCTTTGAAACTTGTGTCTGTGTCAACCCTTTGGGTGTGGAAAGGTGTGTTGTTGAACATGGGTCAGGAACAGACCAGACCTACTAAGGACCGTTTGGCTTGTGATATCGTTAGAGAGAGAGCAGGAGAGGAGGCTATGGCAAAAGCTAAGAAGATTGGAAAGGTTTGCTGCGTTAACATGTCTCCCAGTGGTAGGTTACAAGCAGAAGATTGGAGAAAGTTGTTAAAGGATAAGGAGGGGTTACTTTTGGATCATGGGTTGTCTAAGGCAGCGGAAGCTTGTTATCGTGTTTCTAAAGGAATTAAACGAGAGGGTTGGTTAGAGGAGGAATTGGAAATTGGCGGACAAAAGGTCTATGTGTATCATGAAAATGTTTGAGTTGGAAAACCTGTACAAGGCAGTCCCATTGTACCCCAGCCACCGTCCTATCATGGCGCCTGGCAGGTTGACCACGGAGTTGGTCCAAAGGCCACAACCCCACCCACTCCAATTGACATCACCCCTCAAATGCCCGCCCCCTTATACCCTGTCCTTGGTGTGGACGGAAATTATTTTCTGTCTCTCCATTCCCATGGCCCTCATGTTTATCCCTCCCCCCCATTTCCGCTCCAACCCCTGCCATGGCTGCCATTCTTCTTTCCGGTACATCACCGGTCTCCACCCCCAATATGGCAGCCTCCAGTTATCCAATTATGACCATGGGGTCTAATGAGTCTATGGCACAAGCCTCTGATAACCCCCGTGCTGCCTCCCCTGCAGCCTCCGGCTACCATCCGACTAACTCACAGTTATATAGAATAAAATGCACAATACTGGAGCGCTTGATATATAAATACTCTATAGGGACTTATATAGAGCTATTCATGAATATTCAAATCTTTAGATACTTATTATATTCGCTACAACACTTCAGAGTGATTCCTTCACCATATCTCACGTAATACAAACAAAATATTGAAAAGTGGAGCGATTTACAAATTATGATAGGTCCCTCTCCCACATGCACCAAAATTTGCAAAGAAAAAGAAAGGGAATACTTATATTATTCACTGAATGATGTTCCAATTCATGCCCGGCATGTAAAAAAATATAGAAACAGAAGGATCATAGAACAGATCTGTATGGCTTGCTAGAGAGCCTCTTAGGTACTATTCAAAGTACAGATGATGGCTTAATTAAGTTTTTATATAAAACAATTTATTGCTAGTGTAACAATTCCAATGATACAAAAAATTAAAAATAAGTATAAAATTAAATATAAAATTCAATGCATAGCATATCACTGCTTAGTTGACATTCTTGAAGCAGGTAGTGCTTTATATACAGACAAAACAAATTACTGTTAGACACATAAGGAAAAAGGCAGGTTGGCTGCTTACTAGATGGAGTGGTGAGTAAAACGGTATATATTCCCGTTACTCACAAACAGGCTTTCCCGCACTGGGAGATGTCCAACTCAGGAGACATCTCCCAGTGCGGGAAAGCCTGTTTGTGAGTAACGGGAATATATACCGTTTTACTCACCACTCCATCTAGTAAGCAGCCAACCTGCCTTTTTCCTTATGTGTCTAACAGTAATTTGTTTTGTCTGTATATAAAGCACTACCTGCTTCAAGAATGTCAACTAAGCAGTGATATGCTATGCATTGAATTTTATATTTAATTTTATACTTATTTTTAATTTTTTGTATCATTGGAATTGTTACACTAGCAATAAATTGTTTTATATAAAAACTTAATTAAGCCATCATCTGTACTTTGAATAGTACCTAAGAGGCTCTCTAGCAAGCCATACAGATCTGTTCTATGATCCTTCTGTTTCTATATTTTTTTACATGCCGGGCATGAATTGGAACATCATTCAGTGAATAATATAAGTATTCCCTTTCTTTTTCTTTGCAAATTTTGGTGCATGTGGGAGAGGGACCTATCATAATTTGTAAATCGCTCCACTTTTCAATATTTTGTTTACCTCACAGTTAGCCGCTCTTCAGCTTGCTAACACAGGTACACCAGCTGAAACCGGTGCTGCCGCCGCACAGGCCCCACTTCCCTCAGTCAGGCTAGTTTCCACGGTTTGCCGTCTCCCCAACAATGATACTACCCAAGGGAGAAATATTTTGCCAATCCACCGCACTCCTACTCCTCTTCCTGCTGCCCCCGTGCCCTATTAGAGCTCCCTCCGAAACAGCTATAATGCCCACAACAAGGCTGATGGTGCTCAAATGATGTATGTGACTTTCAATCCATCCCAGGCAGCTACATTGGTAGCCTCCCTACCTGACCCAGAGAAGCAGCCCATGCCCTTTTTCCGCCGTATCGCACAGATTCGTAAAACTTATTCTGCTGCATGGCGTGATTTATACAGTTTATGTGAAATCAAAGCAGGAGATACTTATTGGCCTATAATGGAGAAGAGTTTTGATGATTCACGCCTCATTTCTGATAATGACTTTCAATCAGGTATTACCTTCTGCGAACAATTACGTACTTGGGCACAAGACAAGCTGGCTGACCAGGCCACCTGTATTAATGATATAGTTCAAGACAAAACAGAATCAGTTGAGAAATACCACGCTAGACTGACCCAAATATTCTCAGACCTGGGTTTTAGTCGCTATAACAAGGCCCAGGTCTTAAGGATGCTATTAGGAAGGGATTGGTTCTTTAACGTCCCGAGTATAGAATCATTCCTTTAGATACCCTCCTCTTGGTGGCAAAGGGTCTTGAATCTACTCAAACACCACAGTCAAAAAGGACAACCCCCTTAATGTTATCTCTTCATAATCCCGCAATCAGACCTGCCCCAGCGCCGGCCGGATATCCTGTCCCACAGGCTCACCATCCATTTGCCCAAGCCCTGAGGGCTCAGTTGAAAACTTGTTTTAATTGTAACCAACCCGGCCACTTTAAGAATAAATGTCCTCACCCTAGGATGTCTAGAGTACCCAGAGGGTCCAATGCTCCCACACACCAACGTTCCCACCCCCCTCACCCTCACCTGTACTATGATAATCAGTACTACCAAGCTTATTACCCTCCACCACCCAGTGGCCCTGGTACCTGCTCCATGCCTCAGTCAACCTTATAGAGAACCACCAGCCAATCCCCACCCAGAATATTACCAGTCAGGAGCTTATTCTACTCCAGCTCACCCTGAGCCGCCTCTACGTGCTGTGATGCCTAATCGTCCAGCATTGCCTGCCTTCCAACCAAACCACCACTACACAGGGCCAGATCAGTCCCATCTGGACCTTGTGCAATAGAAAACCTGTGTCTAACACCTCTGTCATGGCAGTGTCTACAGGGGAAAAGGGGGGTCCCTTAGCTACAGTCACCCCACAACCTTTCTAGTTGACACAGGCGCAGCCCGTAGTGTTCTCAGAGAACAAGACCTACCTGATGCTCTAATATTGAATTTTTCGTGTGTGGGGGTTGATGGTTCCCCCCGGAACAACCCACTAACTAAACTACTGCAGGTGGGTTGAGATATTATTACACAATTTGTTGTATCCTCTACCTGTCCTATTAGCCTGTTAGGTGCTGATGTTCTGTCTCATGTACAAACCTCCATTTCCTTCACTCCAGATGGGCAGGTTCAGTTACTAACCCCTCTTTCCAGGAAAGACACCTCTGCCTTACATTCTCTTCCTTTACTGTTACACATAGATTGTTCAGGGGTCCCAGAATCTCCCAGTGCTCTAGATCGCGTCCCTGCCCACCTTTGGTCCACTGGCCCCGATGACATTTGCCGTCTATAAGTTCTTCCCGTGATTGTCGAGCTCTATGAAGGTGCAAATCCACCACGTAGACCTCAGTATCCTTTGAAACCAGCTCAAGCATTAGCCATCTCCAAACAAGTTGAAAGTCTGCTTGCAAAAGGTGCACTTGTCAAAATGTGTCTCACCCTGTAATACTCCTCTATTTCCTGTGAAGAAAAAGACAGAGAAAGGACAACCTGACCAATACAGAAGGTTCAAGACCTACGTGCTGTCAATGATGTTACAAAAAATGACACTCCAATCGTTCCTAATCCTCACACCTTGCTCACACAGGTACCCCCGACTGCCAGGTTCTTTACAGTTGTTGATTTGGCTAATGCTTTCTTCAGTGTTCCACTACATCCCTCTTGTCAGTATCTTTTCGCCTTTACTCATGATGGTCAACAATGCACATGGACTGTCATGCCTCAAGGGGCTCAAAACTCGCCTACACAGTTTGCTCGAGCTATGTCTATGGTTCTAGAGGCTTGGCAGAAAAACCATCCAGAAAAAGTTCTACTTCAATATGTAGACAACCTACTGCTTTGCGCAGATGACCTCCCCACAGCTGAATGCCTCTCAGAAGATCTACTCTGTTTCCTAACTGTATAAGGCTGTAAAGCCTCGAAGAAAAAGTTACAGTGGTGCTGGCCCTCTGTGGTCTTCTTGGGACATTGTCTTTCGCCAGGGGTGGGCCATCCTGTCTTCATGCCGTCTTTGCTGCAAGCGCACTCCTAGACAAAACCAATGACATTGTACTTGGACACAAACTCACTGTCCTTGCTTCTCATGGCATCGTAGCAATACTCAATCAAGTCCAGCCCAAACACCTGTCCTCACAATGACATCATCGCCTGCAGACTCTTCTACTGCTCCCAGACAACGTCACCTTACAGCGTTGCTATTCCCTCAATCCGGCCACTCTTCTACCACTTTCCAAGGGGGGGATACCGACCTATTGGTACATCCTTGACATAAGTTCTGATGTCCATTTCGAATTACAGGTACAGAAACCTTCTATCCCACATGATGTACAGCCTGAAGAGTACCTACACTATACCCTATGGTTCTGAAATACCCCTGGGCCAGATCCACACTATGAAGAGGAACTATTCAACCTGGTGGAAGTACAAATTCTTTTTTTTTTACCTTTTAAATTCTTTATTTGTTCCAAAGCAGGACATCTTATACATAGCACACATAACACTATCAATACAATTTCAAAATAGGCATATACGCAGCAGCTTTTGGCTTACAACATTATCAGCATGAATGCACATTCTAATTTGTACATATTACAGAGTTCGCAATCATGAGATGCGTTTTTGCCTGGATTTTCCCAAGGTATGTTTAACTCCTTTAAGTATCTCAAGACATCCCACTTGTTTTGTTTTTTTTTGTAGTAAAATAAAACATGTAATTACCGTGCTGTTGCTTGCACTGAGAACAGTTAGGGGTACTATATATATTCACAATTTTACACTTGCTTCTCTAGATTTACTGTAAACCCTTGATAGCCCCGTTATGCACGATCTTACAATTGTAAGAAAAAGGAAAGATGGTTCAAAAGATTGGAAGCAGAAAAAGAAAGAGCATCCTCGAGGGTCCAAGGAAATAGAAAGAGATAGTTAGAGGTGAGCATGGGAGGGATGAAAAAGGGGGGGGGGAGGGAGAGGGAGGAGAGGGGTGGGGAAGCCCAGGAGGAGCTGCCCAACAATAAGTGTCACAAGGATTAGTCCATCCTCACTGTACTAATGATCCAAGGGTCCCAGATCTTTTCAAATTTCTTCGTAGTCCCTCTGACCTGAGCTGTCAATTTATCCATTAAAAAGGTATCCTTTATTTTATGTTTTTTTGCTGTCGTAGGAGTGTCCCTCTGTAGCCATACCTGTGCTAGGGCTCGTCTTGCGGCGAGGTTTATTTTTTGTAGTAGGTTTTGTTCTGTTCTTGTCCAATCATCCATGGATCTTGACAATAGCAACACCCATGGGTCTAGCTTCACCTCCCTGCCGAACACTTCTCGCAACAATGCTGCATTCCGTTTCCAGTAGATCTGCACCACTGGACATTCCCACCACATATGAATATACGTACCCTTATGTCTGCAGCCCCTCCAGCACAAGTCTGTCGGGTTTTTGCGCATGCGGCACAGAGTCACTGGGGTGGTATACCACCGAAACAAGGTCTTATATGATTGTTCCTGAAAGGAGACGCACACTGAAGATGTCGCTGCTGCTTCCCATATTTCCTGCCATTCTATACCCTCCAGCACTTCATTCCAATCTGCTTCCCACTGATGTACTGTACTTAATGTCTTCCCATTCCAGAGTGTGAGTACTCAGATGGGAGTATAAACAGGAGATTAGGCCGCTCGGGAATTGTTCCTTTGAACACATTCTTTCGAAAAACGTCAATGGTGTCTGTGCCGCCTTTTTGATCCTGGTATCTCGGGCATAGTCTCTAAGCTGAAGATAGCGATAGTAGTTGAAATGTCTCAATGGGGCCCTACTTTTCAGTTCCTCAAATGTAACAATGGAGCCATTTCCAAACAGTTGAAATAGTCTCTGCAGTCCTGCATTTTCAAGGTCCTTAAAATTCCTAGCTTGCATGCCCGGGAGAAAATCTCTATTTCTCAAGAACAGGGTCATTGGCGACAGGGTAGATGTCAGGCCATATTTGAGGGCGGTTGCATCCCAGACCCTGAGAGAGACCTGTACCGCTTGGCAAGGCACCCGGTCCAGAGACCTAAATTCCTTAGGGGTCCACATGAGGAACTGGGGGAGATCCGGGCTCATCAAAGAGGACTCCAAATCCACCCACCTCCTCTCGTCAGGGGGTGTATGCCATAGCGCTATTTGGGTCAACTAGGCCGCCACATAATAGTAATAAAGCTTTGGCAGCCCCAGCCCCCCCCCCCCCCCCCATCCTTAGCTCTATAAAGTATATTCCGTGAGATCCTATGTTTCTTATTCTGCCAGATAAGCTTGCCGATAGCCTGCTGAAGTGCTCCCAGGTTAGATTTAGTCAAGTGGATCGGAAGAGCTTGAAAGAGGAACAATATCCGAGGTAGCACATTCATTTTCACAGAATGTATTCTTCCAATCCACAATATTGGTTTATCTACCCACGTCTCCATGTCATGTATTAGTTGCCTGATTAGTGGAACGTAATTCTGTTGATGCAAGAGGGAGGGATCCGCCGTTAACCAGATGCCCAGGTATTTAATGTGATCTTTCGCTATATGGACATGATATGTCTTCCCTATATACACCGTGTCTGCATCGCTCATACCTATGGGGAGTGCACTCGATTTGTGCAAGTAGACCTTGTATCCGGCCACCCTACCATACTCTGTCAGTATCCCTGTCAGTGCCGCCATAGATTCCTGTGGGTCCTTCAATGACAATAGTATATCGTCAGCGAATCCCGATATAACGTATTTCTGTCCCCCCACAGTGATTCCCCTGACCTCTGGGGTAACGCGTATTGTTTGCATGAGGGGTTCTAATGATAGGACAAACAGCAACAGTGAAACAGGGTAACCCTGTCTTGTGCCGTTGCTCAATTGGAAAGGGATGGATTGTGCTCCCGTTATCCTGACCTGTGCCCTGACGTTGGAGTATAAGGCTTTAATTGTCGTGATAATATTCGTTGGGCAATAAGACTATATTCGCTAGTGACATATCTCGGTCTGGGATCCCCCCATCCTGAAGGTCGTTGAACCATAGTTCAAGCTGGGGCAGGAGTTCCTCTCTAAATATCTTATAGTAGCTTCCGTCAAAGCCATCTGGGCCAGGTGCCTTATTGCTTTTCAGGGCCGAAATTGCTGCATCTATTTCCTCCACTGAGATCTGATTCCCGAGTGTTGCCACATTCACCTCACTTAGTTTTGGGAGAGGTATCCGAGAGAGGAAATCTCGTATGCCATCCAGTTCCTGTTGTGGGTTCGCGGCTGCACCTATGGAGTGGTTATATAGTTCGGTGTAAAAACCTGTAAACACTTTGGCAATCTCTGTGGGAGTCGTCTGATAGACTCCCATAGTATTCTTGATCTTTGTGATATGTGTGTTCCGTTGTCGTGGTCTAAGGGATCTTGGCAACAAGGTATCCATTTTGTTGGCCTTTTCATAGAAGGTCCGCTTTGACCACACTATAGCTCTCGTGGTGTCATCTAGGAGCGTTTCACGGATAGCATTCCCTACTTCCTGTACCGCCTTCAAATTGGTAGGTTACGGTCCGACTTATGCCGCTGTTCTGCCGTTCTTAAAGCTTCTAACTGAGATGCCAGTAATTGAGATTTTCGACGCATCTTTAGTGTCGCTTCTCTGATCAGTATACCTCTAATGACAGACTTATGCGCTGCCCATATTATGGCTTTCGATACCCCCGATGCTGCCTCACTGAGAAAGTATTCGTTCAACTCTCTACGAATAGTCTCAACTATTTCTGCATCCTGCAGTAGCGAGCTATTCAGGCGCCACGACCAAGGCGTCGCCACACTTAGTTTGTCTAAAGTAATAGAGACATCTGCATGATCCGACCAAGTTATGGAACCCACTGTGGACTCCGAAACTCTGGAAACAGTTGGGGGGTTTACCAGAAATAGGTCTATTCTGGAATATGTGTTGTGTGGCGGCGAATAAAACGTATAGTCATTCTCATCCGGATGTTGAGCTCTCCAAATATCTATAAGGCCTGACTGTTGCATGAACGTGTGCAATAGTTTGTCTTCTCAACCTCTCCTGTGGGACCGGGGGGCTCCTTTACAGGGCCCCCTATCTACTGCTGGGGATGGAGCTGCATTAAAATCACCTCCCACTATCACCATTCCGTGCTGGAGTGCGTTGACAGTGCGGGTGAGATCCGCCTAAAATTCTTTGGACGGGTCGTTGGGAGCGTACAGATTAAGAATATGGATCATGTGTGAATACAAGGTTCCTGTCACCAGTACAAAGCGCCCCCCTGGGTCAATACTAACCCCACTGATTCTGATCGGGCATCTACGATGTATGAGGATGGCAACTCCATTTCTCTTGTTAAGGGCTCTCGATTTATATGTGGTGCTATAGGTGTGGTCTCTAAGGGCGAACTTGGCCGATTTAGGCAAGTGCGTCTCCTGTATGAAGGCTATATCCGGATTCAGACGCTTAAGTTCCCTAAACATAAGCCTTCATTTCTTAGGGACGTTCAAGCCCTTAACATTAAGAGATACTAGTTTAACAGGCATGTCTTAGTCTGTGGTGCGCCTCTATATTTAAACATCCTGTCATGTCTGTTTCTAGTCCAGATATCCAGGGCTTCCCCCGACCACCCACTGAAGGAAGTAAGGAATGGGTAAAGGTCAAAAGGGGAAGGAATAGAGGGGAACTAGGGTAGAAAAGAAGTAAGAAATAATAAACTTTGTACAAAAATAGCCTGGTCTTACCCCTAGCCAGGCATGATTGGGGTAAATGTCCTGTCTCCCCCAGTACTTCAAAAGAGCCTTGGGGTGTAAGGGACATGGACCAGCCAATGTGGGCACTATTTAAGTGCCAACTGAAACTAAATGAAGAAACACTATAACCTGTGTGTCTATAACTCGCAAATAAGGCAGTAGTAGCAGCCTTGCAGAGTACGAATAATTATGGAGTATAAACACTAGTAACTACAAATATTTGCTGTACGCAATAAATTTATGTAATTTAAAAAAAAATAAAAAAAATTCTCCCTTTTATTTTGACCCCTTCAATGCTAAACGGTTCAAACAGCAACTTTGTGACTGTATGTAGTACGGGCAGCAGTCCCAGTTAACGTCCAATAGCAAGGTCCGCCAGCCTGCTGTTCGCTGGGGATCTCCTGAGCTTTAGGCATCAGTAGTAGGCTAATAGTATGGTAGCTAAGCCTATTCAGAGTTCACATTACAGTCAAAATGATATTCAGCAAATACATAGACAAATAGGTATTCATCAACAAATTTTTTGTACTATCTCAGCCACCATCTTATGTCAGGCACCAGTCTGTGACATCATTACTTGTATCCACCTATCAGGACATAGAGCGCGTTATTTAAACTTAAACTGACAGGGACTCTGTTATACCTTACTAAGTTTTAATCTATTGTGAACGGCATATAATGGTGTTTGCCATTTTGGCACTCAGATATAACCGTTTAGGCGATATCCATTTGTTGTCGGGCTTACCTTTATGATTTTGTAACTGTTGCTAATGAACTTTGAGTTCAGATACCCCTAATCTATGCTCTTCATTTGTTACTAGCATTTGTATACTTTATTGTAACATAATCAAGTTACATAGTGTTTACCTAACCTAGGCTCACCCTAGAATATTAAACTTATACTCATTGTGAATATATCCCACATCAAGGTCTGTCAACATTGACACTGTCTATTTATTTAATATTAATTTTATTCTTCTCACGTTCCCCTATCACACATTTAGGTTTTATCTAAGTACGGTATTTGTTTTCTATTTAAGTATTTGTTTCTCTACTTTTATACATCCTACCATTAAAAGTTATGTTTTAAGATAATTTTTTTCTTGTTAGGATTTTTTCTAGATACAGGACAGTGTTTTTTCCTTCTTTTCGTTTATACTCCTAGTACTGGATGGGAATTTCAGAGGTCTGAGGTGTCGCAGTAGGCAAAGTGACGATACCCACTCTCCTAGTGATGGGTAACATGCATCTCTCAGTACAGTCTTTACCCCATTCCAGTATTTCCCCCTTAGCCCAGTCAATATGAGGATTGTGCTTGATGAGCCATGGAAATCCCAATATGATGGGACACAAAAGGGAAGCAATTATCTGAAATGTTATGTTTTCCCTGTGTAAAGCTCCTATACTAATGCGAATAGGCATGGTTTCGTGGGTACTCAGAGGTTGAGAGAGAGGTCACCCGTCAATAGCCTCAACGGCTAGAGGAGATGGTCTCTCCTCGATAAGTATGGAATGTTTTGTAACAAAATACATGTCAATAACGTTTCCTGCCGCACCCAAGTCCATCAGGGCTTTGCATGAAAAGCTTTTCTTGTTGCAAAGGGCGGTGATGTCAAGGAGGAATCTACTTTGGTTATTACCAGAGGACTTTTGAAGTTTTATTATATACATTATTTACATGATAGATTGTATGTGCGGCCCAAGCCAATTCCTCTGCGCTCAATGTGGCCCAGGGATGCCAAAAGGTTGGACACCCATGCCTTAGACTAAGTCTCCTTTCTTCCAGCTAAATGCGTGACCTCGTGTCCTATGTATAGTCCTGTTTATGAATTGATTTCCAGATAATGGTTTATACTGGCACTGAATATATTGTATGATGTTATCATATCCCCTCTTACGCAACATTTTTCCAAACTAAAGAGATTTTAATTTTTTTACCTTTCTTCAAAAGTAAAAATAAATCACGAAAATAAAAAATAGTGTGAAATTATGGTGGAACAAATACATAGCAAAACATTTGCAAGCACATCACCTCTAACAGGCTTATTAACTAAACTCAGAATTTTCACAAATTAAATCCAAATAGCAAAGCTAAGGCAAAAATATACACATTGTGTTATTGGCTAGGATGAAGAAAATTTGGGTCTAACACATATAATTAGTGAAAACTAAATATACTTTAATGCTAAAAATGTTTTTTACACTTGAAAAAAGCGTTTTATAAGTGAAACCCATTGTGTAGTATTTGTTTTATTTCTTTTAGCATTAAAATATATTTGTTTTTCACTTATTATATATGTGTTAGACCATTTGATACACTTTTTATGCTTTTTAATACTTTGTAACTATTTTATTTGTTCCTAGCACGTCCAACTTAAAATTTACTTCAAACCACATCCTTGGTAGGGATTATACCACCCATGCACGGATACTTGAGCGATATACCGCTTTATTAGACATGTGCAATTCGTTTCGGTCCGGATGTGAATTCGGACAAATTTCGGGCAAATCGGACATTCGGATACTTCCGAATGTCTGAATAGCTGAATTGCCGAAGTCCCGAAGTTCTGAAATTGCCGAATTTCCGAAGTGCTGTAGTGTCAAAGTGTCGAAGTTCCGAAGCACAGTATTGCCTAAGTACTAATATACTTACCCAGTGGAAGAATGAAGAATCTTACACTGTATACAAGTTTAAATAAGAAGTATACAAACATGGGCAGGATTCAGCTGTAAGCATTCGCAAAACACTAACAACAATAAAGTAACACACATTCATATAAAATGTAAGTTACTTAGCCTGTCAATGGAATGACAGGAATGAATAAGTAGATAACTCCCTAATTCCCACGGTATTAGGGAGCTATCTATTAAAAGGCTGAAAGACCTGAATTGGTCTTTCAGACACATTTACTAATACTAAGTACTGTAAAGAATACTTAGTATTAGTAAATTATGCCCCTACTCGCTATACCACGAGTAGGGGCATGTCTATTAAACAGTGAACAGCCTGTGGCCCCCACCCACCACTCTGGGGTGGGGGCCAGGACATTAGCTCCCCCCTTATTCTAATTTAGGGCCCCCACCCACCGCTCAGGGGTGGGGGCCAGGGGGGAGGACAATAGGTCCACCCCCTTATTGGTATTTAGGGCCCCAACCTGCTGCTCAGGGGTAAGGGCCAGGGGGGTTGGACAATAGGTCCCCCCCCTTATTTTACTTTAGGGCCCCCACCCGCCACTTGGGGGTGGGGGCCGTGGGGGAGGACAATAGTTCCCCCCTCTTTTTTACTTTAGGGCCCCCACCCACTGCTCAGAGGTGGGGGCCAGGGGGAGGACAATAGGTCCACAGGCTGCTCACTGTTTCATAGACATGCCCCTACTCGCAGTATAGCGAGTACGGGCAAAATTTACTAATACTAAGTACTTAGTACTAAGTACTAAGTACTTATTTTTACTTAGTATTAGTAAATTTGTCTGAAAGACCAATTTAGGTCTTTCAGCCTTTTGGTAGATAACTCCCTAATACCGTGGGAATTAGGGAGTTATCTACTAAGCAGCTGCAAGAGAAGTCCCGAAGTGCCGAAGTCCCGAAATGCTGAAATTCCGAAGTTCCGAGGTGTCGAAGTGCCAAATTTCGGAATGCCGAGCCGAGCCGAGCCGAACCGAAAATGTTCCCCATGCACATGCCTACGCTCTATGAAATGTGAGTAAATACATCCATTTATTTTTATATAAGTTGTACTTACAGTGAGCACTATTGTATTTTATCCATCAGTGGGGATTGTACCGCTGCAAGGGATTTTACTTAGAGCTAGTTTAAGCTCTACGAAATGTAAGTGCATTTCCAATCATTATTATTGAGAATTGTATCTTTCTGCTTAAACAGTCTGCACTTTCATTTTGTATTTTTTTTACATATGTTGATAAGTGCCTTAATCAAGAACTGATACTTATCAAGAATTTAAAACTAGCTGGGATTGTAATCATTGGACTGTGAATATTGGACTTATACATGTATTTATTATTTATTCCATATATACTTCTTTGCTCATTTTATCTTTATATCCATACATTAGCGCAACCTGTTTTTGTGTATTTTATGTTCATTTCTTAGGGTTTGAGGGTATCCTCTATATCCAGAGTTTGCGTCTATATTTTGCCAGTTGTTCTTCTAGTGCTTATCTATCCCTACCTATGTTTTTATTTAAATTCTTTATTTTATTTGTGCGTCAAATAACAATAATCATGCAGAGCCACGACAGCAAACGCAGGCATTTTCATAGTTACAAATACGTGGCAGTGTAAACGGCACTTTTTTTTTTTTTTTAAATGACATGAAAGAGACAAACTCGTGAAGTTATAATGAACATGCTTGGTTAGGCATTTGAATAACATAGTTGGGTATGCATAAGCTTATAGTAATGTATGTGGGTTACTTGTTGATGTACATTAGAGTAAATGAGCTTTTAGTGCTTGATAGGTACAGAGGCTTAAAACAGAAAAGCAGTGTCAAAAGTAAAGATTGTGCTTCAACGCTTAAGATGCTTAAAGGGACACTCCAGGCACCCAGACCACTTCTGCTCATTGGAGTGGTCTGGGTGCCAACTCCCACTACCCTTAACCCTGCAAGTGTAATTATTGCAGTTTTTTTTAAACTGCAATAATTACCTTGCAGGGTTAAGTCCTCCCCTAGTGGCTGTCTATTAGACCCCTAGTGGCTGTCTATTAGACAGCCACTAGAGGGAACTTCCTGCACTTTAGCACAGGTTTTCTGTGCTAGAGCGTCGCTGGACGTCCTCACGCTGTGTGAGGACCTCCAGCGTCGCTCTATTCCCCATAGGGAAGCATTGGAATTAATTTTCAATGCTTTCCTATGGGGTGCGCTAATGCGCATGCACATTAGGTCTCCTCGGCCGGCGGGATCAGTGTCGCCCACCGGCCGACGTAAGCAGAAGGAGGAGCGGCGGAGGAGGAGGAAGCAGCGACGTGGGACATGTCGCTGCCTCTGGTAAGTCACTGAAGGGGTTTTCAACCCTTCAGCAACTGGGGATTGGGGGGTGGGAGGGAGAGGGACCCTCCAGTGCCAGGAAAACGGATCGTTTTCCTGGCACTGGAGTTTCCCTTTAAACATGCTTAAAATAACCACCCCATGTTAACCCAGTGACAGTCAGGTAAGAGTCTATGTCAGCATTCAGGATCGCCCCTTAGTGTGCAGTGTAGTATGCTGTAGTGTGGGAAAATGCTTAATGGCTGCCTCTGTGCTTATAGTCCCATTGGGTGACCTTAAAGGGGGGTCACAGCTCTATTCCTGGGTCACTTGTATTCCAGCCGAGCACCAGTCCTGGGCCTGTGGTGAGTCCCGGTTTAGTGGCTGTGGGTGGGCAAATCTTCAGTTTCAGGCTCCCTACGGGGAACTGGGCGGTGTGCCAGGTTGGTCCGAGGCCTTGTAACGTGTTCCCTCTTCGGGTTCATTATCCTCTGGTGTGTCGGGTTGTTATGCTGCTCCTCTTCAGTTTGTGTGAGGTAAGTGCGTACTCGCCGGTGCCCTCTTTGGTGCGGTCATCGTTCCGCCTGTATGGGAGCAGGAGAGGAGGGTACGTCCGGCGGCTCTCTCTTCGGGGATGCCATGTGGTCTCCGCCATCTTGGGAGCGGACTCTCGCTGGTGTTGCGGCACTTCACTGGGTCACAGGGTGGGGACCGGGATCACCCCCGCCGGTCCATGGGGGGGTGGGAAACAGGGCCAGACCAGCCTAGCTTTGCGTTTTAGCTTTGCGTTTTGCCCGCTGGTGGGCAGGATAGCTGGGCGGCGGCCGTCCACCCCACTCACCGCCCGGGTGGTCTCCATCACGTTCCGCTGGGATCGCCCCACCGAGGGACTAGAACCTCGTGGCAAGCCTCTCCTCAGGACCAGGGTTGCCTCTTTCACTGGGGTATAAGTTTCAGACTTTTAATGAGAATTTTTCTGGTCTTTAGAGCCAAAAACTCGAGCAGGTTTCAGGAGCTTTTCCTCTGTGCTTCCACTCAGCATGGCGGTCCGGCCCCGCCCCCTACCTATGTTTTTAATGTTGCGTAATAACTTAATATTAGATAGTTAAAGAATATTAGATGGGGAGGGGGAAGATGAAGATCAGTATAGAAAGTCATGGATTGGAAAAAAAGGGAGGAAAGAAGTTAGAAGGGGAAAAATAACTATTCAAGAGCTCCATGTCTTGTAAAAGTAGCTTGAGGTACCGTATAAGGATTCAGTCATTTTGTAGATAGTAGGGGCCTTAGTTACTTTGTGCATCAGCTGAGAAACAGTTGAGCGGGAGAATTTTCCATTATTTGCCATGCATATGTGAAATCTCATCTTAATGGCAAATGATGAGAGGTCTAGAGTTGGATAGCTGTCCAGGGGTTTGGGTGAAATAATCTTCAAGTGTCACACTGAGTTCCTTAAACATTTGTGCCAAGACATGTCCACCACGTGTGAAAGTAAGAGCCTAGGGCTTCACAGCCTCAGAAACAAAGTGAGAGTGGTATTAATGGTATTTAATTATCTCCCATTTAAGCATTTAAGAAGGGTGGTGAAGGTAAAAAACATAAAGAGATGTGCGTAAATTAAAGATTTCAGGCCAGAGGATCAGACTGAGTGTCTGCAAAGTCTTTCAAAGAAGTCAAATTAGCAATACGGAAAGAGCATATGTGAGTGCAGACAAAATGTAAGAGATGATGGGAATGGAAAACTTCAGAATCAGGCAACCTAAGAACCAAGTGCGGAACAGATTTACATCCTACAAGAAAATCTTGAATCAAAAGAAGACCCACCAGTAAAACTAATGAATAGACTCTGCCGTTGGATAGGCCTATGAACCACACCTGGTAGCACCTTAATGTCTGGATAGGGCAGCTTATTACAGTATCTACAAGACTTCCAAAGTGCAACAGAGTGGAAAGGTGTAAGGGTGGTCACCTCAAGAGAGGAAGTGATCATGGGATACCACAGAGTGTAATGAGGGTGGGGAAGGCATGACAAGACCTGTTCCAATCACATCTAATGAGGGGCATTAATGTAAGGAAGTGAGCATAGCTAAGTGAACAGCCTTATAGTAAAAGTTAAAGTAAGGTAGGCTTAGGTCCACAGATTGTTTAAGTTTATGGAAAAATAAAAAACATATCCCTTTCATTAAGCAATATGAATGTATAAATTTGCTTCCCTAGGGTATCTATGTCTTTCTTCACAAAAGGTAAGTTGTGTCATACCTGTAATGAGTGCTGTCTCCTGATCCAGCGGATGGGTTGACTTCTAACATTGTTGTTATGTCGACAGTGATGCATAACACTCCATCTCAGTTTGCCTTTATCCTTATCAAGATACGAATCTAGCGTAAGCACTTGAACAATACACAATGCTCACGCAACGCGAGTCGTGTACATTTTGGCATCACACATGACACAATCCTATCAGAGGACACAAGGGCCTATTTTTTATTCTTTATTTTTGCATTGACAGATGTTAAGAAAAAAAAAAAACATAGCATTTGAATTGAGGCTTACACAATTTTACAGTGGATTATGTATCTGCATGTATACAGTTTTACAATTATACATTAGTGCGCCATTTAGTAAGTCAAACAAAGGCGAGCCATTAGCTGTGCCTCAAAACAATGATGTGCATACATGCTGTCAAAGGTTTACTATGTATAACATAAAATAAAATAAAACAGTGAAGTAAATCAACATCAACATTGGTAGTGATGCTATTCTGTTGGGTGACTAGCAGATATCTGCCTGAAAGTTTGATAAGCTCAAACGCCCAATTGAGAGAATTGAGCTCCTGCTATAAACAATTGGAATTGAGTCTTCATACTGTGCTCATGACTACGTAAATACCAGGATAAGGGGGAGAGGATAGAAGGAAAGAGAAAAGCAAAGTGATGGAGGGTAGGGAGTCCGCTCTGCATACTTATATTAAATATTATATTGTGTTTAGATCGAGGGTGCTGCAGAACACAAATGCAAGACTGGAGAGGTCAATGAAAGAGCTTGGGGACCGTCATACAGGAGAGAAGGAGACAAGGACAAGTCCGCCGTTGGAGCAAAGGAACAGAGAAGCAAAGAAAGAAAAAACTTAGAGTCCCCAGCAGCCCATTACCTCTGTGCTAGTTAGACTAATGAGAAAGCATTAATGTGAGCAGCAATGGCAGGGTGTGATTGGCTGAAAGTGTCAGCTGATCATTTTCATCTTATGAGAGTGCCCATTTCAGGTGTGAATCTGTACGATTATAAGGAAGTGTGTATTCTCTACTTTAGCCATACCTCCAGAAGAGACCGGGCAGTGAGTGACCCTAGACTTTCATTCTTTCATAAACTGCAGGAAAATGGTTTAACGTGGAATGGAGGGAATTCTCCAGGGCACTGCAGGCTCTGACTATAACCAATTCAATGTCATTATTATTATTGGTATTTATATAGCGTCAGCGCTTTACAATAAAAGTGAAATTTGCCAAATGAGACTATAACAAAATGTAACAGGAATAATAGGTAGTTGAGGACCCTGCTCAAACGAGCTTATAGTCTAGAAGAGGTGGGGTATAAAAACACAATAGGAAGGGTATTGAGAGAGACATGGTGAGAAAGTAGCAGAACTGGAGGTGAGAGTGGAGTGTGGCCCTATAGCGAGAGGAAGGTTTGAGAGAGAGAAGTTATTCTTGGATGCCATAAGCATTCCTGAAAAGATGGGTTTTGAGGGACTTCTTACTGGATTGAAGACTGGGGGAGAATCTGACAGAGGTAGGCAGGCTGTTCCAAGTTATAGTGCCTACAGTATCTATTTAATGTAAATATTTAGAGCAAAACATTTGTGTAAAGTTTAATTAGCTGAAACATGACTGTCAAACCATATCCTGTCAGCAGGAAAGAGAATGTAACCTATATTTTCTTTGTATTGCCACACCCATGAATACATTATTAAAGGGACACCTCCCAAACAAAAATAATTATTAGTTATGCCCCCAGTGAAAATATGCATATATCTAATTATGCATTTTTAATTGGAGGTATAACTAAAAGCTGCAGATCTCTTGTTTGCAGCCTTTGCAACCCCCTCCTCCCCTTCTAACCCCATGCAGACTTTCTGTGGCTGTCTAATCACACACTTCCCAATGCAGCTCAATGAGAAGTCTTTGCAAGGCAAGTGCTCTGGGAAATCTCCTGCCTCTTGAGTTTAGCTCCACCGAGCTAAACAACCAGGAAGTAACAGACAGATATAAAGATGGGGAGGCTGTCGTTTAATTGAAATTTATATAAGCAAAAGAAGATACATGTCAGCGCTGTGCAATAACCCCAAATAAGTGTTTTTGGGGAAGCTGGGTATTGAGGTAAATGTGTATGATTTCCACCTCCACAGCGGTGGTTTAGGAAATTAGGAGTATTCTGTGTAAACTTTGTATCCAACAGCAGTGATCACAGTAGCGTATCTTCAAAGATACAAACCAAGTAAAGATAGTGCAACACTGTTTATTAATATCATGTCAAAATAAAACTCCAAATCCTTTAAAAAAAAACTCATACACAGTAAAAAATCCTACTTTCCATCTAACGATCCAAACATAGTCCAGGACATGTAGCAGATAGGCAGTGTGCTGAAAGTATTACCACTCCGTTGGTGCAGTAGAAATCCAGAAAATGTCCAAGGATCTAGCCGAAATGCTGCAAGTTCAAATGGAGGGATGACAAGATCTTGAAAAAGCCCGCTGAGTACGGGCGGAACGCATGGATGAGTTAGAAGCCTTTCATCTTATCTTTCCAGGCAGACACCTTTGGAAGTTAAGTGCTTTGTCAGACCCGATTTCTTAACCACCGCTGTGGAGGTGGAAATCATACACATTTATCTCAATACCCAGCTTCCCCACAAACACTTATTTGGGGCTATTGCACAGCGCTGACATTTATCTACTTTTGGACATTCTATTGCATAGGTTTGCGGAATAACCTTTTATGTCTGGCAGCTAAAAAATGTTTATCTTTGGACTTTTAATATTTGGTGTCATACAGACGATTTAATTTTATATTGCGCTTTTTTGTTCTATTTTTTGTAAATTTATATAAGCGCCAATTTCTGTTATAATCTTCACTCTTATAAAATATATATAAAACAGAGGACACACTCGTCTTTGAATAAAGCACTTAAAGGACCACTATAGTTCCCGAAAAACAAAACTTGTTTTCCTGGCACTATAGTGTCACCCTCATGGCCCCCCTCCCGCCAGGCTCTAGGGGGAGGAAGGGGTTAAACGCTTACCTTTCTCCAGCACCAGGCTCCATCGGCGCTGGGGACTCTCCTTCCTCTTCCGACAAATGCGCATGCACGGCAAGAGCCACACGCGCAGTCAGTCCATAGGAAAGCATTTCTCAATGCTTTCCTATGGACGCAAGCGTCTTCTCACTGTGTCTTCTCAATGACACAGCCACTAGAGGCTGGATTAACCCTAATGTAAACATAGCAGTTTCTCTGAAACTGCTATGTTTACAGCTGCAGGGTTAACCCTAGATGGACCTGGCACCCAGACCACTTCATTGAGCTGAAGTGGTCTGGGTGCCTATAGTGATCCTTTAACTTGGTCCTTTAACCCCTTAAGGACACACGACATGTGTGACATGTCATGATTCCATTTTATTCCAGAAGTTTGGTCCTTAAGGGGTTAAGTGTCCCTTTAACTACCCTTCCTAAAACAAATGTCCCTCTTCAGTCATCTGAAATTCAAAGTGAATTGCAAATTTAAGGTCAAAACAGCAAAGCTAAAAAAAATCCTCTCTCAAAGTCAGCTATTGTTTACGTCTACTCTGGCCTTAAATTTGAATTCACTTTGAATTATCATTTTAGTAAATAACCCTGAAAATATTTTTTTTGCCCTGCAGAACGTTCAGCATTCTTTACACACTGACGGTCAAATATAGACTATATAAATATAATATTTTAAAACTAGTTTTATTATCCATATATGTGCTAAAACTTCTCCACATAGGGAGTACTAGATAAGGAACCCCTTAATACATGGCCATATAGTGCTTGTTTTAAAATGTGCCTGTCACTCAAAAGGTTAATATAAGATGCAGTGACCCCTTTCTGCCTTGTGAATGATTACAATAGAAGTTAATCCATAGAACTATAGAGACAGACATTTAGAATAAAGCCCAGACTATGAATTGTATTGTCCTTCAAAGAGAATTTCCGGAATGAAAAGCTAATTGCATTGCTCAGCACTCCAACCGAGTACTTCTGTTAACAGTCTAGGAAAATCAATGACATGAACTATTTCTAAAGTTGTTTTTTAAAAAATAAAAGATTATATTATTAGAAAGCTAAAGGAACACTATAGGGTCAGGAACACAAACATGCATTCCTGACCATACAGTGCAAAACCCACCATTTAGGTGGTTTGCCCCCACTTAAAAGTTAATAACACTCATCTTATTTCCACCTTACATCTTATATCCACCTTATTTCCAGCATTGTGCGGATCCGCCGACGCTGGCCCTGCCCCCTTTATGATATAATCAGAATTGCTGATTTTTAGCCAATCCAATGCTTTCCCAATCAGCACCTCCTCATAGAGATGCATTGAATCAATGCATCTCTATTAGGAAAATTCAGCGTAACCATGCAGAGTGTGAAGGCGCTGAATGGCACTGCTGCCTACTGTGCAGCACTGAGCCAGGAAGCACCTCCAGTGAGGAGTGGCCACTTGGAGGTGTCACAAGGGGCAATGTAAACACTGCCTTTTCACTTAAAAGGCAGGGTTTACACGAAAATGCCTGCATATAATAATTGTACTCACCAGTACAGCTACATTAAGCTGTAGTTGTTCTGGCGACTATAGTGTCCCTTTAAGCAGAGTAGGTTGAGATCAGGGGTGTGCACGTGGCACATATTTACTCTGCCCACAACTTCTGTGGATTTACGTTTCCGTTGCCCATCTAATTTGTTTGTTAATAGCATACATGGCTGTAACTAACCCTGTCTTTCGCACCAGACCCGATTTAATTACACTCAACTGTCATGCACCACATCACATACTTCCAAGCTTGCTATATAATGTTACACAGTCTCACTCACCCAGCCACATACCTTGTCAGATATCACAACTAAGGCCATACTCAACTACCCTGTCCAGTTGTGTATATTGGCTTTGGACTGCCTTAGGAATGACAAAACTTGGTCACCCATCAATCTAAATGTGCCCCACTCGTTCCTGCCAAGGGCGCACCTGTTTAAGATCAATGCGCATTTTGACTGACAGACACGTCCTTACTAATGCACACAATGACATACAATCACTGACAGATACAGTCATTGGCACACACACTATTTAACCAACACACACAAATTTACTGCCAGACACTTATACACACGAAAAAAAATAAAAAATAGGGATGCGGCTGAGAGACCTAGAAACAAACAAAAATAATAATAATAAAAAACAAAACATAGTGTAATACAGTAGAGTCAAAACAGTCTGCACTACAATAAGGTTGCACTCACAAGATTTCGAATTAAAAGCGCTTCACAGGTGACTCCCACAAATGTAAGTGAGGGGCTAAATTCTCCCTTCAGGATCTGTAGTCACCACTATCAACAGGAACCAACAGGACTCCGAGTAGTAGGTAACCGGGTAGTTTTATTTGGCAATAAAAATGAAAAATATTATAAGCTTGGTTGCTACATCTAAGTGCTGCTTCAAAGTGTGTGATTGGAGATATTCTGGTTTTACAGAATCTTCAACTGTCTAAGATTTAGCAAACATGTTTTTATTGGTCTTTTTTTATTTCATAACAGTAATTATGCGAAGCAAATAAGTAATAGCATAGGGAGACGCGCAGGTCTGGGATAGAAGATCGCAAGTAAGGTTGATGATTCAGCCAGTTGTGGACTCGCAGTTCTGTAGATTTTGCTTTTGAACTGTTACAGGAAAGATTCATCTATAGGAAAAGGTTACTGATTGCACAAGGTTTGCTTTCCTGTTGGGAATTGGTAAGGCATTTGATTTGATTAACTAGGTGCTTGCTATTGGTTGTTGGTTAATTAGCTATTGTTTGCAAATAAGCAGAGGCCTACTCAAGTGTTAAACATTCCTAGTGGGTGGTGCTTTTAGGAGTATATAAGGTTTGTGGTCATTAGCTTGGCTAATATAGCTTGGTTGCTGCTTCAAAGTGTGTGATTGGAGATATTCAGGAGATAAACTGTAGGTAATCTGAGGTATACAGGAGGATAATTTTTTTTACAAAATTGATTTGTTTGCTTTAAATTATTCAGCTCATTAAAATGGCAGAATTAGTTCAGTGTAAAAGTTGTTGTGCATTTGTTTCACATTCTTTTTGGAGATTTGGATGCTGTCTAAACTGTAGACAGTTCTCTATAGTGCGGCAGGAAATTGTATTTTTGAAGTCTGAGATTTGTAAGTTATCTGGTAAACAAACTCAGGCTGGAAATGCTGCAAAGCCACTGCCGCAGAGACGTACTAGGAATGGCAGATGGATTACTGTAGGATCTGGTAGACTTTGTGGATAAAAGGCATATTGCACTGTCTGTTGCTCTACATAATTCATTTTCAGCACTTTCAGAGTGTAATGGTGTTATGGAGACAGGCTCAGGCACCAAGTGTAGTGGTATTATGGAGACAGGCTTGGGGACTATGGTGAGGCCTAATAGAAAGCAGCTGTTGTTGGGTGAGTCTATCATAAGAGGTGTGGAGCTGGACAATGGTGGTCTTGTGAGAGGTCTTCCTGGAGCTACTGCTCACAGAGACAGGACACGAATTTGTAGTATTGTTAAGCGAGCAAAGCAGGGAGGGGAATTGGATGTACTTGTCAATCTATGGACAAATGACTTGGCTTGCAATGAGGTTTCAGAGGTAATGGACGTGTTTTGTGTTTTTGTCAATGATATTTGGCGTGTTGCTTCCACATTGTCATTCTCTTAAGTTCTGCCTGTGCATAACACAGGCGGATGCGTATTAGGGACTTTAACTTGTGGCTTGGTGAATGGTGTCGGGAGCAAGGATTTGGTTTCATTTCTCATGGTAGCTCTGTTTGGAATGGAAATAAACTGTACAAAAAAGATGGTTTGCATCTTTCTCTAAAGGGAACAAATGTTCTCAGTGAGCAGTTCAGAGGTTTTGTTAGGATGTATTTAAACTGGGGGGGAGGGGTGGAAGGGTGATAAAACATCAATATAATTACCCCCCAAAACAAGGACAGAAAGTGTCTGTAGCAAGTGTGTTAAACAATCATAAGCTTAGAGTCATGTCTACAAATGCTCGCAGTTTAGGGAATAAGATCCATGAACTTGTGGCAATAATGGCAACTGATAGTGTAGATTTAGTCGCTGTTACTGTGACATGGCATAATGAGAAAAATGACTGGGACATAGCAATACCATGTGCCCCCTCTGTCTTTTATATAGAAAAAGACAGAGAAGGCAAGAAAGGGTGATGGTGGGCCTGTATGTGAAGCATATCATAAAATCTAGCCTAATAAAAGTTAGTGAGGCGAACAGAGTCAGTTTGGGTTACGTTAGAATTTGGTAATCACACAGTAACTCGTGTAGGTGTGATTTATAGGCCCCCAGGACAAATAGAAGAGTTAGATAATCTACTAGTTGAGGAAATAGCTAAAACGACAATGAAGGAGGAAGCTATCATCATGGGTGACTTTAATCTTCCTGATGTTAACTGGAAAACCAAAATAGTTGCTTGTGCCAGGAGCACACATTCTAAACTCCCTACTGGGATTGTCTCTACGAGCCAACTCGTAAAGAGGTCATACTAGATTTAGTGTTAACAAATGGAGTACTGGTATCAGATATTACTGTAGGTGAAAGTTTAGGATCCAGTGATCATCAGTCAGTGTGGTTTAATATAAGAACAGTGACACCACACCACACAAGAACAAAAGTTTTAGACTTTAGAAAAACACTTTTCTAAAATTAGAATATGTGTAAAAGGAGTCATTATCAGACTGGAGCAATTTAAATGGAGTCCAATAGAAATGGGATTATTTAAAAGTTGCACTGCTTAAGGCAACTGAAAATTGCATTAGGCTTGTCAGTAAAAGCAAAAAATTCAAGAAATCACTGTGGGACTCTGCAGATGTGGCCAAAATAGTAAAAAACAAAAAGTTAGTATTTAGTAATTATAAAAAAAAAACCAGAGTGAGGAAGACAGAATGATCTATAAGATGAGGCAGAAAGAGGCTAAGCAAGTTATAAGAGCTTCCAAATCACACACAGAAGAGAAAATAGCATAGTCCGTAAAAAAAGGGACAACATTTTTTTTTTTAGATACATAAATGAGAAAAGGAAAGTAAAACAAGGATTAGTTAGATTAAACACAAAAGAAGGAAGGTATGTAGAAGAGGATAAAGGCTTAGCTGACTGCCTCAATGAATATTTTTGTTCAGTATTTACAGATGAAAATGAAGGAAAAAGGACAAATGAGTAATTTTTACATGAGTTTACAGAGTTCTATTTCTAGTTCTATTTCAACTGCCAAAAGTAAAGACAAATAAATCAATGGGACCTGATGGAATACACCCAAAGTTATTAAAAGAGCTTAGTGGTGTACTAGCAAAACCATTAACAGATTTATTTAACCAATCATTGTTAACAGGAGTAGTCCCAGGAGATTGGAAGTTAGCGAATGTTGTGCCCATTCACAAGAAAGGTAGTAGGGAGGAGTCGGGAAACTATAGGTCAGAAAGCCTTACTTCAATAGTGGGGAAAGTAATGGAAACTAGGTTAAAGGATAGGATTGTTGAACATCTAAAATCACATGGATTTCAAGATCAGAAACAACATGGGTTTACTTCAGGGAGATCATGCCAAACTAATCTTATTGATTTTTTTGATTGGGTAACTAAAATTATAGATCAGGGTGGTGCAGTAGACATTGCTTACCTCGATTTCAGTAAGGCTTTTGACACTGTTGCACATAGAAGGCTTATCAATATACTGCAATCTTTAAGTTTGGATTCCAATATTGTTGAATGGGTTAGGCAGTAGCTTTATCACAGGCAACAGAGGGTTGTAGTCAGTGGAGTATATTCGAAGCATGGGCTTGTCACCAGTGGGGTACCTCAGGGATCTGTACTTGGACCCATTCTCTTTAATATTTCTATTAGTGATATTGCAGAAGGTCTTGGTGGTAAGGTATGTTTTTTTGCAGATGATACTAAGATTTGTAACAGGGTTGATGTTCCAGAAAGGATAAGCCAAATGGCAAATGATTTAGGTAAACTAGAACAATGGTCAGGGTTATGTCAACTGACATTTAATGTGGATAAGTGCAAGATAATGCTTCTTGGACATAAAAACCCAAGGGCGGAGTACAGAATATTTAATAGAGACCTAACCTCAACATCTGAGGAAAGGGATTTAGGGGTGATTATTGTTGATGACTTAAAGGTAGACAATGTAATAGAGCAGCAGGAAATGCTGGCAGAATGGTTGGTTGTATAGGGAGAGGCATTAGCAGTAGAAAGAAGGAAGTGCTCATGCCATTGTACAGAACACTGGTGAGACCTCACTTGGAGTATTGTATGCAGTACTGGAGACCATATCTCCAGAAGGATATTGATACTATAGAGAGAGTTCAGAGAAGGGCTACTAAACTGGTTCATGGATTGCAGGATAAAACTTACCAGGAAAGGTTAAAAGATCTTAACATGTATAGCTTGGAGGAAAGACGAGACAGGGGGGATATGATAGAAACATTTAAATACATAAAGGGAATCAACACAGTAAAGGAGGAGACTACATTTAAAAGAAGAAAAACTACCACAACAAGAGGACATAGTCTTAAATTAGAGGGGCAAGGGTTTAAAACTAATATCAGGAAGTATTACTTTACTGAGAGGGTAGTGGATGCATGGAATAGCCTTCCAGCTAAAGTGGTAGAGCTTAACACAGTGAAGGAGTTTAAGCATGCGTGGGATATGCATAAGGCTATCCTAAGTATAAGATAAGGCAAGGGACTAATAACAGTATTTTAAAAAATTGGGCAGACTAGATGGGCCGAATGGTTCTTATCTGCCATCACATTCTATGTTTCTATGTTAACAAGGGTGCTCATTAGAAACCCAGTTATTCCTTCCCCCACTGCTGCCTTTTCTGGAAGCTATTATACAAAATAGAGGCATCACAGGCTTCCAAATTAGAGGCAGGGAACACAAGGTTGATAACTATGCATATGACCTGTACTTTGTTACTCAACCATGAATTAAATATTTCAACATCCTGCGCCCATTGCAGGACTATAAGACTTTTTAAAATGTACAACTCAATTACGAAATTCTGAATGTTGGTTCTCGATAGATTAAACAACTTGGCTCCAAGATTGTCCCTTTTTTTTGGGTTATACTGATTGGTTGAAGTCCCGGGAGTATAGATACCTATGGACTTGATTCCACTAGAACTAGGCAATTTTCTGCCACTACTCACCACATTGCATTGGGTTGTGTCAAATTTTAAGATTTTTTTTTTTTTTTTGGTGGTGTATCTATTTATGCCCTGGTTTGTGCCATAATAATCTTTACTGCTCTTAATTTGTCATTTTATTTTCCTGTTCAATTTTAGTTCTTTTTTCAGTTCATAGATTTGTCTCAATTTAAAGTAAAAAAAAATGCACAAGTGCACCTTGAAGCTTTCACATTCCTTTTTGTTGTTCCTTGTGAATGCATCCCCTTTTCCCTAAACAGATTAAAAGGACACTGTAACTGTTACAGCTCAAAGTGTGTATAATGTCTGGAGTCCTCTATGGACTTAATACGGATTTAGATATTTTGGCATTTATGGATTAACCCCTTAAGGACACATGACATGTGTGACATGTCATGATTCCATTTTATTGCAGAAGTTTGGTCCTTAAGGGGTTAAAGTAATTTCCTATTAAACGTTTAATGGTAGGTTTGATAAAATGTTTCTCCATAGTATAAATGCTTTTATAGAAAAGAGTGGATACAAAAAAAAAAAAAAAAAAAAGTAAAAAAAATAAATAAATAAAAGTGGTGGATGATCGGAGGATCCTTTGCAGGGTAAAGAAACCCCCCTCACAACCTTCAGCTAAGCGAAGAACACTCTCCAGAAGGTAGGAATTTCATTAGCCAAGTCTACCATAAAGAAAAGACTTCACAAAAGCATTTACAGAGGGTTCATCAGAAGGTGCTAACTATTCATAAGCCTCAAGAATAAAAAGGCCAGATTTAACTTTGCAAAAAAACAAACAAACAAACAAACAAACAAAAAAAACCCAACTAAAACAGCCCCTCCGGTTCCGGAACAGTATTATTTGGATAGATGCAACTAAAATCAAGCTGTACCAGAATGATGGCAAGAAAAAAATAATATAGAAAATGCTTGGAACCACATCATTTTTAAAACACGGTGGAGGCAGTGTGATGGCATGGGTGTGCATGGCTACATATGGCATGGGAGTGCATGGCTTCATATGGCACTGGTTCACTCGTCTTTATTGATGATGTGACAGAAGACAGAAGCAGCTGGATGAATTCTGAAGTGTATTAAAATATATTGACTGTGTCATGGCAAAGTTAGGTACTCACCTGCCCCTGGGCGCCCACGCCGCCCTCGCGGCAAAATTGCAGTTCTCACTGCTCCTGAGAGATCCATTGGGGAGGAACAGGTCAGGGACCAGGGAATAAAACAAGATGGCGCCGAGTCCCTGACCTCTTTATATAACATCTGTGTGCCCCACCTACTGGTGGGAGGTGGTTGGTCATGTGATCCCAGCTACCTATTTAAACCCAGCACACCTTCCAGCCAGTGCTTGGTTATTTTGCTTTTTGCTTTATACCTGCCTTTTGTCCTAATCTCCAGCTTCTGTTCCCAGTTCCTACTTCCTGGGACAACTGCTACAGCCTGCTTCCTGACCTAGATCCAGATTAAACGTTTACTTCTGTCTGCTGCAAGACTGCATTTTCATTTGCTTTTCCTGCTGCTGCCTTCTGAAAATGTATAATTTTTTATTAAAGGTCTCCACGCCACCACAAACCCTTTGGGACCCAGTCTCCACTTCCAGGTGCTCCTACGGGTCAAGTTAGTAGAGAGTGCTGTTCCGCTGCAAATTGGGTTCCATCCACTCCACGACTCTCCAGGTGGGTGTGACAGACTGCATAATTCAGCCAAATTCTGCAAAGTTGATTAGACTTCACTTTAAAGATGGACAATGGACCAAAACATACTGCAAAAGCAACCCAGGAGTGTTTTAAGGCAAAGAAGTGGAATATTCTGCATAAGCCGAATCAATCACCTGAGCTCAATCCGATCGAGCATGTATTTCACTTGCTGAAGACAACTAAAGGCAGAAACACCAATGAACAAACAATAACTTAAGATCACTGCAGTAAAGACTAGGCAAAGCTTCATAAAGGACAAAACCCAGCATTGTGGTGATGTCTATGCATACCATACCTCAAGCAATCATTGCTTGTCAAGAATCCTTTACAAAGTATTAAAAATTAAAATACTAAAAATTAACATTATTAATGATTGTGTTAATTTGTCCAATTACATTTGAGTCTCTGAAATTAGGGTGCTGTGTGAAAATGTTTTCAATTTCTAAACGTTTCATACAATATATTTGTTCTACCTTTTGAATTAAAGATTAAAGTTTGCACTACAATTGCACCTCGGTTGTTTCATTTCAAATGGATTGTGGTGGTGTGCAGTGCCAAAATTATGAAAATTGTGTCAGCGTCCAAATATTTCCTGGTCTAACTCTAAAACCATTTACAAAACAAACAATTAGAACTAGACAGTCTCATAATCTTTATACACTAGATGTACAAAAGTATTGGGAACACGACCATTACACCAACAGGGACTTTTAGGACATTGCATTCTAAATACATACATATTAATATGTAATTGGTCCCCCTTTGCAGCTATAACAGCCTCCATTCTTCTGGAAAGACTTTCCACTAGATTTTGGAGTGTTTCTGGGGGAATATTTGTCCATTCCTTCAGTAGAGCATTTGTGGAGGTCATGCACCGATGAGAAGGCCTGGCTTGCAATCTCCATTCTAGTTGATCCCAAAGGTGTTCGATGGGGTTAGGGTTAGGGCTCTGTGCGGCCAGTCAAGTTCTTCCACACCAAACAAAACAGGCTTATGAATAGTTAGCACCTTGTAATGAACCCTCTGTATATGCTATTGTGAAGTCTTCTCTTTATTATAGACTTGGATAAGGATATGCCTACCTCCTGGAGAATGTCCTTCACTTGGCTGGATGTTGTGCAAGGGTTTTTGTGTTGCAGAGCTCACCAGTGCAATTTTTCCCCCTCAGAATGTATCAAACTGTTGATTTGCCACTCCTAATGTTCCTGCTATCTCTCCGATGGATTTTTAGGTGTTTTGTTTTGGAGCCCAAGGATGGCCTGTTTCACTTGCATCGAGAGTTCCTTTGACCACACATTATGGGTTCACAGCAACAGCTTCCGTGTTGCGGCACCCAGCCCGCCGCATGGCGCAGCCGTGCCCGACCGGCACGGCCTCGCCGACATGGCGAGCCAGAAACCGCTCCTCTGCGTCTTCTGGGCGTCGCGCCCATATCAAAGATGGCGCTGACCACGTGGTTGCGTCCATCACAAGCTCCGCCCCTCAAAGTTATACGGACGTGCGCGTGACGTCACGATGTCAACGCACGTTCTGGGGTCAGAGGTCACCCTCTGACCAATCAGAGCCGAGAGAGGGATATTTAAATCCCTAATTCACTCCAGTTCCTTGCCCTGTCGTGGTTTCCTGTTCCTAACATTGGGAATAGGGAATTATTGGCCATTGTACTTGCCCTTAAAGAATGGAGGCATCTCTTAGAAGGTTCCAAAGAGCCACTTCTGATTTTTACCGATCATAAGAATTTGACTTATATTGGGGACGCTAAGAGATTGTCCTCTCGTCAGGCTAGATGGTCATTGTTCCTCTCCCGATTCAATTTTGTAATTACATATAGGCCCGGGACCAAGAACACCAAGGCAGATGCGCTGTCTAAGCAGTTTGAGACAGATGAGGTTCCTGAACAAGAAGTATTCCCTATCATACCTCCAGAATGCCTTATTGCTACTACAGTTTCCGAAGTGTCTTCTCCACTCTTCTGTGCCATAATAGCAGATCAAACTCAGGCACCCGTGCAGAGACCTCCGGATAAACTGTCCATTTCACCACCATTAAGGAAAAATGTACTTGGTTTATTCCATGATAATTTGACAGCAGGTCATCCTGGAGTCCATAAAACTCTCTCTGCTATCTCCAGGAGGTTCTGGTGGCCTACACTTAGGAATGACATCAAAGATTATGTAGGGGCATGTCAAATATGTGCCGTTTCGAAAGCCTCCCACAAATCACCTCCTGGGTTGTTACAACCACTGCCTATACCTAATGTTCCATGGACCCATTTAGCCATGGATTTCATGGTGGATCTGCCCAGCTCAAACGGATTTAACACAATCCTTATGGTCATAGATAGATTCTCAAAAATGGCACATTTTGTACCTCTTAAAAAATTACCATCTGCTCAAGATCTTGTACAAATATTCTTGAAAGAGATCTTTCGGTTACATGGAGTGCCTAAAAACAGTGTCTGACAGAGGTACCCAATTTATTTCTAGGTTCTGGCGTGCCTTTTGTAAGCAATTGGGTATAGAACTTTCATTTTCCTCAGCATATCACCCCAGACTAATGGCGCAGCAGAGAGGGCCAATCAGTCTTTAGAATCTTATTTACGTTGTTTTATCGATGCCAATCAGTCTAACTGACATGAACTCTTACCCATGGCTGAGTTTGCCAGAAATAATGCGACTCTTGAATCCTCTAATCGTAGTCCATTTTTTTGTAAATCAGGGTTATCACCCCACTGTTTTCCCTTCTGAATTTTCAGACACGGATATTCCTGCCTTAAACACTTTTTTTGATTCTATTCATGACACTTGGGATTCCGTTCATACACTACAGAAGGCATCAAAACGTGCTGAAATCCAAGCTGACAAGAGGCGGGGTGCCAATCCTGTCTATCAACCAGGAGACAAGGTGTGGTTATCCACACGTCATATCAAACTTAAGGTTCCTTTCATGAAATTTGCCCCTCGGTACATAGGTCCTTTTCGGGTCCTCCGCCGTATCAACCCAGTGACTTATTCCTTGGCACTTCCTGCTCACATGAGAATTGCCAATTCATTTCATGTATTCTTGCTCAAGCCTCTTACTTGCAATCGATACACTAGAGTGACTGCTCCTCCGCCCTTGGTAGTGGGTGATCAGGAGGAGTACGAAGTTCGTTCTATATTGCACTCCAAAATCTCCAGGGGTATTTTGTCTTATCTAGTTGACTGGAAAGGATATGGTCCACAGAAACGTTGTTGGGTTCCTGCTGACCGGGTTCATGCGCCCAGTCTTGTCCGGTCGTTTCACAACCGCTTCCCTCATAAGCCGGCTCCTTCCCGCCCGGTGGTATTCGAGTGGGGGTACTGTTGCGGCTCCCGGCCCGCCGCATGGCGCAGCCGTGCCCAACTGGCACGGCCTCGCCGACATTGCGAGCTTACCTGCTTGTCGGCGAGCCGGGAACCGCTCCTCCGCGTCTTCTGGGCGTCGCGCCCAAATCAAAGATGGCGCTGACTACGACGTGGTCGCGTCCATCACAAGCTCCGCACCTCAAATTTATACGGACGTGCACGTGACGTCACGACGTCAACGCACGCGCACGTTCTGGGGTCAGAGGTCACCCTCTGACCATTCAGAGCCCAGAGAGGGATATTTAAATCCCTAATTCACTCCAGTTCCTTGCCCTGTCGTGGTTTCCTGTTCCTAGTTTCCTGAGAGTGCGTTTATCCTTGTGAATCTGATTTCCTGGTATACTGATCTTGGCTTTTCCCTGGTTATTCGGAATTCTGGTTCCCCTGACTTGGCTTGTTTAAAAGGTATTTGTGTATTTCTGGCTTCCTTGACCTCGGCTTTCCCTTTGACCATTCTCTGTCTCTAGCGTATTAGTCCGGCCATTCTAAGGTCCGGTTTACGTTCTGTCCTTTTATATGTATATGTTTACATAGTTTCTGCGTGTTGGACCACACTAGCAGTCGCGACATTGCGAATGTGAATGCCACACCTGGAATCAATGCCAGACCTTTTACCTGCCTAATTATTGAGGAAATAATGAAGGAATAGCTCGCACCTGTCCATGAAACAGCTTTTGAGTCAATTGTCCAAGTACTTTTGGTTCCTTGAAAAAGAGGGGGCTGCATTCTAAAGGGCTGTAATCCTGAAATACTTCCTCCAATTTGGATGTGAATATCTTCAAAGTTGAGAGACTGCACTTTAAGTCGATATTAATTATTTAACTGTAACTTGAATTTATTTTGGTAAACAGCAAAAAATACCAAAACTTGTGTCAGTGTCCAAATATTTCCATCCGTAACTGTATATATGTGCACTTTTGGTCTTTAGGATCTTTATTATGCACTGTAAAATAATAGACTAAGCCAGTTGCACGCATACACAGTCTCCTAGCAACATGCATACATATTTAGGTATACACATGGTGGAGTTTGCGGTGTTTTAATGACCTACCGTTGCCAATAAAATGTATTTGTGTTTCAGCCGTGGGAGTGCACACATGGCAGAGTCAGTCCAGTGAGATGACGTGTTTACCTTGTTGCATGGGGGACCAAAATGCATGCATGTGCACAGAATGGCACAATTTGTATAAAACAAGATGAAGAACATAGAGACCAGAGAAAATCGAGTGCATTGCATTGATGAAACGGGTAGATCATCCTTCATCTACATCACTCTTGCTCAAGTCACCCACCTGGTCCTTGAAGATACATTAATATTCTTTGAATAACCTAGATACCTCTGAGATTGCAACCATTGAATCTGCAATTTCTTACACATGCTGCTTTAGGTGGTCCAAAGAGTGCAGCTTACTGGCCTGCAGAGTCATTTATGCTCTTTGTGCAAATTGTATTTATATGTGCATATCGGTTTGTGAATGTGATTCATTATTTTTAAAGGGAATAGATTTATTGTGCCATGATTTTTTCCCCTCTGTTTTTCTCCTTTAATACCTTTGCCTTTTTCCCCCCATTAAATTGTGGTATATGGCGCCCTCTGGTGTATAGTGTCTATAGTTACTTGGTGCCGTGCTTAACCCCTTAAGGACACATGACATGTCTGACATGTCATGATTCCCTTTTATTCCAGACGTTTGGTCCTTAAGGGGTTAAATATCTTTTCATTAGGATTATAAAGCGTGAACCAACACTTAAGAGCAACAGCACAAAAAACAGCAAATTGACAAACCAGGTATTACCACCTTAAAGAGACACTATAGTCACCAGAACAACAACAGCTTATTGTATTTGTTCTGATGAGCATAATCATTCCCTTCAAGCTTTTTGCAGCTAACACTGTCTATTCAGAGACAAGGGAGTGTTTACATTACAACCTAGGGATACCTCCACCAGCCACGCCTCATTTGGCTACTGGAGGTGCTTCCTGGGGCAGTGCTGGAGACACTGAACTGTTCTCATAGGGATGCATTGATTCAATGCATTTTTAGGAGAAGATGCTGAATGGCCAGGGCTGCATTTGTCTTGTGCTGGCCTCCTTAACAGTCTCAGTTGATCCAATGCTTTCCTACAGGAAAGGATTGTGATTGGCTTTGAATAACACTTCTGATTATGTCAGCCAAGCAGGCAGATCAGGCCCAGCAACAGCAGACTGGAATAAAAGTAAGATTTGACTATATTTAAGGGGGCATAAGAACAAAGACACACAGAAGGGCTTGGGGACAAAGAGGTACACAAAAGGGGTTGGGGTGGACAGAGAGACACACAAGGATATGGGGAGAGGAAGACACACAAAGCAGCTGAAGGGGGGGATACACAAAATAATAGACTGGGGAAGAAAGGCACAAAAAAGGGCTTGTGGAGAAAAGAGACAAAGGAGCTGGGAGAGGCACACAGAGGAGGTGGGGGAAAGACACACACAAAGGGACTGAAGAAAGATGCACACAAACTTGGCATTTTTTGATTTAGGTGGGGTGCAAGTATCATGGGTTAGTATGCATGTCAGAAAGGGTTAGTATGCAGGTCTGCATGGGTCAGTTTGAGTGTGTCTGCATGGGTCAGTTTGAGTGTGTTTAAGCAAGTTGCTGGGGGCCATAGCGATGGCACAGAGCTGCTGGGGCCAGAGCGATGGCACAGGCAGGCTTGCTGGAGGCACATATGGCTCGTTGGCATGATCTACAAATCTTGTGAATTTCCTGCTCATTGGTACCTTATACAGGGTTTATGTATTTGCTGCTCATTGGCATGATATACCAAGTTTATGCTTGTAATGATTTTTGACATGATATACAAGATTTATGCATTAACTGCTCTTTGGTTTGATATACCAAGTGTATGCATTTAAAGACACCCCTCTGAACAAAATGGGTGAGGGGGGACATGACAACGGTTATAAATGGAAGTTAGGGATGTCCCACAAAAGAAATACAATGTAACTGGGGTTCCCAGGGTATTTGAATTTGTTGCTTGGTGGGGAATTTGAGACTGGGCAGAGCAGTTGAGGGAGCCCAGCCTGGATTGACTACAAGAAACCTGTGACACAATGCCACACCCATTGATACTGGGATGCTTGTCTCTATACAAGGTCAGCAAGACAATAAAAGCCTTCATCAAAAACTTAATGGGCAAGTGTAAAACAACTTTAGAAGCCAATACCAAGGCAAAAATATACCATATGCACCATCTCCATTGCTGTTCTGCATAGGCCTCAATCTCTTTATCCAGATCATCAAGCAAAGTGGATAAGGATACAGGTTTAAGAATAAAGCTATTATCAGTCACATACTCTACATAGATGAGATCAAGCTACAGGCCAACAGTGAGCGGAACATTGACTCACTGATCCACCTCGCTAGGATATACAGCAAGGACATCAGAAAGTAGTTCGAACTAGATAAGTGTGGGAGGATGATAGCAAAAAAGGGAAGACGATCAGGACGTAAGGAATTCAGGTACCAAAAGGCCAAATAGGAGATGTAGAGAACAGCTATAAGTACCTGTGGGTACCACACACACATGACAATCATAAGGAAGAGTCAAGGAGGATAGCAACATCTAAGTACCCCCAAAGACTCATACAGGTCATGAAGTCCCAGCTCAATGGCAAGCACAAGATCCAAGCCATCAACAGATATGCCATACCAGTCATCAGGTACCTAGCTGGAATAATAACCTGGCAAAGAACTGGTTACCACAAATGACAAGACACTGAAACTACTCACTATGAATGGAGGATTCCACCCAAAATCCAGCACCCGTAGACTGTACACCAACTGTACAGAAGGAGGTCGGGGTCTGTTGAGTGTCAAGGCCACAGTACTGGATGAGACACAGAGCATCTACAAGTACATCATAAAGATGGCTTGCAAAGATGAACCGCTAAGGGTATGCTTGAAACAACAACAGATAGAGAATGCAGAAAAAGAGGCGGAGGCCTCTCCATGTGGCACACCGACAGATAGTAGATGTGGCTCACATTACAAAATTCTACCAGTGGTTGGAAAAATGCAAGACTGAAAGACAGCACTGATGCACTAATCCTAGCAGCACAGGAACAGACACTCAGCAGACCCAAAGACACAAGGCCCAAATGCAGACTGTGCAAAGAGGCCTCTGAGACAATCCAGCAGTAGACGGGTGCAAGAGGTTAGTGGGAACAGCATACACTGAGAAGCACAACCAAGTTGCTGAGATTGTTTACCAAAACATCTGTGCAGAATATTGGCTGGACCAGCCTAATTCCAGGTGGGAGATACCACAAAGGGTACTTGAGAATGACAGGACTAAGATCCAGTAGGACCTTCAGATTTTTGGAATCAAACAAGTCACTTACCATCAAACCAGCAGATAAGGATGGGACTATTGTGATTCTCAAACACCAAGGATTTTGTATCAGAGATTTTGAAACAACTATGATAGAGGAACATACTCTGTGGTGTCTTATGATCCTATTAATGGAATGCTGCAATATAGTAATCAAAAAGTAGTAAAAAAATAAAGAAATTCAAATAAATATATATATATATATATATATATATTATTTGTTTTCTGAGAAGGGTGATGATATTATGGCAGTGTGGGGTGGCACTTCGAGTCCTTACGTCCTTTAAAAATATAAAATGTCCTATGGTTTATGACAGGGCTTAACAAATTTGCTTGAAATCTAGAAGCCAGCTAAAAAAGTTAGATTTTTAAACATCAAAAATAAAATTCTTAAATGGACACTATAATCACCAGAACCACTACAGCTTAATGTAGCTGTTCTGAAGTCTACATATTGCCCCTGCACGCTTTTCAATGTAAACACTGACTTTTCAGACTAAAGGCAAGTTTTCCATTGCTGTCTGGTAACACCTCTAGTGACAGTCCGTCAGATGGTCTCTAGAAGTGCTTTCTGGGTCAGTGCTGCACCTACATTAATGCTCCCCATAGGTATGCATTGATTCAATGCATCTCTACGAGGAGAAGTTGATTGCGCAGCATGGCGTTTTGCTGCGCATGAGCAATATAGTCTCCCAATGTTTTTCTATGGGAAAGCCTTGGATTGGCTGAGATCATCAAGATTTATGATACCAGCCAGGTGGGGCCAGCCGCGGCGTCACCAGCACGGTGTGGGAAAAAGGGTGAGTAACACCTTTTCCATGTGATTGGAGGGGGGCAGGTCACCTAAACATAGACAATCACTGACAGAGACACACCCACACTCATAGACAGACAGACACACACACACACACACACACACATATATTGATTTTACACTCTCAAATAATTAATTGTATTATTTTATATCCATCCAGCCTTCCTACCTTTGGGAAAGCTGGAGTGGATTAGCATTCCCTGGTGTCCAGTGGGGCTGTTATCGTCTCTCTGCTCTGCTCCCTAGAGTGCTGTTTAGTGATGTGGGGCTGGAATTACATCATATTCTGTCTCCCAGCATCACTAGAGCGCTCGCAAGGGAGCAGAGCGATTACAGCTCCCTCGTTTAGCCGCCCGCCTCGCGCCTCCCTCATTTAGCCCCCTGTATCCTGCCTTCCATAGCTCTCAGCCCTGCATTAACCGTTTGCCCGCCTCCAATCTCGTGCAGCTGGTCACCTCAGGGGCTGAACAGGCTCAAAAATCCCAGATGCCAGGAAAAATTTCCTGGTTGCCACGGCGACCTGGTATTTGTCGAGCCCTGGTTTATGATCAATTCAGCAAAATTATTTTGGAAACAACAGTATACAAAAGGGTTTGATTCTTGTGACAAATTTGTTTGCTAAACCAACAGACAAAAACACCCTTTCACCTTTTGAGAATGCTCAGCCCTCTCAACTACTTTTTTGCCCTCCCACAAAGAAAATTTCTTAGGGTTAAACATATCGTGACGGTTAGTGATATCTGCACCTAAAGACCTCTGAAGTGGTGTGTAGCAAGAAACATAGGGATCGGCCGCCTCACTCGTGGTTGCTGTGAGTAGGCCTCAGGTAGGCTACAGGTCCATTTCCTGCGTGAGCCACCCAGAAAGATAACAAGTTCAATTGCAGCAATTACTTCCCATCTCAGGAGTATGTCTGCTGGCGGATTTACAAAGTACAGTCTGTATTTATGCCGATAATAAATATTTTCTGGGCGGAGCTTACAAGATGTGCGACTGGTCAGCCTTTATGCCCTGCGCAGGGGGTGGCGTGAGGGAGGCAGGCACTATAGGGTATTGTAGTGCTATGAGTACAACTTTGAAATCCTAGCTAAATTAGAACAGAGTTTGACCTAACAGTTGTGTCTGTGTCTTATTATTACTCTAGGTGGAGATTCAGATTCCAGAAGTGTGGTGGAATCTCGGTAAAAATAAATGTAGTAGGCCGAGATTACCACGTGGCATGTGTACGTGCATATGCTGACGTATCGGTCGGTTGGTTGCACGTGGCAAGATACGATCAGTAGTGTACGGAGAATGTACAGGAATACCGGATGTAGTATTCCCCTCCTCCATTGTGCTGGACAAGCCATGCGGTCAAGCAGGAAGTTAGTTCTTGTTCGTATTGATTGGTCAAGAGAATGTGCGGGTGGAGCTTAATATGGGAGGAGTTATGTGCCTATATAAGGAGCCTGCACTATTGTCCGGGGCTCAGAACTTGTTGTATTTTGGTGACATTAGTCCCTCTGAGTCCCGATCGGTGAACCGAATAAAGAATCTCTTCCTTCCTGAAGAAACCTGTGTCCATCTCTCTGTGCTTGGCTTCCGTCAGTTTCTCCGGTATCATTTGGTGCATTGGCCGGGAAGCTCATCGTTCAACGGTAGCTGAGAAGCAGAGGCGTGAGACGGTCTATCTTTGCCCACGTTCTCTACGGCTGCACCCCTGAACTTCTGCGTGGACCTCCCTTCGTCTCGGCACCACTGGTCTGTTGTCCAGGAGATCATCGGCCTCTACGTAGTAAGTGCTGGGGTGTCCCCGTCGATGAGTGTGAACTCAGGTTCAGGAACGAGGAGGTAAGACGACCGCTGTTTTAGACGGCGGACCCACTAGGGGTATACCGATTGTGCGGTAGGCCCATAAGGGGTTAATCTGTGTATGGAATCTGCCCCCTCTGTCGGAGGGAAGGAGCGAAGGCGCACCGCTCAATCGAACGCTCTTTAGCAAGACCGTTTGATTTGGTTTGGAGTCAGGCGGGGTTCTGTGTAAATAGCCCTAGCCGGACACCGGTGTCTTGTCTAGACTAGCGTTCTAGGGTATACAATTTGTTCGCTAGGTCGGAGGGACCGGGAGACTAAGTGGCGTCTGTGTAAATTCGGTCCGCTAGCTCTCAACCTATCTTGGCTAAGTGGGAAGGCGTGTAAATTTGGAACCCACTAGACTTTTGATAGAGTATAAAGACTAAAAGGGTTCTGTTGTAAATTCCGCCCTCTAGTTCGCTATATGTGGTGCTTGGGCAGTGTGGCTAACCAAAACGGATGTAGATAGTTTTAGGTAGTCCATCAAGGTACTGGCCAATAGATTAGTTGGGAATTGTATATGTGATAAAGATTGTTTAGTAACGTGTATATCTTGTTAGATAGCGTGAGCTCTGCCGTCTAGCGAGAGTGTTAATAGTGTGTTGCTGTATTATAGTGCACGGTACCATAACCCTGTATATTTACTGATACTGTATATAAGTACTAATAATTGTCGTCTATTGCATGTCTAACACCATAACCACTAATAATTGTATTGTGACCTTAAATTGTACTTTGACCTATGCTAACCGTACTGTAACTGCTGTTTGTAAAGACGATGTTACTGGGGTGTGTTATAGACGGGTAATTCATATATAGAGAATTATAGCGTGGGTGACGGTATAGTTTCGCCAAAGGGCATAATTTCGATTACTTAGTGACTGGTGTAACAGCTGTGTGTGTACGGGAATTCCCTGAGTGTTTTTATTGTGTTATTGTGTACGTTTCACTTGGTAACTGTACCACGTGGTGCTGTTGCCGAAGGAACGGGTGTGACTGTTGAATAGAGTGTGTGTATAGCATTCATTGTCAACGACGCTCCTTTGATAAGTATGGGCGCGTCGGAGTCGACGATTTTGGATCCCTTAGGATGTATGGTAAAGAATTTTAAAAAGGGATTTACAGTATGTGATTTTGGGGTTAAAATGTCTCCTGCACGTTTGATCACTTTGTGCACTAGGGAATGGCCTACTTTGGTTGCGGCATGGCCGCCACGTGGCAGTTTAGATCCAAATCTGGTACAGCGTGTACACGTGGCTGTATCAGGTAGGCCTGAACTTTACGGACAGTTTCCATACATTGATTGTTGGAGGCAGGCCGTAAACGACTTGCCAAGATGGGTCCGAATATGCCACGAGGAGCAATGTCGCCTCATGGTGGCCAGGACTTGTTTGTCCACTAGGACCACGGTTAAGCCCATTTTGGACACGCCCCCTGAGTCCGAGATCCCTATGCCGCCCCCTTATTTCTCTGCAAGGGGAAGTGATACAAGTACAGGAAGTTCTACACCCCCTCCCCCGTTGTCCCCATCTACTTCCTCCTCCAGCTCAGAATCCACCCCACGCTATACTAAACCTCCCCTTCCGGTACCAGCCCCCGTTAAGCCCACCTATCCCGATTTGGCGCCACTTCAAGCTTCCGGTCAGGCTTCCTCTAGCCCGGCTCGGAATATTTTATTCACCGGCCTTCCCTATGATAAAGCTTCTACATCCGCACGTCTTATTACCCCCCGACCGGAACCCCTAACCGACGCTCCTCCACGAAGCCCTATACTAACCCGACAACTGACCGGTACCCAAAAACCTAAACATTACCAGATGCCTCTTCGTTTGAATCCCGGGTCAGCTTACCTTAATGATGTAGGTCAAATGGTGTATGCTGACCCAGTCTTCGTATATGTCCCATTCACGACTACCGATCTCTTGAATTGGAAGACCCACAATTCCTCGTATACTGAAAAGCCACAAGCCATGACCGACCTGTTCACCTCGATAGTCCAGACGCATAATCCAACTTGGGCTGATTGCCAGCAATTATTAATGACATTATTTAACAATGAGGAGAGGACCAGGATAAACCAAGCAGCTATTAAAGCGCTGGAGGAAGAAGCCCGTACTTTAAACCAAGCAAATCCAGCAGCATGGGCCGCAACTCATTATCCTAATGCTGATCCCGACTGGGATGTTAATGGCGCAGATATGGTTCATCTAAAAGCCTATAGAGACGCTATAATTGCTGGCATGAAAGCCGGAGGGAAGAAAGCCATAAATATGTCGAAGACGGTTGAGGTGATTCAGAAAAGTGATGAAGCGCCTAGTGTCTTTTATGACCGATTATTGGAGGCATACCGTCTGTATACCCCCTTTAATCCGGAAGACACTGAGAATTCCCGAATGGGAAACTCTGCCTTTGTCAGCCAAGCTTACGGAGATATTAAGCGCAAGCTACAGAAGTTAGAAGGGTTCGCAGGAATGTCCATCACCCAACTAATGGAGGTAGCAAATAAGGTGTATATGAATAGGGAATCAGAAAGTAAGAAAGAGGAAGAGCGCAAGATGCGGAAAAAGGCGGATATGCTAGTGGTAGCGATCGTAGGCGTAGATGGACGGGGCCCAGATAGAGGTGATAGTAGGTGGAATAGGGAACCCCTGAGTAGGAATCAGTGCGCGTATTGTAGAGAAGAAGGGCATTGGAGAAGCGAGTGTCCAAAAAGAGAGCAATACGAGAGAGACCAACCCAGGGCAGGATATGGAAATTTTAGAGGCGGAGCGAGAGGTAGAGGAGGTCCCGGAGGGAGTAATAGTAATAACAGAGGAAGTGTAAGAGAAGACAGATACTATCCCGCAGCGCAAAGGTCCCGCGATAGAGAAGATAGGGACTTTGTAGGATTGGCTGACACGGTCATGGAGAACTATTGATACCGACCGGGCTCCATCCCCCTTGGTCGAGCGGAGCCTATGGTCGATGTATCAATAGGGGGAAAAAGGAGTGCATTCATGATCGACACTGGTGCTGAACAGTCAGTGGTGACTTACCTAGTTGCTCCTCCATCCGGAAGAACTATTACCGTAATAGGAGCAACTGGAAGGAGTGCTGCAAAACCGGTTCTTAAAAGTCGACTCTGTACATTGGGAGGCCACGTAGTAAAACATCAATTCCTTTACATGCCTGAATGTCCAGTCCAATTGCTGGGACGTGATTTGCTATCCAAATTACAAGCGCAGATTACGTTCCTACCAAACGGAACAACATCCTTAAAGTTTAATGGACCTTCAGGTATTATGACATTATCCGTACCAAAGGAAGAAGAGTGGCGACTTTATACAGCGTTGACTAGCCAAAACCCTAAGAGTGATGAATCCTTATTCAACATACCAGGAGTTTGGGCAGAGAACAACCCACCAGGACTGGCCCGCAATATTCCACCCATTCGAATCGAACTAAAGCTTGGGGTTTATCCAGTGAGCCTACGGCAATATCACATCCCGCAGAAGGCTAAGAAAAATATTCAATCTTATCTGGATAAGTTCATACGGTATGGTATCCTAAAATTCTGTACTTCCCCCTGGAACACCCCATTGCTGCCTGTTCAAAAGCCCGGTACAGATGAGTATCGACCTGTGCAGGACTTGAGAGCAGTCAATGATGCGGTTGTTAGTATACACCCAGTTGTACCCAATCCATATAACCTGCTTGCTTTAATTCCGGGCGGGGCTACCTATTTTACAGTCTTAGACCTCAAAGATGCCTTCTTTTGCCTCCGAATTGCCGCAGAAAGCCAATGTATCTTCGCTTTCCAATGGGAAAATGCTGTAACTGGCTCGAAACGCCAGATGACTTGGACAAGACTGCCCCAAGGGTTTAAAAACTCACCGACCCTATTTGGTTCAGCTCTGAGTCAAGATCTACTGGATTTCAAGTCCATCCCAGGAGAGTGTGTATTATTACAATATGTAGACGACTTGTTGATAGCAGCAGTTACAAGAGAAACATGTCAGCAAGCAACACACGATCTACTACACATTCTCTGGAAGGCAGGATACAAGGTGTCTAGGAAGAAGGCTCAGTTGTGTCTGCCAACTGTCAAATATCTGGGATTCCATATCTCTGAAGGTCAAAGAATAATGGGGCCAGAGAGAAAAGAAGCTGTGTGCCAAATACCAACACCCAAGAATAGAAGACAAGTGCGAGAATTCTTGGGGGCAGCAGGCTTCTGTAGGATATGGATTCCCAGTTATGCGATATTGGCGAAACCTCTGTATGCAGCTATCAAGGGTACAGAACACGACCCCTTCCTATGGACTCAAGAACAGCAAACGGCATTTGAAGATGTGAAGAGGGCTTTGATGAGTGCCCCAGCATTAGGTCTACCTGATCACACACGACCATTCTACCTGTATGTACACGAGCAAGGAAGAATGGCTGTGGGAGTATTGACACAGTACTTGGGATCATGGCAAAGACCTGTTGCCTATATGTCTAAGCAACTGGACGCAGTGGCCAGCGGTCTTCCACCTTGTCTAAGAGCCGTAACTGCAGCCGCCCTGCTGGTAGCTGAAGCCGATAAACTCACTCTGGGTCAAGAACTTTATGTACGAGTTCCACATGCAGTACAGACGTTGTTGGATTACAAAGGAAATCATTGGTTTAGTAACAGCCGTATGACCAAGTATCAAGCAATGTTGTGTGAAAACCCAAGAGTGCATTTAGAGACTGTAAATACCTTAAATCCAGCTACCCTTCTGCCGCAACCTACTGAAAGTCAACACGATTGTTTGGAAGTGATGGATGAAGTATTTTCAAGTAGACCAGATCTTCGTGATTTTCCCATCCAGAACCCCGATGTCCAATATTATACAGACGGCAGTAGTTATGTGAAAGAAGGGATTCGCTATGCAGGATATGCAGTAACGACGATAGATAAGGTGATAGAAGCTCGGCCACTGTCAAAAGGAACATCAGCACAAAAGGCAGAATTGATAGCACTGACACGAGCGTTACAATTGGCTGAAGGTTTAAGAGTGAACATCTACACGGACTGCAAGTATGCGTTTTTAACCACTCATGCCCACGGAGCTTTGTATAAAGAAAGAGGACTATTGAATTCAGAGGGTAAAGAAATCAAGTACGCAGCTGAAATACTACAACTATTGGAAGCAGTATGGGAACCGAAAGAAGTCGGTATTATACATTGTCGAGCGCATCTGAGAGGAGATGGTGATGTAACCAAAGGAAATCGGATGGCAGATAATGCAGCTAAGCGTGCCGCTGAATCAGGAAGACAGGAATATGTGGAACATATAGCTGCTCTTATTCCAACTCCACTGTCTCAATGGACTCCAGTTTATACAGCTCAAGAAGAGGAGTGGTTAAAGACTGAACCTGGAAAGTATTTGGAGAACAAACGGTATTAGTTAGAAGATGGGAGAATAGTTATTCCAGCATCACTAGCGGTAGAAATCGTCCAAAACTATCATAACGGGACGCATTCTGGAAGAGATAGTACAGAAGAATCTCTCAGAAAACATTTCTACATACCAAGATTGTCCAACTTAACTCAAGCCATTGTACGAAGATGTGTAACGTGTGCTAAAAATAATGCAAGGCAAGGACCAGTAAAGCCACCAGGAGTTCAGTATATGGGGGGACTCCCTATGTCCGATCTACAAATTGACTATACAGTAATGCCTAAATCTGGTGGACATCGCTACCTACTAGTAGTTGTGTGCACCTATTCAGGCTGGGTAGAAGCATGTCCTACTCGTACAGAGAAAGCAGGAGAAGTTGTGAGATTCCTGCTACGAGAAATAATACCCCGATATGGACTACCCTGCTCTATAGGATCGGACAATGGTCCAGCTTTTGTTCATCAGTGCCTACAACAACTGACTCATATGCTTGGTATAAAGTGGAGACTTCATACGGCATATAGACCTCAGAGTTCTGGTAAAGTAGAGAGAATGAATAGAACTATTAAGAACCAGTTGGCAAAGATGTGTCAGGAAACCCAACTTAAGTGGAACGTTCTTTTGCCCATAGCTCTGTTGCGAATTCACAGTACACCTACCAGAAGGATGGGTCTCTCTCCTTTTGAAATCATGTATGGGCGTCCACCTCCCGTACTTGGTAACTTAAGGGGGGATTTGAGTCAGTTGGGAGAAGGAATTACCCGGCAGCAGGTTATAGAGTTGGGTAAGACTATGGAGGAGGTACAGAAATGGGTACAAGATAGATTACCTGTGAATATTTATCCCCCTGTTCATAGTTACCACCCAGGAGACCAAGTGTGGATTAAAGAGTGGAATAATGTACCGTTAGGGCCCAAGTGGAGAGGTCCTTATGTTGTTCTTTTGTCTACCCCTACAGCGATAAAAGTGGCTGAAGTGACTCCGTGGATTCATCACTCCAGGGTTAAACCAGCAGCGGTAGATTCTTGGCAAGCTACATCAGATCCAGAGAATCCCTGCAAGATCCGGTTAAAGCGCACGACTCAGTCGGAGTGACGAGGAAACTTGTGGATTACAAATTTTATTGTTTCAGAGATTGGTAAGTGAGTGTTTAGACGGCCATAATAAAGCCTGTCCGCTCACCGACGTGTAATTTAAAAGCCAGGAAAGTCTCGAAGGGACCCCTGTGAAGACGAGCAGAACTCCATTCCCTGCAGCCCTTACATCCTGGAAGCTGAGGTGCCATCGCACGGACGAAGACTGAGGATGCAGCCGACGAAAGATGTGCTTGTGATAATGTTTATTTATATGTATTTTTATATTCAGGAAGGTAGAGGTACCGACACTCCTAGCTGTGAGGTATGCATTAATACTACAAGAACAGGTAACCATATTTCCCAGACCCTAATTTGGCATTCGCAATATGAATGTAAAGGAGATGTGTCTAGGTGTAGATACTTAAATATAGAGTATAGTGTATGCCATTTAGGGATAGGAGAACCTAAGTGCTTCAATCCGGAGTATCAACCCCGTACAATTTGGTTGACTCTCAGGAATGGAGATCCTCAGGGGACCCTAATAAACAAAACGGTGTTAGAATCCGTACATTCTTCGGGTGTTCTGCTATTTGATGCATGCAAAGCAATATCAAGTGGTAGAAAGCCGTGGAATGTATGTGGGGATCTTAGATGGGAGAGAACGTATGGGTCTAATGATAAATATATATGTCCCAGTAGTAAAAATAAGTATGTGAGTCCTAGATGCCCAAATAGAGAATATAATTTTTGCCCATATTGGTCTTGTGTGGGGTGGGCAACTTGGGGACAGACAGCAGACAAGGACATGATTGTGACTAAGTTGCCTACCAATCCATACTGTAAGTCTATGGAATGCAATCCAGTCCATATTCTTATAAATAATCCTGACCAATTCTTAGATAGATATGGTAATTTATTTGGGTTTCAAATATACGGGACGGGTTTAGACCCTGGGACAGTATTGTTTATAGGGATAGAGACCGATACGGTAACCTCCCAAACTCATCAGGTATTCCATTCGTTTTATGAAGAGATGAGTATAGATAATAAGATCCCCCATAACGCTAAAAACCTGTTCATAGATTTAGCTGAGAGTATTGCCGGTAGTCTTAATGTTACCAACTGCTATGTGTGTGGAGGTACTAACATGGGAGACCAATGGCCTTGGGAAGCAAAGGAGGTAATGTCCGGTTCTGAGGCAGTTGAACAATTAATATCCTCACAAGCCGATTATCAGATGAGTGTTAGAGGTAAATCTGAGTGGAGATTAAAGACCTCCATCATAGGTTATGTTTGCATAGCAAGGAAAGGAATGATGTTTAATACTTCTGTAGGAGAGTTAACTTGTCTAGGGCAAAAAGCTTATGATGATGATACAAAGAATTCAACTTGGTGGTCGGCTTCAAATGTCTCAGAACCATCTAACCCGTTTGCAAGATATGCCAATTTAAAGGACGTATGGTTTGATTTATCTATCACATCTAGTTGGAAAGCCCCAGCAAATTTGTACTGGATCTGTGGTAAGAAGGCCTATTCGGAGTTGCCACAGGACTGGGAAGGGGCATGTGTGTTGGGTATGCTCAAACCATCCTTCTTCTTGTTACCTATCGAAACAGGTGAGACTTTAGGTGTTAAAGTGTATGATGTGAATCATAGGAAGAAAAGGGGACCCATAGAGATAGGCGACTGGGAAGATGATGAATGGCCTCCCCAGCGTATTATAGATTATTATGGGCCAGCCACATGGGCAGAGGATGGTACTTTCAGATATAGAACCCCAATTTATATGCTCAACCGCATTATAAGGTTACAGGCGGTGGTTGAGATAATTACTAATGAGACCTCACAAGCGCTCAATCTTCTAGCGAAGCATAATACCAGGATGAGGAACAGCAGTGTACCAAAATAGATTAGCCTTGGATTACCTATTGGCAGTAGAGGGAGGTGTATGTGGGAAGTTTAACCTGAGCAATTGCTGTCTTCAAATAGATGACAAAGGGCAAGCAATAGCTGAGCTTACTAGCCATATGGTTAAACTAGCGCATGTGCCTACTCAGGTATGGAAAGGGTACAATCCAAGTAGTTGGTTTGGTAACTGGTATGAGCAGTTTGGAGGGCTTAAGGCATTGGTAGGCGGAGTCATACTGATTTTAATGTTGTGTCTGCTCCTGCCTTGTCTTATTCCCTTAGTGGTTAGGTCTGTGCAAAGCCTGATAGAAAATATAGCAGAAAGGAAGGCTGCAGCACAGATAATGGCTATATATAAATATGAGGCTCTAGATCAGGGAGAACCAATGCAGGAAGAGTAGTGCTGAGGGATTCACATCATAAGAAAAGTCTGATCTGGTTCATGGTAACCTGAGGTGTATGCAAACCAAGGTTAAGTGATGCCTCAAGTAATTGTGAAATATCAAGAGGCATCAAAGGGGGGAATGTGGTGGAATCTCTGTAAAAATAAATTTAGTAGGCCGAGATTACCACGTGGCATGTGTACGTGCATATGCTGACGTATCGGTTGGTTGGTTGCACGTGGCAAGATACGATCAGTAGTGTACGGAGCATGTACAGGAATACCGGATGTAGTATTCCCCTCCTCTATTGTGCTGGACAAGCCATGCGGTCAGGCAGGAAGTTAGTTCTTGTTCGTATTGATTGGTCAAGAGAATGTGCGGGTGGAGCTTAATATGGGAGGAGTTATGTGCCTATATAAGGAGCCTGCACTATTGTCCTGGGCTCAGAACTTGTTGTATTTTGGTGACATTAGTCCCGATCGGTGAACCGAATAAAGAATCTCTTCCTTCCTGAAGAAACCTGTGTCCATCTCTCTGTGCTTGGCTTCCGTCAGTTTCTCCGGTATCAGAAGGACCTACAACGCCAAATCTCAACAGATCACGTAAATTAAAACATATACATAAACTAGTGAGAATATAGAAAAAAAACTAAAAAAAAAAAAAAACCTATAGCAAACTTTAACTGGATCAAAGCAAGTAGTGTCAGGAATTCAAACAGCGTTGTTCAAGTACATTTAAAATTTAAAGGGGCACTATAGTGTCAGGAACATGTTTATTCCAGGCACTATAATTTTAAACAACTGTTTAGGTGGTCAGCATCCCCCCTTTACCTCCTTGCATCTGGCCCAACCCCCAACCCACCTCCTTGGCTGACATAATAAAAATGTATGATCTCAGCCAATCACAATACGTTCCCATAGGAAAAGGTCTAAGGTGTTTAGAAAAAACAAATCTTAGAGTCCAAGGTTATTTTCTAACACTGTCTAATCCCTAAATCCTGGAATGTTTTGTGTGCCTTGAGGAGAGGGTTGAGGAGCACTGTATAGGAGCACAGTTTTTGTATAGGAGCTTTATCAAATTCATAATTACAATTTAAAAAAAAAAAAAAAAATAACCACAAACACAACATTCCCCCTTCCCTGTTCCTGCCTTGCAGGGAGGGGGCATGCTGACCTCTGGTGGTCCAAAGTGCTGGGAATCTAATCTGTTGAAAATGTAATCTAATTTGAAACTCACTTTGCCAACCTGACAATTCTCACTTTAGAGAATAGCCCTGCATGTTAAGTGATGAGACTGCGCATAAAACCTCTCAATGGATAATAGATAAGCACTAAGCACTGTAGTACCTAAAGTTCTGAATCAGTCTGCAGAGATGTTGTATAGCCTGTCTCTAGCTGATCTGCCATCCTCCTGCTATGCCATTGGATGCCAGTCACGTGACCTCCCTGTACGGCAGCGGCCAGTATCCCAGCTTCCTGTTACTAGTCTACCCGAAGATTCCGTAACGCGTCCTTTATCCTCGTTACCATAGCAACGGAATAATCCAAAGACAACCACAGGATAGGGTGTGCTAGTCACAACTACACATTGACATCTCTTTTCCTTTTGTTTTTCTGATGTTCCGCCAGTGCTGGCTATGAAAGTATGTAGTGATTCTAACCACTAACGTGTCGCTTCGTTAACAAAAAAAACAAATACGTTGAAATCACCTGATGGCCTACACGTGCACCCCTTCTCCCACGCATGGGACAGTCCGGCTCCCTGGCAGTTGGTCGGCGAGCGGTTTGTATTCTGTTACAGACGTAGTTCAGGTGGGTCGGTGTATGTGACGTGGTGTGACGTCACGCAGGCAGCACGTTGTGGGACTCTCAGCACTCTGCCTGTCAGTCCCTGTGTCAGTGAGCTAGCTCTCCGGACTCTCACACAGGTTAGTAATCAGTGGCAGCCATAATACTGCTTATTATAATATATATTTACTGTTTATATATAACCTGCAATAGCAGGGCACTCTGTGTTACAGCTGTGTGTGTTAGTGTTATCTTTTATATAATGTCTGTAAATATTGTACAGCGCTGCAGAACATGTTGGTGCTATATAATATAATCTTATTAATACTTGTGAATTGTACTCCCAGCAGCCAGCTCGTGTATTCCTGTGAACACTCTCTGTGACAGGAGCTGGGCAGCCTGTCAGACCCTCATTACAGAGAGAATTGCTGGGAATGTGAATCTCAGACTATAGGATGATATAAAGCCGGGCTGGAAACATTGTCCAGTTTGGGTGTTCTGGACTAAAACTCAGAGTTTAGTGGACGATCCGGACAGGCATGGTTATTCCATAGCGTATTAGTTAGGAATTACTAGCAAATTTTAAACATTTTAGCCCAAAATAGCAAAACGGAAACATCTGACTTGGGAGAATTTTGTTGCCTGAAGTTTAAAATTCTCTGTCAGGGTTGCTCACTAAACTACAAATAAAATTGAATAGAAATTAAAATAGGACACTGTAGGCACCCAGACTACTTCAGCTCATTGAAGTGGTCTGGGTGCAAACTCCCATCACCCTTAAAGGGACTCTCCAGTGCCAGGAAAACAAACTCTCACCTCCCCATCCCTCTCCCTCTCACCCCCATCCCATGTTGCTGAAGTGTCCCTCGGCACAGGGTCAGGGTCCGCCCACGCTCCTCCCCAGCCGACGTCATCCGACGGGGGAGACCTATTGAGCATTCGCGGCCGCCAGCGGGGGAGACCTAATGCACATGTGCGGCAATGCCGCGTACACACAATAGACCTCCCCATAGGAAAGCATTGAAAAGGGCTTTCGATGCTTTCCTATGGGGATTTCAGCGACACTGGAGGTCCTCACATAGCGTGACATTTCATGTGCTATAAACACGTAAGTGCCCTCTAGTGGCTGTCTAGTAGGAGTTAACCCTGCAAGGTAAATATTGCACTTTATGAAAACTGCAATAATTACACTTGCAGGGTTAAGGGTAGTATGAGTTGGCACCCAGGCCACTCCAATGGGCAGAAGTGGTCTGGGTGCCTCGAGCGTCTTTTTAACCCTAGAGTGGTAATAATTGCAGTTTTTGTAAACTGCAATAATTACCTGGTAGGGTTTACTCCTCCTCTAGTGGCTGTCTACCAGACAGCCACTAGAGGGACTTCCTAAATTGAAAGGGACCTTTGGTCCATTATCTGACGCTGGACGTTCTCATGCTCCCCAGACAAGCACCGCGGCAGCTCAAGGGTGCCTCATTCGCTCACCCCTTGCCCTGTATGTGTGGGCGGGAGAATAACAGGAATTGGGGCTGAAAAGGAGTGTCGGCCACCGGGCGCATGAAAGGTGACCGGAATGAGGAGCAAAGTGCTATGAAGGGAAGAGAGAACATGCAGTGTGTATTTCATAGGATATGTCAGGCTGTTTCATTCAGTATGTTTGTGTATGTCAGTCTGCCTGGGTCTGTGTGTGTGTATGGGTCAGCGTGTGTGTATGGATTAATGTAGGTAAGTCTGCGTGAGTGGGTGGAACAAATGGGGATGCAAGATAAAAAAAAAAAAAAAAAATTCTAGGCCGGCAAAAATCTTTGCACCGGCCCCGGACACGAGGGAGGGGGCACTGTTGGATTTTATAGTGCCAGGAAAACGGCTTTGTTATCCTGAAAAGAGAAAAGTGCTAGTGCGCTGAGAAATTTGTATAGAGACACCTATAAAATCATCCAGTGACTCTCCAAATGTAAAATAGTGATTAAAACAGAGACCCAAAAGACAAATATGTGCACCCAAATCACTGACACACATATACTTATAGCCTTATAGCCTGTCAATGTTGGTAGCTGGGTACTGTAATGAGGGAGACAAAAAACGGGGAGGGGGGACAGTAGGAGGTACTCCTAGTGCATTAAAGTAAAAATATACATATAAAACACATATATATAAAATCCCTATAGGTAAAAAACTCACAAAAGTAGAGTGGTATAAGCCCCACTCACGGCTATCATGCCCAGGGAGGATCAGCCCCTTGGGTACGTGGGATCCGCAGAAAAAGCTCTTAGTGACCACTGTTATAGACGCAAAAATTTATTGGTATAATAATGAATTCCAAGCAATAAAACATAAAAATGGGTCAGTCCAGCCGCAAGCTCACCACACCAAATCGATCAGAAACAGGGATAGATGTTAAAACGTGAGTCTTTGCTCCTGTTCACTCCTGTTTCGAGGTGCCTCTTGCCGGTAGACGTTTCCCAGTCACTTCCGTGTGCGTCAATGCCGTGGTCACGTGACCACGGCATTGACGCACACGGAAGTGACTGGGAAACGTCTACCGGCAAGAGGCACCTCGAAACAGGAGTGAACAGGAGCAAAGACTCACGTTTTAACATCTATCCCTGTTTCTGATCGATTTGGTGTGGTGAGCTTGCGGCTGGACTGACCCATTTTTATGTTTTATTGCTTGGAATTCATTATTATACCAATAAATTTTTGCGTCTATAACAGTGGTCACTAAGAGCTTTTTCTGCGGATCCCACGTACCCAAGGGGCTGATCCTCCCTGGGCATGATAGCCGTGAGTGGGGCTTATACCACTCTACTTTTGTGAGTTTTTTACCTATAGGGATTTTATATATATGTGTTTTATATGTATATTTTTACTTTAATGCACTAGGAGTACCTCCTACTGTCCCCCCTCCCCGTTTTTTGTCTCCCTCATTACAGTACCCAGCTACCAACATTGACAGGCTATAAGGCTATAAGTATATGTGTGTCAGTGATTTGGGTGCACATATTTGTCTTTTGGGTCTCTGTTTTAATCACTATTTTACATTTGGAGAGTCACTGGATGATTTTATAGGTGTCTCTATACAAATTTCTCAGCGCACTAGCACTTTTCTCTTTTCTGTATTACGTGGTACCTTTTTACCAGGGTACATTGCTGGTGCTGCTTATTTTATTGTATTGGTATATAATATAATATTTTTTTGTCTATTAGGTTGAATCTTGCGCCAATTTATCTTATTTGTATACTGTGGCTTTGTTATCCTGGCATTATAGAATCCCTTCAAGCAAAAAAAAATCTTGACTACCAAAAAGTCTCCTTATCAGCGGTGGCACAACTTGGCTGGTTTGGATTTAATTTTATTTGCTTTGGTGAGTTTTAGTGAATGCTCCCTTTCAATTCAAAAACTTTCCCATTTCAGTGAGTAATGCTGCTAGTGTTGTTAATTGACATGAATGCAATAATTTGTTGTCTGGTGTATTAATAAAATTAAATTTTTAAATTAAAATAAAAAGTAGAGCTATCCACCCTTAAGAAGTTATTAGGATAATTTGTTTTATTCTCATTTGCATTAACCAAAAATATTGTCTCTGGGACATCACAGCTTTATTTATTTATTTTTAAACATTGCTAAATGTGTTTGCACCAGTTGTAGGGGAATATCACAGGCTTTTCCGGCTGTCCATGCTCTAGGCACCGTGTGCCGGCAGGTGAGCTCTTCTGATCTCCCCATCTAGCCAATTTGGGTCAGCAGTCAAAGGCACCCTGTGCATAGAATGCATACCATAGGTTGCTGACCCTTGTCCTAGAACATTGTTCAAAAATAGTATGTTTTTATAAATGTAAAAAAAAAAAAATCCAAAAGAAAAATGAGGAACCAGCACCGGCAGATCCGTGCGGCCCTGGAAAAAAGGTGAGTTAATTCACTTTTTACATTAGAGACAGAAGGGCTTCATAGTTATATTACAGCTACAGTGAGAGGAATAAGTGTCAGTTTCCCTGTAAACAAGCGCGCTGTAGTAGTTATGGAACTAGGAGTGCCCTGACGCACACAGTCATGAATATTCAAACCATTTTAGAGCTGTTTGACTTCTTACCTTCGTTCTCTGGGGGCTGCTCCCCGCTTGCACTACTTTAACTGGAGAGACAGATGTTCCTAAGCAGGAGCTTCTGTTATTTCTCCTAAGTTACAGCTCATTAGCCAAGAGCTTCACCTGAGCTCTGGCTCTCTGGTGGAGGCAGGGAAATCCATCTGGCAGACCACAGGTAATAAGTCAAACCGTCTTAAAATTGAGGGGACAGAGCACAACTGGCACCATAACCACATAGAGTATTCAATATGACAGTTATCCTTTAAAATATATTACAATTCTGCAGGGTTTAGCTTGTCAAGCATTATGTGCAGGTTTTGAAATTCATGTGTACCACTTTTCCTCGATTTGAGATCCAAAACTGTCCCACTATATTTTCTGTCCCTTCTCCTTAATTACTTGGGACCACCAGCACCTTTCAGGCAGGTATTGACCCCTCTGCTTATGCAACAAAGTATACTGGCTGCAACATCCATGCTGTGCAGATATATGCACATATACAAATATGCACATTCTCTGTGTTAAACCTTTAGCTATTGCACAACACAATGGAAATAGAGGAGGACTTTAAAGATAGTGATCATTTTAGCTAGATTCTGTTATAATGTGTTAAAACTTACCTTTTTTCTTGTAGTGATTTGGTGTACATATGCTACTAGTGTCAAAATTCTAAAACTTGCTAAAAGTGAGAATGGAAAACTATATTTTATATGAAGAGTTTGGGAAAGGAAGCAAGTCTGTCGTGTACAAGGGCCGAAGAAAAGGCACTATCAACTTTGTTGCTATACTTTGCATAGACAAAAGTAAAAGACCTGAATTAACAAACTGGGTAAGTAGGTCACGGATTATGGCAGTAAGTGCATTGTGGGAGATTGTAGTTCATGACATCTGGAGAGGTGAAAGATGCTTACACCTGGTCTACTGTCTAGGCCCTAGATGGTAGACCTGGGGTACGCATCCACAGCATTTCCTTCATTTTATAGATTAATAATTAATGTTTTTGGAAAGACAAAAGCAACTTTGATTTATAATAGTAAATTTGGAAAGTAAAAATATTTATATCGAAATCTACACATTGTGTTGGCATAAACTTATATATTTAAAAGTAAAAGTTAAAATTAGATCCTCATTACCTGTGATCCCACAGAGGCCAAGTTCTCCTTACCACCTTTTCCTCTTTGGATGGCACAGAGGGGGTCTGTGCCGCCATTAATCTTCTGTCATTGGCATACAATGCATGATGACTACAGACATCTTTGATGATTAAAATTAATACTCTGCCTCAGGTAGCACACATTTTCTCTGTAAGTGCTGCATATACTGACTCCAAGCTCCGTGACCACTTCATATCAGGGAAATGTACTTTGAGTAACCTTTTATCTGTTATTCACACCAGAATAAGTGTACGAGAATGCCACCAGAACAACTTTTCTTATAAGTAGTCATACTGTTGTCTTGTTTATGGCCTTGAATGCTTATTTAATTTTATTTTCTAGGTTCGTTTAATACACAGCATAAAACACAAGAATGTGGTCACTTTTTATGAGTGGTATGAAACCAGTAACCACCTGTGGCTTGTTGTGGAGCTGTGTACTGGTAAGTTTATGGTTTGTCTGTTTGTATTTCGTCCCCCCCCCAGCATGAGCGATTATAAAGCAAAATGGAGAAGTATGTTTATTCTTAACATTTTATCAAACACAATGTAAATTGTATTTAAAGGGACACTATAGTCACCAGAACAACTACAGCTTAATGTAGTTGTTCTGGTGAGTATAATCATTGCCTTCAGGCATTTTCATGTAAACGCTGCCTTTTCAGAGAAAAGGCAGCGTTTACATTGCCCCTAGGGATACCTCCAAGTGGCCACTCCTTAGATGGCCACTGTGGGGGGTGTCTTCCTGGCTCAGGGCTGCACAGTAAGCAGCCCTGCCATTCAGCGTCCCCACGTTCTGCATGAAGATGCTGAATTTTCCTCCTAGAGATGCATTGATTCAAAGGGGGCGGAGCCAGCGCTGGCGGACCCGCGAGGCCCTGGAAATAAGGTGAGTTTTAAAGTTTTATAGGGAGGCTAAGGTGGGGCAAGCCACCTAAATGGTGGGTTAAACACTATAGGGTCAGGAATACATGTTTGTGTTCCTGATCCTATAGTGATTCTTTAAGATTACATGATTGTTTTTATATTCAAGGAAAGTTATTTTTATTTATGCCTCATTAACAGGCTCTCGTAAAAAAATGAGTTTGCCATCTATACATTAGAATGGATAGTGATTATTGCTTTACACCAAGTACTGAAATGTGATTTACCCTTTTTATCCAATAACTTTAAATATTACGACCTGTGTAACTATCACTCTATTTTGGCATCTCTTCTTACCAGTGTGTCATGCTGGCTTGATTGGTCATCTCGCATAGTACTGGTCAGCTCAATGTAAATACATGCTGAACTGGCTCTTCACTTTTCTTTTCAAGAATCCCAGTGCTACTTGCAAACATGTACATTAGCTGATATGTCCACTAACTCCATTATTTGTGGTAGAGATACCATTTTGTGAGTCATAGTAACTATAGTTATTTAATTATTTGGCAAAGAAAATGGCATATATCGGCATACCTGGTAAGTCTATGGGTTTTACTCAGATATTTATTTCTGACAACTCTTTGCTGGATCTTTTCTGAATACAGGGAGAGTGCTGTAACTTTGCCACCAAATTGTATATCTGCCCACTTTATTGGTTCCATTTTCTTATGAGCCAACCTTGCTCAGTTTCAATAGGACATCATTCTTTCTGCTGCCATAAGAGAAGAAAGAAAGATCTTCGATTTAGGGGACCATGTTGCGTGTGGGAAAGTGCAGTTATTTTCTGAATAAAATTGTAAATATACAAAAAAATTAGACTTTTATAGTAATGGATGGCAAGATTCATTTTCAATTAGATTACTTGTTTGAGGGTGTTTTTTTTGTTTTTGTTTTTGTTTCTAACATAATTTTGTTTTACCTCTAGATTGTAAGATATATCATCTGCTCTACTATGCCATTCCATAGTCTGCATCAAGGGATAAGCTGATCCCTCTTAGACAGGTTGAGAAAGACACCTTATTTTAGTAGTGTTTTTTTTTTTTTTTTTTTTTTACACTTCTATACATTTTTGGTAACATATATAGTATATATGTTTACCTTTAATTTCTTAGGACTATTATTATTTTAACATCCTGCCCTTGCCTATCCTGTATCTGTTCTCTGAATATCTCTTAGCACACTCGCTATGATTCTTTGACTCCTGCACTATTCTTCTTGGAACCTGTTGGTTCTGACATTTTGGATTTGCCTGTCCCTTGTCTGTGGTTACAGATTCCAAAGTAATTTTTATTTATTTATTTAGGATTATTTTAGTTTGCGTTGACCCCCATGATCTCATGCACTTCCAAGTAGCTTGTCTACCTTGCAGGCTTTTCGCAGAAGTTTTTATAGGTGATTTACTCCCTGAATTTGTTCTCCAGCTCTGTAACTCAATAACCTTATAATTGTCATAAACCACATATGTGGTATTCACCTCTATTGTCTAAAGCCATTTCTGCTTTAAGGGGGGTAATTGATAATTGGTTGTTTAATGTAGTCAGTTTCATTGCAGGTGGCACACTAGAAACAGTCATTACACAGGATGAACACCTACCAGAAGAAACGATTAGGGATTTTGGCATTGACATAATTTCTGCACTGCATCATATCCATGAACTTGGTATTCTATTTTGTGACCTTACTCCTCGCAAGGTAAGATGCTCGTAAAATGAGTACTTTATTACACTTATTATCATTTCAGAGTGTATATTTACGGTTTGCCTAATAACTGTCCTGTACTGTGGATAAATATTGTCTAATAAAGGGGACCAGTGTACATGGGATATATAAAACTGTGGTTAAGGCACTGACTCCATAATTAGGAAATTGTTTTAAAGGAACGCAGCTTGATGTTGACCTCATTTGTGTTATTTTTATTATTATTGGCATTTATGTATTGCCAATTTATTCTGCAACGCTGTGCTATATTGTAAATAGAGAATTCTAACAATAAATGAGACAATTGCAAAATGTTACTGCGATAATAGGTTTATGAGGACCCTGCTTGTAAAAGCTTACAACCTAGAGGACTGATAGTGTTATTGAATAAATCATTAAAGGGGCACTACGGCTTGAATGGACCAATTATTTTTCTAATGCACTATAAAATACCGTATATACTAGAGTATAAGCCGAGTTTTTTAGCACATTTTTTGTGCTAAAAAAACCCAACTCGGCTTATACTCGAGTCAATAGTCTGTATTATGGCAATTTACATTGCCATAATACAGACAGGGGCTGTGGGGGCTGTAAGAGAGTTTACTTACCTCTCCTGCAGCTCCTGTCAGCTCTCTCCTCCTCCTCGCCGTCCGTTCAGCACCTCGGTCAGCTCCCAGTGTAAGTCTCGCGAGAGCCGCGGCTCTCGCGAGACTTACACTGGGAGCTGACAGAGGGAGCTGCACGGACGGCGCGGAGGAGGAGAGAGCTGACCGGAGCTGCAGGAGAGGTAAGTAAACTCTCTTACAGCCCCCACAGCCCCCCACTGAACTGCCAATGCTGGACCACCAGGGAAGGAGAGCCCCCCTCCCTGCCATTTATCAAGCAGGGAGGGGGGACGGAAAAAAAATAATTAGTAGTAATAAAAAAAAGAAAAATTAAATAATAATACAAAAATAATAAAAAATTAAATTAAATAAATAAAAATAATAAATAATAATAAAAAAATATTAAAATAATAATAAAAAAAAATTGCCCATCCCCCACCAAGGCTCTGCAACACACACACACACACACACACACACACACACACACTGCACTCATACACACACACTGCACTCATACGCTCACGCTGCACTCATATACACACGCTGCACTCATACACACGCTGCACTCATACACACACGCTGCACTCATACACACACGCTGCACTCATACACACACGCTGCACTCATACACACACGCTGCACTCATACACACACGCTGCACTCATACACACACGCTGCACTCATACACACACGCTGCACTCATACACTCACACTGCATTCATTATACACACACTGTAAATAAATCAATTCAATTAATATATTTTTTTTTAGGATCTAATTTTATTTAGAAATTTACCAGTAGCTGCTGCATTTCTCACCCTAGTCTTATACTCGAGTCAATACGTTTTTCCAGTTTTTTTGGGTAAAATTAGGGGCCTCGGCTTATATTCGGGTCGGATTATACTCTAGTATATACGGTAAATAAGAAAAGTTGAAGTTGCTGAATTTGCAATACATTCTCAGGCTTTACATGGCAAGCAGTTAGCAGCACACAGCTATACATACATACATACATACATACAGTCATACGTGATCAGTCAATTTTTGTATTTGTATGGCGCTGACTGTATCTCATAAATTCTTGCACAACAGGGCTTTTTTGGCAGAACATAGGTTCCTTGAAGTCGTACACTGTTTATCAGATTTTTACTTCTGAAGTCTGTTAGCTGAACTGCAACCTTCCTGATGGCATGGACAGCTATCACTTTGGAGGAAAACACTGCTATTTAGAAAAGAGGGCAGCATGAAAGTTGCACCATAATGCACTAAATAGAATATATTACGAGAGTGGTTGTTTCATATCACTTTTACTATAATCCGGTGTAACTTCAATAGATGAGGGGAGGAAGGGCAAGCGTAAATTGGGGTGCAAAATTGTAACATTCAGTAAAGGTTTGTGGCTTGATGTTACTAGACCCGATGATGGTTAATCCAAGTTTATACAGATCTAACCCTTCTAAATGAGGTATAAGCTTTTAGTAGCATTAAGTATTGGTGCAGAAGGGATTTCCTATAGGTTTTATATAGAGCTGGATAGTGGAGCAAAAGTAGAACTGAGGAGAGGTATGTCTCATCATCAAATATGAGCATAACGTCTCAAATGTGTTCCCGAAATGTAAATGACTTAGGACAGTCCCACCAGATATGTACATGTTTACTAACTTCTAATACCAGCTAGTGGGATATGGTGAAGTTATGCGAAATGGTTCGAAGTTGTCCAATGGGAAGGTCTTGGAGGATTTATGCTTCGTCCACATTTTCTTAATTTCAGACATTCGTCCTCCAGGTTTGGTCTGTTTGCTCGCCATGCATTCATAGTTTAAGTTCGTGGAGATCTGAGTTATTAGTGTATCATGAGATGGGGAGTCTCCGGAAAATCGGCTTCTTGATGTTTAAAAGGGACCGTTACGTTTTGGCTTTTATCTGTGGGGCACTGACCCTCACTTTCAGTCATTTTTTTTCACAGAAAGAAAAAAAAATAGAGGTGCACAGGCATCACAACGTAGGATGAAGTCAAAAAAATATATCTATTGGAGATCAAAAAAGGACAAAAAATATACAATTTTTCGGCCTAGAGGCTTTAGTCATGTATCATACATGACTATAGCCTCTAGTCCGAAAAATACTTTTTTTTTTTTTGTTTTGTTAGTGGAACCAAGATAATGCCATGTAAATAATTAGGCCCACTGACAATTATAAGGAACCACTAAAATAGATCAATGAATTTTACTTTTGGAGAATGTTGCGCTAATGCTCTGTAGTCTTAATTATCCTTGAATGTCTTACAAGTGCTAGTGTGGTCCCTGATTTTTCACTTACTCTAGGATCAAGGAATTTGGACATATCACATCATTAATGAAATAAGGAGATATGTGCATTTTACGCCTGTGATCCTTTTAATTAAGTGTTTGTATCAGGAGATGCTTTAATTGGTATTTTTAATATTTCTTATCTTTACAGATTCTTCTTGATGGACCAGGCACTTTAAAATTGACAAACTTCAGTTTTTCCAAAGCCCAAGGAGAAAATCTTGAAGAGTTTCTTGCAATGATCAGATCTGAAGAGAATGTCTTAGATCCCGAAGAATCTACCCCTAGGAGAAGCTTGAGAAAGCGAATTAAAGGTAATGGAGAATTAAGTCAGTACCTGATTTATTTAATGTGTTTTTTTTTTTTTTTTGTAAAACAGATATGGCAAATGACTATGTTTTGCAATAAGCCTCTTGGATTTTGCATTGCATATTTATAGTTACGTAAAATATGAATGTAATTTTTCTTAGTGAAACACTGTATGAAATTCTTGACTTTGCAGATGCAAAGAAAAAGTTGCATATTTCAGCCCTGCATTTTTTTAAAATGTATTTTTTGAGATGTCTTTAGAGTTGATCCTCTGTCTGCAAATCCTGAGGATTAATGAAAGCTACGACTTTTTTTTTTTTTTTTTTTTAGAAGTAACTGTGTTAAATAGAACACTTATGTTTCATAATAAATGTTGCTTCTAAATTCTGCAAAATAAGTCAGCATTCAAAATTACATTATTTTAAATTGTTATGTTGTTTGCTGTCCTGCAGGTTCTCCTGTCTATGTGGCTCCAGAAATCATAAAGGGAGCAGATTATTCCACAGCTAGTGATTTATGGTCATTTGGGTGTGTGTTATACGAAATGTTCACAGGTTAGTTCTATTACATGTCTAATTTGAATTAAAATGATATAAATATTCTGATCAATCATGCATGTTTTTTTTTTTTTTTTATAATCTGTGTTTTACTTAGAATCTCAAGAAGTACATATATGCATATAACTATGGAAACTGCACAGTCACACATATAAAGGCATCACTGATTAGCATTAAAGGGACACACAAAGCCTGAAAACAAACTAAAGTGGTTCTGGTGTGTAGCTCATGCTCCTGCAGTCTCACTGCTCAATTCTCTACCATTTAGGGTTTATACATTCTAAAGTAAAGCTACTGTGCTATAAGATCTGTTTGAAAGTGAAAACTGCTTTTTTTTTTTTTTTGTTGTTGCTTTTTTTTTTTTTTCATGAAGACTCCGGAGCCAGGGGAGTTGTGACTAGGGCTGCATTAACAAAATAATTTAACTGGCGTGACACTGCAGGGGCATGGTTTATACACCAAAACAGCTTCATAATGCTAAAGTTGCTTTGGGACTTGGAGTATACCTTTTTAACCCCTTAAGGACACATGACGTGTGTGACATGTCATGATTCCCTTTTATTCCAGAAGTTTGGTCCTTAAGGGGTTAAATGTGTATATGAGGCTTGTATGAAAGAACTGTTAAGAGGTGTTTATTGGGGTTTGAGTCAATATATACATTATATGTATTAACCCTGTGCAAGCCAGTTCAGCTAAAACATGTATCAAAAATCACTTATGCATCAGCAAGCAGTCAGTAAGGGAGGCTTGCCAAACATAACATGTCATAAAAGTAAAACCGTTATAAGCCCTTATCACCAAATGTTTTAATATGGTCCTCAGACTATCAGTTTAGAAAGGTATTCAGGACTGTATCCATCTGATCCTATTCTTTGGTCTGTAGAACATAGTTCAGTGATTTCCCACATTTTCACTAAGTTTAGAATGTCTTCTTGACAGTCTCCTTGTTAATTCACAGATTTTACTATTACCATGACGTAAAGTCATGATTTTATTAATGACACGGAGGCGAGTATTTGTTCGTGATTTTAGCCGCGCGCGGCGGCCATTTTATTGGTTTCCCGCGCTCTGAAGCTGATAACGCCCCCAACGGCCGGAACTCGGAGTTGGGGTTTAGCGTTAGTGGCGGTCGGACCGCTCACTGTGTCTCCGGTTGACTTTTGCATTCATTTATATTGTGAGTACCTGTTTGTACCCTGATTTCCCCTCCTTTTCCTTGGGGTTAATCAACCCTCCTTTCTAGGTTGTTTTATTCCTCTAGGTTTATCAATTTAATCTGTTCTGTTTAAACCTGTCAGTTTTCTCAGCATAATCATTATGCCTACTGACAAGGATAATCAAAATCCCTCTGGATCTCATGTCCCCATTCAAGAGAGTTCAAATACACCCCCAGCTGAATTTAATACCACTGCTGATATGCAGACTTTATTTGACAGATCTATGTCACAGGCTATGACAAAAGCCTTTACTTCAGCTATGGGACTTATGTCTGATTCACTGTCACAGACACTGACACATGCCCTCATGCAGGCACTCTTTCTTTATTTCCCTCAGCAGCAAATACAATTTTTTGAAAACATAACCAGTACATAACATTAACAGTCTGAGAGCAGTGTCTCCTTAGCAACGGTAACAGCCAATCAGGTTCTTCTCTCCAGCATAATAGGTTCTGTCAACCAATCCTATTCCTCTTTATTTGCGATCCCGAAGAATGATCACCGTCAAACTGAGAAAAATGAATCCGGGTACCAATGTAATATCCATAATGAGATGTAGGTAAGGCTGTAGAAAAAGGAGAAATATGGTAATATTCTAGTATAAAACTGGATGTATGCAACATTACCAGGCATTGTGGATAGAGTGTCTGTATTTTACGCTTTGTGAAAACGTAGTAATGGTTGAGAAACATAACCGGAGGGAAACTCCATGATATCAGGACTTACCGTGCACCCACTTACCACTAATCCGACCTTTGTGGTTAAGATCAAGCAAACATTTATAACATTACGAACAAACTTCCCAAGTCAGGACTTACCTTGAGATCAACTTACCCAAATTCCCTCCTTCCTTGGGTTGGGTGGGAGGGATAATACTCGCCTCCGTGTCATTAATAAAATCATGACTTTACGTCATGGTAATAGTAAAATCTGTGAATTTTATTAAGACACGGAGGCTCCTTTTATGCTGGTTTAAAGCTGGGAGACTACCGTTCCCGCAAAGTGTTGAATAGGTTTAAAATAGAAATCACGAAAGGTGGATTCTGATGACCAATCGGCCGCTTTCATAATGTCTTCAAGTCGGCAACCAATCGAGGAGGCCTTGGAGGCCATCGCTCCCCGAACAGAGTGAGGTGCGAACAATGAAGTGTCAATGCCCGCTGAGGACATAATCCACTTAACCCAGCGAGCTAGTGTCGGAGTGGAAACTGGAAGGTGTGGTTTTTGGAATGAGATGAAGAGTTCATGTTTCGTTATGTCTCGTATTGTTGAGGTACGAGATTCGTAAGTTTGTAAGCATTTGACCGGCATAGGAGTGGCCTGTCTGGAAACGCTGGGTATGACACACTCTTTGATGATGTCTTTGTTCTTCGAGAAATATCGAAAGTGACCCCTTCGGGGTGTAGGAGCGTGTGGTAAAGTCTAAAGCCCTGACATCAGAAACCCTCTTACAGGATGTAAGGCACAGGAGCATCACTAGTTTAGCAGATAGTTGTTTCAGAGACATGACTGCATTGTCTGGCCATGCTTCTTGAAAAGTGAGAACGATGGAGACGTCCCATAATACTGAATATCGTGGTAACGGTGGGCGTGCAAATTTCATGCCGCGTAAAAGTCTACATATCATTGGCTGTCTTCCTATCGGGATTCCATCTAGACCCCGATGTGAAGCCGAAATGGCCCAACGATACAGGTTTACCATACGGTAGGCCTTGCCATCTTGAAATAGTGAAGTCAGGAACTGAAGGATCGAAGTCAAAGGAGCCGATATGGGATCCAAATCTCATTCCAGGCACCAATCACGCCATCTGTTCCAAGCAGACTTATAAGCCTATCTCGTGCCGGGTGCCCATGCGCCCTCGAGAAGCTGGAGAGTTGCCTCCGAAACTCCCTGGATTGCCCAAGGTCCCCTGAAATCAACCACGCTGTGAGATGGAGAAGACCTTGTTGTATCAAGGGATGAGGGGATCCGTTTGGGTCCTGGAGGAGGTACTCTAAGTGTGGGAGAATGCGGGGTATATCTATCGCCATCTCTAAGAGGGGAGGGAACCATGGTTGGGAAGGCCATAACTGTGTCACAATCACCATACGCAGTTGCAGTAGGCAACGTGGGATCAATGCAAACGGTAGAAAGGCATAATTCCTTGTGGACGCCCAATCTTGGGTGAATGCATCTGTTGCCAGTGCAGATGGGTCCGGTCTCCAGCTGACAAATCTGGGTATTTGTGCATTCAAGCGGGAAGCAAAGAGATCTTTGTCCAAGGGGCCCCATAACGACCGGATCTCTTTGAAGACCCTGGGGCTCAGTCGCCAGTCGCTTGGGTCCCTGAGGTGTCGTGAGCACCAATCCGCAGTGGTGTTGCATAGACCGGGAATGTATTCTGCTGTGACTGAAATGCCTTGTGACAGGCAGAATTGCCAGAAATCTCGTGCCATAATCCTCGATTTCGTGCCCCCTAGATGGTTGATATACCGAACTGCTGATATATTGTCCATCTTCAAAAGAATAGAGCACTGGGCATGGGTTGGCGAAAAGCTGCGGATTGCGAAGGATCCAGCGAGAAGTTCCAAGCAATTGATATGGAGGGATGATTCCATGTCGGACCATCTGCCACCTGTAGATACATTCCCACAGCGTGCACCCCAACCGAGTAAACTCGCGTCGGATTCTATAATGAGGTCTGGTGTGGTGCCAAAGATGGCGCGATCATTCCAGGCTTCCATATGGAGGAGCCACCATTTTAGTTCTTCTTTTGCTTCTGCGTTTAGGGTGATCCAGTCCGAGTAGGCTACCCCGTCTCTCAAATGGGAAGCTTGTAGCCGATAATGTAGAGGGCCTGGAAAAATGGCTTGTATAGAGGCCGCTAGAAGACCTATCACCCTTGCCAATTGTCTGATAGTGAGCTGGGGCGTTGCCAGCGTGCGTCTGATTTCTTTCTTTATACCGTTCAGTTTTGTTATTGGTAGATGTAAGGTTTGAGATGTAGAGTCCACGATGAGGCCCAAGAATTCTATGTGTTGTGTGGGAACCAGAATGGATTTCTCCCAATTGACGAGAAAACCCAGGTTTTGTAGCAGAGTCTGAGTCCAGTGTAGATGGGTTTCGGCAAGTTGTGAAGATTGGCCCATAACGAGGATGTCGTCTAAGTAGATTACGAGACGTACTCCTTGACTGCGCAATAAGGCGACTACGGCTTCATCAGTTTGGTGAAGCACCACGGGGCTGAAGATAGTCCGAACGGGAGACATGAGAATCTCCATTTCCCGCCCTGCCATATGAATTGCAGGAAGTCCTGGTGTTGTAGGGCAACCGGTACCGTGAGGTACGTATCTTGTAGGTCTAACTTTACCATCCAATCTGATGGTTGGAGGAGGTCTCTTAGACAATGTATTCCCTCCATTTTGAAATGGTTGTATGCTACGTAAGTGTTGAGGTGCTTCAAATTGATCACTGGGCGAACACCGCCACCTTTTTTGACAACTAGGAATAGGTTGCTCACATACCCTGGTGTGTTCACAGGGATTTCTGTAATGGCCTGTTTTCTTACCAAATCTCGTATCTCCTTGGTGACAAGGGTTGTGTCTTGTTGGGAAAAATGGATTTCCCGTGGGGGGTAGTGTTGTATTGGTGTGGATAGGAAGTCTATGCCATATCCCTTTACAGTGTTCAATACCCAGACATCTGATGTAATGTGTGCCCATACATGGGGAAAAATGACCAAAAAAGTGGTCCGCGAGCAACCCATGGCCGCCAACGTTGTGGGAAGAAGGCCGGGGCGTTGCGATGTTCCTGGAAGGTAGCTCGCCCAATGTAGGAGCCTCGGTTCTGTCTGAAAGAACTCCTGTTAACACGGCCGGACAGGCGGCTCCTGGCTCTTCCGACCCCACCAAAAACCTTAGGGTGGAATACTTTGCACATGTTAGATTGCGCCTTATCCAGGGCAGTAAACGTCTGGACGAAAGAGCCCAGTTCCTTAACGTAGTTGCCTCCGAACAGGAGACCTTTGGCTTGGGTGCCCAGCTCATTCAGAGCCATATTAATTAATTTTGGTTCAATTTTAAGCAATATTGATTTGCGACGCTCCGTAGCCATCGCAGTGTTGGCATTGCCAATTAAGCAAATCAGTCTTTGGATCCAACTGCTTATGGCGGCTCGGTCCAACTCCTGGTCGTCTTCGACCATCTCAAAAATCTTGGTTGCTGGACCAAGTATGTCTAACACTTTATCCTGGCAATTGCGCAGGGAAAATCCAAGCCTTTGTTAGGCTTCCAACCTGTTTTACTCAGGAATTGTATAATTTTTGGGTCTACTGCAGGTGTTCTGCAAGCATCATCAGGGACCGTGGGTCGTGGGCATTCTGCCCGGAGTTTATTGCGTGTCGCCTTATCCAAAGGCTTGCGCACTCTAGATGCAATATATCTCACGACATGGTCCGAGGGTGACCATTCCGCTGATCGCGGGTGGCACAGGTCATCAGGGTCAAACAGGGGCTGGGGTTTTTTGGTCCACCTGATATACATCGGCTTGAGACGCAGTGCGGTCTCGGTCAGGGTCGTAACCTTCAGCCAGACTATCTGATTCTAGATCCGAGGCATCTACAGAATCCTGATAAGTCTCCTCCTCAATATCACTGAGATCCGACTCAGTCTAGTTGGGCTTTTGCCCTCTTCCATAACCTAGCCGATTTTGCCCGGTGGTGGAATAGGCGCGCCATCTGTGACAGGTGCATAGCTGTCCATCTGAGATAGAGAGGAGTGTTTTGATTTGGTCAATGCCTTGCGGCCAGCCTGAGGCTGTATAGGGGCCTAGGTAGTGGCTGTTTGAGCTGATTTCTGTGCCTGCATGAGGGCATGTGTCAGTGTCTGTGACAGTGAATCAGACATAAGTCCCATAGCTGAAGTAAAGGCTTTTGTCATAGCCTGTGACATAGATCTGTCAAATAAAGTCTGCATATCAGCAGTGGTATTAAATTCAGCTGGGGGTGTATTTGAACTCTCTTGAATGGGGACATGAGATCCAGAGGGATTTTGATTATCCTTGTCAGTAGGCATAATGATTATGCTGAGAAAACTGACAGGTTTAAACAGAACAGATTAAATTGATAAACCTAGAGGAATAAAACAACCTAGAAAGGAGGGTTGATTAACCCCAAGGAAAAGGAGGGGAAATCAGGGTACAAACAGGTACTCACAATATAAATGAATGCAAAAGTCAACCGGAGACACAGTGAGCGGTCCGACCGCCACTAACGCTAAACCCCAACTCCGAGTTCCGGCCGTTGGGGGCGTTATCAGCTTCAGAGCGCGGGAAACCAATAAAATGGCCGCCGCGCGCGGCTAAAATCACGAACAAATAGGAGCCTCCGTGTCTTAATAAAATCTATTTTTACTGCAACAAATAGTGATGTTATGTATGAAAGGTCATTGTGGGGCAAAGTTCTCAAACTGGACTACCAGGGATCCAGTGAAATCTTCTTGCTGATTTCATTTATTTCCACGTTGATAGCGCAATTTTTATAATTTTTTTTTTTTTTTTACATCTTGTTACTTAACTTTTCATATTTAGCAGTGTATACAGTTTGCACTTGAATAAGTAACTGCACAGATAGTTTAACTTCGAGTCCATTGATTCTCCATCAGCAAAATGCATGAAAGCTGTTTATTGGTACATAATACATTTTAAAATTATCCATGGTACAATTTAAAATTATATTTGGATTAATTCTGAAAATCTAAAATCTTTAAAATCTCAAATGACACTACATTTCTTAGTTGTCATATTGTTACTTAATTTAACTTCTTTCAGTGAATTCAAAGTTTTGATTTGTTGTTTATTTAGCAAATTCATATACTAACATAAACCAATGTTAACAGGTCACCCGCCATTCTTCTCAGAAAGCTTCTCTGAACTGATTGACCAAATTGTAAATGAAGATTTTCCACAACCTCAAGGTACATTAAACATAACATGGTTGTTTTCCAAATTGTTGTTTTTCCCATGAGACTTCACACATTTGAGTCGATGCTCTAAATCAGTGGTTCTTAACTCTTGGATGATCATCATATCCATGAGGCTAAATTAAACTTATCACAGTAATGTTTGTCTTTTTACTGTAGCAGTTCACCTAGGTGGTAATCTACATGATTTAGGTCCCTGTCCACAAAAATTAAGTAACATTGCTATAGTGGTTACAACTACACAAAAAGTAGGTTAACAGTACATTAAAGGAACTCTATAGGGTCAGGAACACAAATGTGTATTCCTGACACTATAGTAGTAAAAAGCCTATTTACCCCCTGGCCCTCCCCGTTACCCTCTTAAATATAGTAAAAACTCACCTTTTTTCAAGTGCTGCACGGGCCTGCTGGTGCAGGCTCTGCCCCCAACCCGCCACCTTGGCTGACATAATCAGAATTGATGGAAAGCATTGGATTGGCTGAGATTGTCACTTCTGATGATCTCCGTCAAGGAGGTGGGTCCGGGGAGGAACCAAACTCCACCCTGGCCAATCAGCATCTCTTCATTAAGCTGTAGTTGTTCTGGTGACTATAGTGTATAGTGTGATAGTATATGATATTAAGTCATGTGTTGTAGGACTCATCCTCCTGCTTAGTGGATGATTTTAGCAGATTTTCCTATTAAAAGTTGTTTAAAATGTTTTGGTACGGTTTTAAGAGTGGCAATGTACAAAAATAACAGGAAGAGACTTTTAAATGTGCACTCCAGTCACCATAACAGATACAACCTTATGTAGTAGTTATGGTTCCAGCATTTCCCTGCAGTCATCCCCAATTTTCTGTCAAACCATATGAGCTGTTCTGACCACTTGTGTGGCTTGTTGCTTTTGTGGAAGTGTAGCTGCCATATTTGATCAGCATTGGCTGAGCTAGCAAAGTTGATGTTTAATGTGGAAGTGAAATTTCTGCAATAGCAATTATATATTAATGGTCTTTTCTAATATTAATATTGTATACCCACAAAACTGTACTCTGCCGCATTATGTATCTATTTTATTTATGTATTTTGCACTTGTTACATTTTAGGACTATCAGCTGCCAATCCATCTTCAGACTTCCTAGATTTACTCACACGCTTGCTTAATAAGGATCCTCTCAAACGGTAGGTGCCTATTGCAATTCTTTATATAACCCAGTAACAGTACCTATTTGTATTTGGAATTTTATTTCCGATGCTTGTTTTTTATCCTGTGCTTTTCCGGTTAGTCCCAGAATGGCATATAGATATATCATACTACTGACGTCCACTATTCTCAATTAAAGTGTATAAATGCTATTGAACATGGCATTGCTGTTAATGTTCTGGACAAACTGGAAATCTTAATAGTCAATACTCTGTGTTTAATATTATTTCATATAAATATCATGCTAACCACTTTCTGAGTAAATGTATAGTTTGTTGTTAAACAACTGTTGAATAACATTGTTTTTGGTCTCCTATTATTGGCATAGTGATAATTAAAACAAATGTGAATTCCATGGGTAGCTCTACACACAGTTCTACTGTCCAAGTGATGAAGTAGTATTTCAAAACTCTTAGTACTTCTATATTAGAAACTGTGGAATGTTGTGTGCATGATTTCAAGGCTGGGTGGCATGCCTGGCGACTATGAGATTTGCTGATGCATTATACCAATATTTTAATAAAAGTAATGTTTATAATGGGTGCCTGAAATGGTTACCTAAAAGGGGTGGTATGACTGGCTACAGCACTGGAAGGCTTAAATTGGCTACCACAAGAAAAATGTGATTTGTCAGATCACATGAAAAGGTGCAAATTGGATTCCTCCCTGCTTCTCTCGCGCCAGATGTGAAACTTTGCGCCCAAGGTACATTCATGTTTACTTTTCCCTAGAATTACTGGTTCCACTCCTTATGATGCCCTGCTATGACACAGGCATCTGAGCTTTTGATCTACTAATTGACAATTTCAAGTCATATCCAAAAAGCAATCACACAGAGAAATATAGAGCCTTATGGTTTAGGGCTTGGACGGCTGATAATGCATCTAAATGAGTTCACTGTGATCTTCCTTTGGAGATAAGCTGTTCAGATCTTCTTTAGAGGTGATTATAAAACAGATGTCGGAAACAAAAAAAGCCCTGACTCAATATCGGAAATATTCCTGGAAACCTGGGTACAGGAATTGTCAGCACAGGAATATAAAGACCAGGTTAAGGTCATGCTATTTCCAACAAAGTGGAAAAAATAAAAAATTCGAAGATAAAAGAAGTGATAGATCTAAAAAATGTGGGCCTTTCTGACGCCAAGAAGGTTGGCGTCAGAATTCAACATTTCTATACAAAATGGAAAACTACAAGCAATCCTTGGATTATGACTCCCGTAAGAGGCTACAGGCTTCAATTCACAAGAAGGCCAGTCAAAATCCCTCGTCTCCTTTAATCCATGTTCCTGAAAGTCGGAAGCTCTTTTTGCAAACGGTCTTTACTGTTGAAGAAGGGTGTAATAGAAAAGATACCCGTAAACCATGAATTCCAATGGGTTTACTCAAGGCTGTTCCTGGTACCAAAACCGGATCACTCCTTTTGGCCAATTCTAAACTTAAAATATATAAATCAGTTTATTCCTTACCAAAGGTTCCACATGGAGACAATTGCATCTGTAACCCAGATACTACCAAAAGGGGATTTCATGATAAAATTAGATCTCAGGGATGTCTATCTACATATCCCTATTGCAGTCTCCTCAAGAAAGTTTCTGATATTTGCCATGAGAAGAGGCATGAAAACTTACAATTTTCAGTTCAAGGCTCTTCCCTTTGGTCTGTCATCAGCCTCAATAATCTTCACAAAAGTTCTGATTCCCATAACCGCGTATTTGAGGGAACAGGGTATCAAGATCATCCCCTCCTTGGACGATCGGCTACTAATAGCAAGGTTGAGACAAAAGCTTTCTAATAATTTTCAGGTTACATACAAACTACTACAAGACCACGGTTGGATCCTGAATTTACAAAAGTCGATTATGCACCAATGTATCTGATCAACAGAGGAAGGAGGCAGGTCGGCAAATTTCAAAGAAGTAATTGCAGTCCTTCTCGCCCTACATCATTTCAAACCTTGGATAAGAAAAAATGCCTTAAGAATACAATCAGACAACACGATGGTCTTGTACATCAACAGGCAAGGTGGCACCAGAGTAAAGAGTCTTTGTTTTCTATGAGCAGAGATTATGAGATGGGCACAAAACCACTTCAAGTGGGGGGGTATAAGGGGTATCGACAATGTTATAGCAGATGATCTCAGCAGGGGAAAGTGGGATCAGAAAGAATGGTTGTTGCATCCAAAGATATTCACCATTCTCAAACATAGGTTTGGAGTTCCTGTAGTAGACCTTATGTCAAGAAGGGCAGACACAAACGTTCCCATGTTTGCTTCCCTGTTCAAGGCGGATCATCCCTGTTGGTTAGACGTTCTATCTATAAGATGGGCGTTCACTCTAGCTTACATTTTTCCTTCACTGAAGCTAATCCTAAGGATTCTGCAGAAGATAAAAATAGACAGAACAGTGGTTCTAGCAATAATTCTTTTCTGGCCAAGCAGGTGTTGGTTTTCGGCCTTAAAGAAGATGGCTTCCACCTATTGGGAACTCCCAATCTCGAACAGCCTTATAGAAAAGAGATCTACCGCTGGAGGCTCTAAGGATGTTCAGGTTGACGGCATGGCTGTTGCAAGGTTGATCCTTCATCATCACGGTCTTCATAATGACATAGCTCAACTGCTGCTTTGTTCCTCTAGACGTTCCACCTCTAAATTATACTTGTGGATCTGGGTTAAGTTTTTACATTGGTGTAAGGAACATCATTGTCTTCAAGTTCATTGATCAGTTGATATCATTCTTTACTTCCTTCAGGATGGTTTTTCTACAGGCCTGGGGGTTTCCACTTTAAAGGTTCAGCTTTCTGCTTTGTTTTTTCTTCATATCAAGGATCTGACATCTCATATTCTAATTAGAAGATTATTTAAGGCAATAAGACTCCTCCGACCTCCTTGGGAATTGTATTTTCCCTCCTGGGATCTTTCTGTAGTCATTTAGGCTCTCTGTGACCCACCATTTGAGCATTTGGAGGAGGTTCCTTTGAAGATATTCTCTCTCTCAAAACATCATTCTTGGTTGCCATTACCTCTGCCAAGAGAGTCTGCGAGCTTCAAGCACGGTCATCTTCAGATGATTTTATTGTGTTTCACATTTACAAAGTTGTGCTTCATCCAAAAACATAATTTCTACCTGAGGTGATAACTTCTAAAGCCGTTAATCAACCCATCATTTTACCATCCTTTTGCAACAATGGCACCTCCCCACAGGAACTTAGATGGCATAAATTGGATGTAAGAAGGGCATTGCAGATTTACCTCTCAAGGTCAGCTGAGTACAGAACTTCTGATCATCTTTGTTAACGTCCAAGGGAGGTTCAACCTCCCTGGCAGTCTGATTATGTCAGCATTTTTGAATGTTAAAGCTGTACATTGTTTTGTATGGAAATTTGTTGTTTCATAGTGTAGGCTTGTAATTCTTAGGAATAACTCACTTGAATCTGTCCAAACAAGAGTCTAGTAGACATCCGGGGTATGATAAAGTTTGAAACACAAAATTATAAAAAACAATATGATAATGAATTTAATAATGGAATCAAACCAAAAACACTGAAATTTGTCCAAACAAGGGTGCAATATTAGTCACTGTAATACTAGACACTGCATATTGGTTTAGTAAACATCCCGAGTATGAAAAAGTTTGAAACATGGGGACTGCACAAAGTCCGACCTCACAATCAGGACAATGGGACATGGTTTCCTTTCTGATTTTCTTTCCACTGTCATCTTGCTTCAAATAACAACAAAACACGCACATACTTGTAGGTGCTGACTTTTTCTCGGTTGGTGGGATGTAGTCCATGAAGTGACGACCAGTCAAGCGTTCTGGGTTGACAACGCCAACAGCACGATGTCTAGCTCTATTCACAACCATTGATTTGGTTTGGTGGTTCACAAAGATACGTTCCGCAACTTTTCAAATTAATTCAGAATGAATCACAGGCTTGTCTTTTTATTTATTTATTTATTTTTTATTTTTGTTATTCTTTATTTTTGTTGTGCATAGATTTATCACAGGCAGCTAAGAGGTGCCCCAAAAGCAGTCCTCCAACTTTTCCCACGCTCAACATGCGGGGCACAGATTGAACAGGAACATTTTGTAATAATAATAACAAGTAGAAACAGTCGCTTGTGTAGGTAGCTATATGGTTGATATAGGCTAGATCTATGCATTGGCTATGTTTTGATATCTAGACAGTGGTGGCTTACAACATACATTGTGAGAACAATCCAAAGCGTTATGATTAAGCATGCAGAGAATATACAAGCTATGCAAACTAACCTAAAAGTAAACTTGTGTAACCATGAGAAATCCTGCTGTACACAAGATTATCCTATCTGAAGGAGATTAAGAGTGTAACTGACAGGAAGATATCAGGCTAATAGGTGAGTGTGGTGGAGTGACATAGAGCAAAGGCTGAGATAACAAGGTGAATCATGAGTTATATCACTTGGTGTATAGCGGGTCCGGTAACCTAGGCACGGAAGGGCATGTTAAGTCCATATTTAGCCGACTCCTGATATTGGGAAGCGCAGGAAATCCTCTATGCAGTCCCTCAGGGCCTTGAGCGCATGTAGAGGCCAGTGAAGCAGAGTGTTCAAAGGGAGTCCAGGTTTGGTCCGTATCGGCACCTTTCTCTGAGTCGGCTTGTATGTCGTTGCACAACTAATTCCCTTTGGTGGTATGCCGGTGGAGCCCATCTGTGTGCCTCTGGGTACCGCCGCGGTGTAAGTACGGGTGGGGGTTCCCCTTCTGCCCCAGGCTTTTATGTTGACCGGCATTTCTGTGCCACAAGCCCGGTTGCTGTAAAAGTCCGCGTTTCGTCCTCTTGTGGAGGTTTTGGAGTGTCTGGTGGTCTGTCGCCGCTTGTGGCGCTTGCACCTCCGTTTGTGTGGGTAATGCCTCTGGGTTTGAACCCTCGTGGCCTTCAGCCCGAAAGGGCCCTTTGGTTTAACAGGAGCTGAGTAATATGGCGCTGTGCCCGAGGGTGGCTCCTTCGCTCCGCGTTGCTCTCGGTCAAGCATTACTTTTGTCGGGAGCTCTTGACATGCTGTCTGCTCCATCCGCTTCCGCACCTTGTCCCAGAAGCACCTGAATATTTGTTCCAGCCGATGCTGGGAGTCGACGATGGTGCAAGAGTGATGCCCTGGACTTGGTTGCAGGCTCGCTGTTTCAGGTGAGCGGGCAGCCGCCATTTTGTGGTCGCCACGAAGGAGAAGCTTTCCGGGGTTGTTGCTCTGCACACATACTGACTGCTCCAGACGGTTGTTGCGGACCGGGATGACCCCCACCGGTACGGTGGGGGGTGGGTGGGGGGTAGGATCTGAGCACGCTTTAGAGTCTGTTTATGGGGCCGTGAACAGGAAGAGCGGCCGTCCCCTCCCGCCTCGAGCCCCATTAGGCCTCAGTCGCTTGAACGTGGCACCCGGTTTTCGATCTGCTAATGTGTGGTAGCAGGTTGGTCGCCTGGGTGTTCCCCTGCTTGTTAAGAGCTAACCAGGAGACAGACGCGCCGAGTTTTGTTTTTTTTTCGGTCGTTTTCGGAGCTGGGACTCAGCACGTCTGCTCAGCTTGGCTGCTTGGCTCCGCCCCCCTTTATTATTTTTTTTAACAGAATGTAGGCATTGCTCAAGAAAATGCCTGAAAATCTTCTTGTAGTACTTCTTTTGCGGATTCTTCATTGCTGGGTAGAATGTCATTGCTTGGTCGGCTCTGTTGATACCTCCCATGGTGTTATTGTAGTCTATCACTACTTGTGGCTTCATGATTTCTTTCCCACCTTTCGTGCGTACCATAACAGTGGTGGTATTATGAACTGTACTCATTAGGTACACATCTTTCTTGTCATGCCATCGCAGTGCCATCATTTTGCCAGGAAACAATTTCTCCAGTCTTCTTGCCAAACATTGGCGGTATGTCGCGCCGGTTAGCCCTAACCCCAAATGCACTTCCGATATCGTAATAGGGACGTCAAGTTGTTGGGCTTGGGCTGTAGAGATAGCAACATTAGGTAGGTGTGCATATAGGTTGGACTGGGATAGGTTTGTTGTCTCCCTACAGTAAGCAAGAGTATAAACCTAATTGTAGAAATTAGCAAATGCATTCACTATAGTTGGTTTGGTTGCCCTCACCCCTGTGGATGTTGAAAAATAAGGGATTTTGTTATGGATTTTTTTTTGCTTTGTTTGGTTGCCTATAGTTTTCCTGCTCGGTTGCCTTGGGAATAATACGTTTTTCAGTCTACATAGGTAGTGAACTATATCTTCGGCTGTGATGTATTCTTTTTTTTGGCATGGTCTGTAAGTAAAGCTTCATTTAGTTTCCTAGCTGTAGAGAATGCAGTGAGCGTTGCTGCATGGTCCTACGATATGTTTTGAATGGAAGCCATGGTTAGCTAGGCACAGTTACATGTGCGCGAGTATCTGTGATGGGCTGCGGAGTAGTACATGTAGTCTCATTTTCTAGGTGAGGGTTCTCCCCATGCATCACGGAGTTGGTATTTGTTTAGAAGAACTCGTAGTTTGGTGCTCATTTGTAATGCTGTTTTCGATGGTGGTCTACCTGTGAGGTTCTTGGTGTCCCTTGCTAGGTCCTCAGTGCAATTAAAGAATCTGCAGATTTTGAAAGGTCACAATACAGTTGATGGTGTACATCGAGGTTTACAATAATGTGTCACAAAACCTGTAATGCGATGTGACACATAATATGCAACTTTTACATTGTTGTACTGTTCATGGCCTGAGCCTCCATTGGTTGTGAGAAGTCCATAGTAATCAACTCATAACTTTTAAGTAAGATACATTGAAACATAAATGAAAAGAAGAGGAAAAAGAAAATACTATAACAACAAAATGTTAATTAACAAAGGTTGCAGTAAACAGAAGGTTGCACTTTAAACCTGTATGCACTGGTCCCAAGTTGCCCTACCTTCCCCACTACCACTTGTGAAGGTGGTGAGCATGTCTGACCTGCCCCGGGTGTACTCTGGCCCTTGGTTAATTTCTGAGAGTGGTTCATGCTACGTATGGAAATCATGAATCATTATCTACTTCCCCATAAGCTGCCAACACAGATTTCCACTTTGCCCATTTTTGATCAAAGATATGGGTTGTGTTATTTAATCTATGGGCCATTTCCTCATATATCCTGGTCTTAAGTCTCTCCAGGACCATGGACTATCGTGGTGCCTGCTTGTTTTTCCGAAAGGATGCATTGCTGCTTTTTGCAGCTATCATTATTTGTATGATTGATGATCTCTCTACTTTGCATAATACTTTTGGTAATATATGTTAATAGATGATTCTATATGTAGTGGTAGATTGTGCCTTGTCATTGTTACGGTTGCCTCCAGGCTGGCTGGAAGTTGGACCGTAGAAAGGATGCTTCTAGCGCTCACTAAAGGACCATCAGCATCGTAGACACCATAACTACTGCGTAGCCACCATAAGTACTGCTGGCTCCACGAACCACCACTGCTGGGCTGGTATCTCACCGTCTGCTCTGTGCCCTGGACCTACGACCAGGCTCCAGGTTCCAGGAGGTGAACCTCTTCCTTCTGTAGAGCGAAGCAGGATCAGGAACAAGAGCTCCGTAGCAAAGGGAGCATGCAGAGCATAGCAATCCCTGAAGTGATTATAGCTGCTCCCTACAAACATGAGCCGAGGCTGCAAGTTAGAGGGACAAGTCATTCTGTTTTATTGGCACCAAAAGAACCTTCTTTTATGCAGGATCCCCTTGGATAGGACCACCCACAGGGTGTTACAAAAGAACCAATCACACACGAAAAACACTCCCAGTAATTACACACAAAATCCTCCCCTCTGCCTGTGATATAATTATGGTACACAATGGGTTAACATAATTATCACAAGCAGGAAAAATACATTTTATACACATACACTGTAACTTTAAAACCATACATCCAATCTCCATCTTTTCATGCAGAAAAACAACGAAGTCCCATTCGAACGTGCGTTCGAATCTTCGAACGGGACTTAGTCTCTGCAGCTGAAAGTTCAGTATGGGAGAAGGTAAGGGTCAGCGGTGTTCGTGGAAATGTGTAGCCCATTTTAGTTCCATGAATTTGGCTACACATACCGCTGACTTTGTTCGAATGAACAAAGATGGCCGCCGCCACGTGTTGGTTTGCACGAACTGCGGCCACCCAGCGCTCGGCAATTAACCTGCAGTAACCTCACAGCCTGGGAGGTAAATTGCCTGCACATTTCCACTTCTGGGTGGTCCGCCTGTGTGGTACTTGGTTCAGTAAGCCCCATTTACTGAACCAAGTGGGAGAAAGCCAGGGACAAGTTATTTTACAGGTCTGGGGACATAGTCTTAAAGGGGTATTGTTCACCAAAGTCACAATATGTCCCCAGACGGTTCTTAAAGGGTCATACACACCCAATAAAAGTCCATAAGGTTTCAGGGGCACTATCTCCCAGGGGCCATAGTCGTGAGGAAGGAGGCTGTTAAATAGGCTTCTCCACAACCCAGGGAAGCAGGGCAATTTATCATTTAAAGAGCCAGTTACAAATAGCAGTTTGTAACAGTCATAGTAATGATAATGTCTTTAAACTGTTCCCAGGAAGGGTGAAGTATTTTACAATACCAAAATATGTGGCTAATAAATCCCAATTGGTCCTCGCATGTCCAACATCTGGGGGTCAAGTTGGCATATATATGTGAGAGCCCCTGGGGGGGGTCAAGTACCACCTGATCCACAACTCGTATGCTGCCTCTAGGTGATCCATGCCTCTGGTTGCCACCTTTGTGTGTACTAATGCCTGGCTTCACTGATTCGCAGTGAATTCCGTTTGGAGCTCTGACTCCCATTTGATCATGTATGAGAATTTGATGGGTTTTTGAGTGTCCTGGAGAGCTCTGTAACAAACTGTCAGGGGTTTTACACTGTTTCCCTGACTGAAGACCGTGCCATTCCCTAGTCTACAACAGACTTACAAGGCTTGGGGAGGCGGTGGGCTCTGTGTATGAGAGAGGATGACCTTGAACAGTGAGGTCAGGTATTGCTGCAATTGTGCCTGGGAGTCCAATTCTGGGATGCCGCGCATCCTTACCTTGTTGCAATGGGATTTATCTTTGGCATCCTCCACTTTGGCTATAACACGGTTGTGCTCAGATGTCCGGTATGTTAGTTTATCCACAATTTCATTGTGGGCTATGCAGAGCTTGTTGAGCATGGCTTCCACATGATCTGTCCTCTCTCGCATGGACTAAATGTCCTGGTGCAGGTCCACCATTATTACACAGTAATCTGCCTGAAAGCTGGCACAGAGATTATGTAGCATGGTGTGGAGTTTTCTCTGAGGCCTTTAAAGGTGTCTAACAAACTTACCGACAATCCAGCAAAAGGCGAGGTTCTTCCACTCCCCGTCCGACACTTTGCATCACTCCTTCTCTCTCTGTGTTCCACTCAAATACTTTTTTATAGATAAGGTAGTAGATCATTACCCCTGTTACCAGTGTGCAGTGTGGCCTGGCAACAGACTTATTTTTTTGCAGAGATTTAACATTAGGCAGCCGGGAACTTGTACCAGGGGTGTAACTAGCGCCCAGCACAAAAGAGTAATATTCACTTCAAGCAGAAACACTTCACATACAGATTCCTACCACTACGACCACAACTAAAAGCAGAAACGGCCATGGTGGATGGAGTAACCATTTAAATGAAAACTATAAGCACCCAGACCACTTGGTTCTGCAGAAAGGCAAAGTTTACATTGCAGGCTGTCACTTAGACCGTTACCAGAGACACTTCTGAGGTAATTGTGGAGTAAAACTCTGCTATTTCTATCAGTCTCAGAGAGACCATTTGATTTGCACAGTGCAGCGTTTAGCCGCACTGATACACTAGCCTTCCAATGCTTTTTTATGGAAAAGCATTGGATTGGCTGAAATCATCGATCTCAGTCTCAACCATAGAGGTAGTGACATGCTAGAGACCAGCACTATGAGGGAGAAAAGGTTAGTAAACTCTCCTTCTTAACTCTTGCAGCGGGGGCCCTGTCATCTAAATGGTGGTTAGGGTACTATAGCTTTAGGAGTACAAATTTGTATTTCTGTAAGCTACAATTATTTAGTATTTTTCCCCAGCCATCTACAATCAATACCTGATAATGACAAAGTAAAAAAACTTTTTATTTTTTATTTTATTTTTTTACACTTTGCAGACTTATTAAAAAAGACTAAAATGTCACATTGACTTAAGTATGAAGTCCCTTAATTCACTACTTATATGGAGCATACCCAGGTAAAACATACATTATGCAGATACATTGTAATATTAGTAGATTGATAAAGGATAAAATTATATTCCACCACTGTTATATAAAAAATATTTTAGTTTGTTTTGTTTTTATTACATGAAACTATGTATGAAGTACATTTTATTGTACGGAGTGGTTTATTTTTCCAGAGTTGCTCATGTGAGTTTATTGTTGTCTTTTAGCATGAGCTGGCCTCAATTACTACGTCATCCTTTTTGGAAAGATGCATTTGATGGGGTAGACAGTAATGCCATTTCCAGGTATGTAATGTTACCTATCTTTACAATTTCTCTGCATATTTTTAAGCGACGTCAGCACAGGAGAAATTATGTATAGGGGCCTTTAGTGGGATAGACAGACTCAAAATCAAGATTGATTTGAATTGGTCACGGTGTTTGGTGTCTGTATGTGCAGCATTTGATTTTGAAACTTTTCACATACAGAGATTAGCCGCTTAGCTGGCAGAGGTTTAACTCTATCTCCGGCAAAATCAATAGCCAGCCCAGAAGTTGTTCCGGGCTGGATAATGGTAATTCTGTGCAAAATTGGCAACTGATGCCAGTACGGACAGCATGCTAACTACTGACAGCCAATCGTGGCTTGACATTCCAGTCTGTGCAGCCCTTGTCTTCCCTGATTTCCCTCCCCCTCTGCCAAGGGAATGTGACGTTGGCAGAGCAAGATTAGGCTGAGGGAGAACTTTGCCTCTGCTCTGGTGTTGTAAAACAATAGAGCAATGTTGAAAAGTTACTATACCTGTTGATTGCATTGGTTTTAATAGTAATTGATCGACTTTTGGAAGACTGCACTACTTTTAAAAGACTGCACTACTTTGTTTCCTTTTCTCTTCCTATTTCAGAGTCTGTTTTCCTTTTCTTAATTACTGATCTATTTCTCTGTAAAACATAAGGAAAAGTAGGGACTACTTTCTTATGTATTTTTCCTACACTTGCCAATGCTGACAAAGAGTGGAACTTAAGGCACAAGGCAAACTCCACTTCCTTTGTAAAGATAGTCGTGTTTGCCTTAAGCTGCAACCTTTGTCAAGAATTTAAAGCGAAATAGATGGGGGGGGGGGGGGGGATACCTTTCAACTGGCCAGTCTTCAGATGGCTACCTAGGGCAGTGCTGCACAGGATGGACAGGGGGCATGCAGAGGGTGGAGACACTGAACTTGAGATGCTGATTGGTCAGGGCTGTGTTTGGCTTGTGCTAGCTCTGCCTGTGATCTGCTTCCTTGACAGCCTTAGCAAATCCAAAGCTTTCCTCTAGGAAATCATTGTGATTGGCTTTGAGCTACACTTCTGATGATGTCAGCAAAGCAGGCAGATCAGAGGCAGAGCCAGCAGCAGCAGACTGGAGACAAATAAGATTATAATATATTTATGGGCAGCCAGGGGGGGCTAGATGGTGGTTTTAACACTATAGGGTCAGGAATGCATGTTTGTGTTCCTGACCCTATAGTTTTCCTATGATGTTTATTTTTTTTTCCATTCCCTACCCATTACAATTTAAAAAACAGAAATTTTGGCAAACTGACTTGCTGTCTTCATGTGTACTTTTTTTTTCTTAACAGTTGAAACTGCCTGTATGGTAGTATATGTTTTAAAGTAGTTAACTGTATATTATTCACTATGTGCCATTTTTTGTGTACTTTGCATGTAAATATAAATAATTGATGGTTATCTGAATAAAAGGTAAGTAACAAGTCTTACGTTTCCATGCTTTCTCTATACTTCATTTAATCATTTTTTGTTTTCATGTAAGAATCAATAAAGAATCTTTGACTGAAATAATCAGAGACGACCCTGGAATCACTGAAAACCTCCTTAAGAAGTCTTTTAAAATTGGTAAGTTGTAGGAAATTGATGTATTTATTCTCTCTAAAAAAAGAAAAAAAAATCTCTCTCCTATCTCATATTTGTGTAATGTTGCAACATTTCCTTCTTTTACCATCAGCAGATGCCGCAGATCTTAGGCCTAAAAGTGCACTTGATGGAGAAACAAAAGAGGCAGTTTTCCTGCTCAGGTAATCAGTAAATATTTTCTGCAATTTTTTTTGTATACTTAATCAGAATGTATTGGCACAAACGAGCAGTTGATTCATAGTAGTTTTTAGTTTTTCAAAGTAGCACTATAGGCATATAGCCACAACTGTAATTCCAAGAGAACCCTGGAACCATCTCACAGTAAGCAGTCAAACAGTTTTATCTGAGTCCCGTAGTTCCTCAATCTAAAGTGGATAATATATATATATATATATATATATATATATATATATAATGTCCCTGTTTGGTCAAAACTCATTGGCAGTGAGTATCTGCTCTCTTTAGATCCCCCGTGTTGCCTGAAAGTTCACAGACACTTTCTATCGGCTTATTCACTAAACTGCAAATTGTGGATAACTCTGTAGGGATTTCAAAATTGTAGATCAAAATAGCAATCCAGGAAAAATCTTGGAAGTTCTCTTATCCTTTTTTTTATTTTGTATATATTAAAATGAAATGCATACTGTAATCCTAAGCGAACGTCATGATGTAATATTCTTTGCATTACAATTTTCATGTCATAGCTCCTGCGTAACCCCTCAATCTAACTCTGCTGCAACGACAAACAAAAAACCTAATGCTGCTGTCAATGATGGGTTACAGAAGAAAACAGAAATTCACCAGGTAAGTGTATTATAACAAAAATTAAAGTGATATTAACATATTTAGTGTCTTTAGGAAAATAATTATCATGCAAAAGAATGCAGTGGGGGTTATTTATTAAAATGTTCTTTTCTAAAACTGGTTTAAAAGTGGGGCAGTCACCATGGAAATCAGTTGAATTAGTCAGCACATTCCATTGGTTACTCATCTAATTTGAACTTCTAAATCTAGACATTGTTCACAATATTTAAAGAGACACTATAATCCCCCAGAACAACTACATCTTAATGTAGTTGTTCTGGTGTGTATAGTCTGTCCCTGCAGGCGTTTACATTGCTGAGTAGTTACACCTCTAGTGGCAGTCAGTCAGAAGGTCAGTCAGTGGCAGTCAGTCAGTCTAGAGGTGCTTTCTATGTCAGTGTTCTGCATGGAAACCATGAATGCTCCCCATATTTGCAAAAAATGCTCTATATAGACCTAAATCAGGTCCATAAATGGATCTGAACATTATAATAAAGACCCAAATTAATAGAAATATCCAGAAATGTTGCCTCTAGTAGTACTAACAGCCTAGAAGCAAACATTAAAAAAATTTAAATAAAAAAAACCAAAAAAAAAAAAACCTTTGCAGTATTTGTGTTAAGTAAGTTCCAACTGCCCAACCGTCAGGGGAAGGGAGGGGAGGAGAGGGAGCGGTACATTTTCTCCTTTATGTGATAAGCCACCAACCACACCATGTAAGACGGGGGCATAAACAATGATAAGCCATTGGCTGCTGAACTTTTAATAATACCCCATGCTCTAGGCAGTGGGATCGGTTATTAGAACAGGAAGAGGCCGGTAATTGTTTCCCTTTTCTTCCATAATAGCAACTAGGCAGGTATTGCAAGACTTCCCCCAAGGGCCAGCACATGTTTATATTATTGATACAGGATACAAAGACATTTTAGACAACTTCTTACAACTTTGTGAAGACCGTTTGTAGAAGGCCCTTTCCTGTTCCATCATGACTGTGCACAAAGAGAAATCCATGGACAGCTGGTTTGATGGGTCTGGTGTGGAGAAACCTGAATGGCCTCCTTAGAGCCCTGACTTCAACCTCAATGAATTGGAATGCAGATTGCAAAACAGACTTTCTTACCCAACATCAGATTCCCACGACAAATTATTTTAAAAAGAGTGTCTGCTATTATAGTTTCAAAGGGAAGGGGGCCAACTCCTTATGAATAACCATGTTATTGAAATGGGATGTACAACAAGCTCATATAGGTGCAATGGTCAGGTGTCCCCAAACTTTTTGGCCATATTTTGTGTGTATGCAAATATTGGTTGCACCATGTAATATACAAGGTACAATATTTTTATCAATACAACTTGAATCAATTGAAAAGTTGTATTATTAAGTTGTAATTATTTTTAAAAACTATTATTTAGGTTATTCTGTGTAATTCTGCAGTTGTTTCAGTTTTGACATTATTTCTCTTGCTTGTAGGTGCAAAATGAGCGTTCAAACCAACAGGAACTGGAGCGTAAAATTAAAGCTCTCACCTTTAATGATGCAGATCTCATTATAACACCAATTATAGACAATCATAAGGTACACAATTTATATTTATATTGTTTGATTTTAATGTACCAAAAACAACTTAGTCAGGCATTTTGAAGTTGGTAACCTGTAAGATTAGTAGTAAAATGGAAAATATGAAGGCAGCTTTCGCACTGGAAACATTGCATTTTAGAATGCTTAGAAAATCATCTCTTTTACTTTTGAATGTCAAATCTAGGGTTTTGAGAGTGTGGTTAGCTGTGCTTAAAGCACTTCAACAACTTTAGCTTAATTAAGTGGTTTTGGTGTATACATCATGCCCCTGCAGTCTCAGTGCTCAATTCTCTGCCATTTAGGAGTTAAATCACTTTTGTTTATTAGGCCCTAGCCACACCTACCCTGTCTGTGACAGTCACAACCTGCATTTAATTTTTATTTAGATGTTAACTTGCTTTATAATCTCTTATCTCCTGCTCTGTAAATTGAACTTTAATTGTGCACACACAAGGCTCTTGGAGGTTCTAGAAGGCTATTAACATAGGGAAATGCAGGGACATGATATATACACCAAAACTGCTTCATTAAAGGACCACTATAGGCACCCAGACCACTTCAGCTCAATTAAGTGGTCTGGGTGCCAGGTCCCCCTAGTTTTAACCCTGCAGGTGAAAACATAGTTTCAGAGAAACTGCTATGTTTACACTGCAGGGTTAATCCAGCCTCTAGTGTCTGTCTCCCTGATAGCCATTAGAGGCCACTTCCGCTATTTACAATGAGTAAATCACACTTATTTGACGCTGGACGTCTTCATGGAGTCCAGCGTCAAAAAAGATCCCCATAGAAAGCATTGAGTAATGCTTTCCTATGGGCAGGTTGGAATGCGCGTGCGCCTCTAGCCGCACATGCGCATTCACCTCAACTTAGGAGCTGACGTTGATGGTGGAGGAGAGGTCACCAGTGCCGAGGGAGCCCAGCGCTGGATTAAGGTAAACACATGGTTAACCATTTATTTGGTGCGGAATGGGACCCTAGTCACCCTAATTCCTAATGCTATAGTGTTCCTTTCAGCTACTGTATATGGTCAAATGTGTGTAGTCCTCCTAATTACAGAGTTTAGCTCTATCAGCCACAACTATTGCTAAGAGGTAGATATAGTCCAGCATATCGCCACAAATCTCTATAGACAAACAGTGGGAGTACAATGTGTTGTACTAAAGAACTCCCATCCCCGTAGGAAAGCATTGAGTAATATGTTGGAATGCTTGCGCGCCTCTGGCCGCGCATGCGCATTCGGCTCCACTCGGGAGCTGACGTCGGCGGGGGAGGAGAGGTAAGTGGCTGAAGCAGTCTTAACTGCTTCAGCGGCGAGGGAGGGGGGTACTCCAAGAGCCTATAGTGCCATATAGTGTTTTCCTGGCATTAATAGGGTCCCTTTAAGCTAAAGCTGTTTTCCTGGCACTATGTAGTCCTTAGATCCCCCTTCAGCCACTTCCCTTTCTCCAGCACCGGGCTTCCTTGGTGCTGGGGAACTCTCCTCCTCCTGCCGACGTCAGCGCCGAATGTGCAAACACAAGCATTCAAACCGCCCAAAGGAAAGCATTACTCAATGCTTTCCTATGAATGTCAGCGTCTTCTCACTGTGATTTTTCACAGTGAGAATCGCAGAAGCGGCCCCTAGCGGCTGTCAGTGAGACAGCCACTAGAGGCTAGATTAACCCTCAGTGCAACATAGCAGTTTCTCTGAAACTGCTATGTTTTCAGCTGCAGGGTTAAAACTAGAGGGTCCTGGCACCCAGACCACCTCATTGAGCTGAAGTAGTCTGGGTGCCTATAGGGGTCCTTTAAGGATTTGCCCATTACTTGTGCTTTTCTTACTTTGGTGCTTTCTCCGAAAAACTTTCTGTGACTTGATTGTGTTTTTCTTCTTCTTTAAAATATATATTTAATAACAATTGCTTAAAGGAACACTATATTGACAGGAAAACAAACATGTATTCCTTAGCCTATAGTGTTAAAATGCTATATAGCCCCCCCCCTCCCCCTTTACACCCCTATATATAGTAAAATCTTACCTTTATTCCAGTCTGCTGGTGTTGGCTCTGCCTCTAATTTGCTTCCTTTGCTGACATTGCCAGAAGTGATTATCTAAGCCAATCACAATGCTTTCCCATAGAAAAAAGACAGTGTTTACTGCAAAAAGCCTGCAAAGGTAACCTACATATTCACCAGAACAACTACATTAAGCTGTAGTGTCCTTTTTATTTATTTAATTATTTTAAAAAACTATTATTTAGGTTATTTTGTGTAATTCTGCAGTTGTTTCAGTTTTGACATTATTTCTCTTGTCAGATTATGAAGATATCACCTGTGAGATTTGATGCAAAAACATTAAGCGTGACTGCATATCCAGGTAAATGTACTTTTATTATTTTATTTTTTATTTTTTAAATACCAGTTACTGTATTTTCAGAACATAAGATGCAACATTGTATTTTAACTACAAATATAGAAGGGAAAATGGTTAGTTGTGTGTGTGCAGGGGGAGGAGGGAAGGGGGGAGTATGCTTTGTGTGTGAACATTTATGCGGTGGGATAGAGGCTTTATTGTCTGAATGGTTGAAAGATTGCTTTATTTATTCAAGTTTATTCTCAATTCCTAGTTCTTACTGTGGGCCAGGGAAGGGCGACATTAATATACCTAGTGGTCTGGTTGTGCGTGGCTATAGCTTCTACCTTTGCCAGATGCACAGTGAGTTAGCTTTTCTCACAAGCTTTGGTACTGTGTAGTATCAGAGCGTTGCTGTGGTAACTTGTGACAACATTCTGAATGGCCAGGGCATACAGGAGGAATACAGTCTTTAGACTAGAGTCTGGTAAGGGAGAGTGTTGATGCTGGCCATGATAGAAAGGTATCAGAATTTACAGTGCATTGAAGTTTGCCGATTACTGATGTTTCCGAATGGCAGTAGTCGAGCAGTAGCCAATTATATTATTATTTTGCTTACAGCTGAAAAACTTGCCTCTATGAAGCACCAAGAGTGGGATGCCTTCTTGAACCAGCTGTGCTCCGTCATGGACTCTGCAACCTTACCACGTGCCAAGCTTAATTTGCTTTGCTACTTATGCACCATTTCTATTCACAAGGAAATTGCCACAAAGCTAATCAACTCTCAGCTTGTGAGTAGAGAACAATTTCATTACGGTCTATGGTAACTGACTGATGTCACTTAGTTGCCAGTGGCTTAAGTTCACTTGTAAAACATATTGAATTATAAACCTTTTTGTTTTTAATTTCCTAATGTTTATCAATTATGTGTGATCCCTTAGGACATGGAACTGCGTGTGTGGGGTGTTCCATACTCAAAATGAAATTTATTGTTCCTTTTGTTTTATTAAGTCTATTTATTTATTTTTACATTTTTATTTTTACATAGACTTTAACCCCTTAAGACCGCAGCCAAACGTAAACAAAACCTGGCATTTGCGCTATATGTCTGTCCAACCATAATTCACCTCTTTCATATTAAATGCACCCCCCATTATTATATATCATTTTATTCAGGGGAAACGGGGCTTTCGTTTAACATCAAATATTTAGGTATGGAACATAATTTAATATGAAAAAAATATTTAAAAATGGGAGAAAATAAGAATTTTTTAAATTTTTTTAGTTCTACGTGACATTCTAACTGTGAATGTCATAATACTGTTTGCTTTTACTGCAATACAATACACACATTTGTATTCAGCGATGTCTCGCATGTAAAACAGTACCCCCTATGTTCAGGTTTTATGGTGTTTTGGGTAGTTACAGGGTCAAATATAGCGTGTTACATATTTCAGTTTTTTTACATTGAAATTCGCCAGATTGGTTACGTTGCCTTTGAGACCATATGGTAGCCCAGAAATAAGAATTACCCCCATGATGGCATACCATTTGCAAAAGTAGACAACCTAAGGTATTGCAAATTGAGTATGTCCAGTCTTTTTTAGTAGCCACTTGGTCACAAACACTGGCCAAAGTTAGTGTTAATATTTGAAAATGCAAAAAACTAATTTGAACGCAAATTTTGGCCAGTGTTTGTGACTAAGTGGCTACTAAAAAAACTGAACATACCCTATTTGCAATACCCTGGGTTGTCTACTATTGCAAATGGTATGCCATCATGGGGATAATTTTCATTCCTGGGCTACCATACGGTCTCAAAGGCAACCTGGCGAATTTTAATGTGAAAAAACTGAAACGCAAACCTTATATTTGACTCTGTAACTTTTGAAAACACCATAAAACCTGTACATGAGGGGTACTGTTATACTCAGGAGACTTCGCTGAACACAAATATTAGTGTTTCCAAACAGTAAAACGTATCACAACAATTATATCGTCAGTGTAAGTGCCATTTGTGTGTGAAAAATGCAAAAAATTTCACTGTCACTGACGATATCGTCGTTGTAATATATTTTACTGTTTTGAAACACTAATATTTGTGTTCAGCGAAGTCTTCCGAGTAAAACAGTACCCCCCATGTACAGGTTTCATGGTGTCTTGGAAAGTTACAGAGTTAAATATAGTGCTAGACAATGTAATTCCCTGAACTTTTGGCCTGGGTTGGCAGGCAGGTCCTGCAAATTGTAATTAATAAAATGACCTAATTATGTAAAATTATTACATAAATATATGCGTAGAATTATTATATATATATGTGTGTGTATATATATATATATATATGTGTGTATATATATGTATATAATTTTTTTAATTATTTTTATTTATATATAGGTATATACATAGTGATATATACGTATATACTTATGTATATAGATATATATATTATTTCGTTCTACATGTATTTTGATATCAATATATATATATTAATTTTAAAATACAGTTAGAACGAAATTATGCATGTTTATATATTTTTTATCTATTTTTTTTTTATTATTTTTTTATTATTTTTTTATTTATTTTTTTAACGTATTTATATATTTATTTATTTTTTATTATATATAAATATATATATAATGAAAATTATATATATATTTAATCAATATCATTGTACGTGTATTTTGATATTAATATATATATATAATTATGTATATATTAATATTAAAATACACGTAGACAGTGTATGCATATTTATGTGTATGTGTGTATATGTGTGTATATATATACTTAGATCATATATATATATGATCTAAGTATATATAATTTATTTTTACACTGTTTTAACATTTTTAAATTTTTTTTCAGACAGCAGGGGGAGTACCTGTCATTACAGGCACTCCCCCTGCTGGCAATGCCTTGGACGGCTATGCCGTCCATCTGATCGCGGGGTCCTCGCAAGGACCTCGCGATCACATGGCCCTGGGCGGCTGAAGAGGACGCAGGGGGACTCCCTGGGCTCCCAGGTAAGTCCCCCATACCGCGATCGCCGGCGTGGGATCGCCGGCGACCGGGTAAGTACATAAGATCGCAGGACGTACTATGACGTCCTGCGGCTTTTAGAGCCACCAAAATAAGGACGTCATAGTACGTCCTGCGGTCTTAAGGGGTTAAACCTTCATGACCCTGGGACCCTAAAGGCCATGTATTATTCTGAATGTATGACCCACTTACAAAACTAAACATAATTTGATGTGGGCTGACACTATTACAACACTTGTAGTAGCTTTATGTTGCATATTTAATTAGTCATTTTTAATATCCTTTTGTTTTTCAAATATGAAAAGTTATCCAGTTTAATTCTGTTAATGTGGAGTGGCAGATGATAAACAATCAACATGCCATACAGAGTATATCTTTGTAATAAATTGGAATAGCCTCAAAGTAATGGTGGTTTCAAAAGCCAGGACCATACTACCCCTAAGAATTTTCAGTAGTATAATAAAATATTTAAATATATAATTGTAGATTATGCTAGCTTTAGTGTACCTACATTCTTAATTTTATTAATGACAGGAGGCTTCATATTTGCTTAAGTCTCTCTTTACTAGAACTCCACAGCAGCAACCCCACACATAATTTGCTCTTTCAAGCTGCGTCAAAACAGAATAACAAACAGAACTAGAAAAGCTACAATTTCTGGGGAAATTGTGTGAAGTGTTCTTGCCTCCACCAGTAGTCTACAACTGGAGTGGGCGGAGTAACTGGGTGGAGTGGCTTGAGTAACTGTTGTTGGACTGGGCAGAGTAACGGTGTGGAGTGTTTGGAGTGAGTAAAGATAGTAAACATTACACTAACCAATTGATTGATCAAATTTAAAAAGTGCACATGGCAAGCTTGATAGAGTGAGAAATGCATTTCAACTTTTATTTATTTATATAGCACATTTAATTGCAACGTTGTTGCCCAAAGTGCTTCACAGTTACATTAAAACATACGTTTAGAAAAACATTAGCAGGTGTACAAAAGGCCCTGTCTATGACATCACTTGCTGCTCCAGCATGGCCCGGTAAGAGTATTTTGGCAGTTGCCATCTTCAAAACCATACATCCTACAGCGAAGAGCTTTATATTGTGAGAATCACAAGACCCAGACTTACATTTTGATGCATAGTATGTCTCTGAAATATTATAAATGAAGGCGCAGTCGCAGTTTAGAAATTGCCCTTCAAATCTGAGCTGGCTAGAGTGGAGTTTCAATGAATGTCAATAGACGGCGTGAGTTGCAAACAAATGGTCATATTGTGAAACTTATCAGGACTACCGTGGACATGTTTAGTGGCAGCAGGAATAGCTGAACGTTTTGATATAAGATTTGTGTAGGTGGGCTTGAAAATGAGTAGTGGTGGTGTTATAGTATAATTTAGAAATAAACAAAGATGTTTAAATGTCTATCTGTTCCTGTCCAAATTAGAGAAAATTATATTGCGTATACGCAGAAGTAATTCAGACTGACACACGGAGTTCAGGCTAAAATAACTTCGAGGAAATTTATTGGCAAGTGAGGGAAAAGCGGGCTCGCAGGCCCTTTTAAGGGGAATTTTGCATCATCATTGATTATCGAGATATCAGTAAATAAACATCATTTATTGGATTAATTGTTAAGTGTCTGTGTCAGTGTCCACCCATCAATATGATTAATTGGCTCGAAAACTAAGTGGTTAGCTAAGTGTCCTCCCACCGAGAGGTGGTATTGTTCTGGACACGGGTGTGGACGGATGGCTCAAGCGCCATCTTTCCCAGCATGAGGTTTACTCGGTGGAAAGGGGGGCTTGGGCGTCATTTTACATAGTTAGTGATGTCAGTCTCGTGGTCAGGTGCAAGGTTCTTTTATGAATAGAACATTTCATTAGTACAGTGTTCTCATGGCCTTCAGATTATACTATGTTGCAAATTACAGGAGATTCAGCAATTCCGGGGTTAGTCATGTCTTTATAGAAAATACAGTCTCTGTTCATTGTATTAAATGTTGCTGGGAAATTCTGTCATGTAATGTAGTTTAAAATGGAGGATCTGTCAGGTAATGTGGACAAAATGGAGGGTCTGTCACAGTGTGAGGTTAAAATGGAGTTAGTACAATAATTCAATACAGGTTCAATAAAGATTTTTAATAATTCTACATCAGTGGCAGTTTGGAAATCATGTCCTGATTTTTCTGCTTTTGCCAGCTCCCACTCTAGTTTTGAACATTTTGCCATCCATTCCTATGGGACCAATTTTGCCACAAGAACGACTATATTCCGTGAACCATTCGGCGAAACGTTCCACAAAGTAATAGCACATCAATCGGGAACAATCCGCCTGTTTCGGTATATTACTGTCTATGTAGTGTAAAAACTGTGGGATTTGTTAGGGTGGTAAATTTGGCTATAATAAGAATAATAAGAACTAGAAAAGCTAAAATTTCTGATGAAATTGTGTGAAGTGTTCTTGCCTTCACCAGTAGTCTACAACTGAAGTGGGCGGAGTAACTGGGTGAACTGGCTTTAGTATCTGTTGTGTGGCTGGAGTAACTGTGGAAAGGTTGGACTGGGCAGAGTAACTTTATGGAGTGGGCAGAGTAACTGTGCGGAGTGTTTGGAGTGAGTAATAGCAATCCAATCGGGAACAATCCGCACGTTTCGGTATATTACTGTCTATGTAGTGTCAAAACTGTGGGAGGAGTTAGGGTGGTAAATTTGGTTGAATAAGAATAAGAATAATAATATATATGTGAGATAACATTAAGTGGTCTTGCTATGCAAGAACACTTAAAGGGAAACTCCAGTGCCAGAAAAATGATCCGTTTTTCTGGCACTGGAGGGTCCCTCCCACGCACCAATCCCGGTTACTGAAGGGGTGAAAACCCCTTCAGTGACTTACCTGGGACAGCGGCGATGTCCCTCGCCGCTGTCTCCGCCTCCGCGACGCTCCTCCTAGTGATTACGTCGGCCGGTGGGCGAGACTAATCTCGCTCACCGGCCGAGGAGACCTAATGCGCATGCGCGGAAATTCCGCGCATGCGCATTACGTCTCCCCATAGGAAAGCATTGAAAAATCATTTCAATGCTTTCCTATGGGGTTTTGAGCGACGCTGGAGGTCCTCACACAGCGTGAGGACGTCCAGCGACGCTCTAGCACAGGAAACCTGTGCTAGAACCCAGGAAGTGACCTCTAGTGGCTGTCTAATAGACAGCCACTAGAGGTGGAGTTAACCCTGCAATGTAAATATTGCAGTTTATGAAAAACTGCAATAATTACACTTGCAGGGTTAAGGGTAGTGGGAGTTGGCACCCAGACCACTCCAATGAGCAGAAGTGGTCTGGGTGCCTGGAGTGTCCCTTTAATAAAAAAAATTGCAGTGTAACGTAAGACCTTGGAAATAATGAATTCAACAATGACATCCAGCCGAGAGGGAATTGAATTTCAAACGTGGCACCACAGACTAATATTAAACTGAAACGAGATAAACAGTTGAAAGGGTTGGTTACTGTAATCTAAAGAGATCCCAACTCTTCTTACATAGTTACATAGTTAGATAGCTGAAAAGAGACTTGCGTCCATCAAGTTCAGCCTTCCTCACACCTGTTTTTTGCTGTTGATCCAAAAGGCAAAAAAAAAAAAAAAACCCCAGTTTGAAGCACAATTTTGCAACAAGCTAGGACAAAAAATTCCTTCTTGACCCCAGAATGGCAGTCAGATTTATCCTTGAATCAAGCAGTTATTACCCTACATTGAAAGATTATATCCTTGAATATTCTGTCTTTGCAAGTATGCATCTAGTAGCTGTTTGAACATCTGTATGGACTCTGATAAAACCACTTCTTCAGGCAGAGAATTCCACATCCTGATTGTTCTTACAGTAAAAAAACCTTTCCTTTGCCTTAGACGAAATCTTTTTTCTTCCAGTCTAAACGCATGGCCTCGTGTCCTATGTAAAGTCCGGTTTGTGAATAGATTTCCACACAATGGTTTGTATTGGCCCCGAATATATTTGTATAATGTTATCATATCCCCTCTCAGGCGACGTTTTTCTAAACTAAATAGGTTTAAATTTGTTAACCTCTTCTATGTAAGAAATGGTAACACGAACAAGCAGCAGGTAGCAGGAAAAACATGTAGAGCTGCATACATACCGGATCTACCCAAATCGTCACACAAAATGACCATCAAGGGTAGGGATGGAAAACTGGGAGTGAAACTGGAGCCTACCTTGCAATGGGTCCTAACTAGTGATGTCCCGAACAGTTCGCCTGGAACCGTTCGCTGGCGAACATAGCGTGGTCGCGAAAACGCGTGATGTTCGGTCCGCCCCCTATTCGTCACCATTGAGTAAACTTTGACCCTGCACCTCACAGTCAGCAGACACATTTCAGTCAATCAGCAGCAGACCCTCCCTCCCAGACCCCTCCCACCTCCATGACGAATAGGGGGCGGACTGAACATTGCGCGTGTTCGCCGGCGAACGGTTCCCGGCGAACTTTTCGGAACATCACTAGTCCTAACCGATAGGAGGGCCTAGAAGTGGCACGTGAGCCGCTGAGATTGCTGACCTGGCTACATTAACAGAACAGCATGATCTTCCTTGGTCAAAAGATAAGAAAGGACATTCAGAACACTGGATACAGGGGCGCTATTACTGCGAGATCCATGATGGCCGCAGCAAACAATCGTGGGACCGGCGGCAACGATCACCGCGACCCCCGGACTTAGGGAGGCTGGGGAAGGCAACCCGAGGGAGCCTTTGACGGACCCGAGCAGCAGAAAAAATACAAGAAAAAGACCAATTCAAATACATGACGTAAATACAAAAAAGGCCCCAAAGCCTTTTAGAGGTAGGTAGGAAGAATAATAAGGAAACTAACAAAGGAACAGATATACCAGGAAAGGAAAAATTACAAGTATCAGACTCAAGCACATGGCAATAAATACAATAAACTCCAAAAGCCTGTCAGAGGGAAATGGGGAGAATAATAAAGCTATAAGAAAGGAACAGCTATCTATCTATATATATATATATATATACTAAGAAAAACAAGGGACACACAGTGACAGGCAAAGAATTCAGCATAAATTCAGCATAGTAAGTAAATCACAAACCCACAGCAACCTTCAGCATAGTAAGTAAATCACAAACCCACAGCAACCCACATAAAAGCAAGAGGCAGTGGTACTCTGACCTGTGCTGGTGTGGAGCAGCAAAGAAAGGTGCAATTATGTGTGGGTAGGGGAGTTTTATGGTGTCTAAATGTGTTCTGATTGGTTGTTTTTTATCTGTGTTAATGTGCTGCTGTGGAGTTAAACAAATGTGAAGTCTCCTGTCCTGTTATAAAATGAAGTATTTGGTCATTACCATTGATTGGTAATAAAATGTCATGTTTAGTGGGGTGGCCCTATTTCTACATTTGTTACTGCAGCATAGCACATTGCCTTCTGATGTAAAATTAATGAGAAAGAAGCATATAAAGCATGACTCTAGGCAATTTTTTTTAATTTTATTTTTAATTAATCTTTATTTATGTTGTGCAAGTGGTAACAAGAAACGTGATCCGACATATTAGCGATAAGCATAATAAAAACATACAATAGGAAATATTAGCGTGGCAATCAAAGAAACTGCACATTTTTGGATGATAAGAACAGGCTAGTAATATTAATCGTCAGCAAGTAAGAAAAACAAGACATTGTAGAAATTAACCGATACTGAGTGACACTGTAATCATCAGTAAACAGTGTCATGGTACTATAGATTTATATATGACAAGGTGAAAAGACCGTGCTAGGCTTAAAATTAGTGTAGCGAGGCAAAGATTTTTAATGGAGATTTGTCCTCTCCACTTTTGATTTAGCAGCAACAAAAAGCGGGATGGCTCTTCATTAGCTAAAGAGGTTAATTGTGTGGTTAATGGAAGGCAAATTCTGAGAGATTAGGATTTGGCAACATTTTAGAAAGTGCTTTTTTTTGTTATGATTAATTTTAAACCTAAAAAAGATGTATTTTGGGACAGAAGTTCCATTTTGGACATCTTCCTTGATTTATGAAATCACCTTTGTTCAGTTACCCAATTTAATAAATTATAGTCATGACTATTCTTAATGCAGTGGATTTGTCATATCCCTGCCTTCTGTAATTTTTTATTGCACATTCTCTGGCTTAATTCTCAAAATTGTCTATTCTTTTTGTGTTCTAGTTTTCTTCTCTCATCCAGCAGCTACGAAGTGCCCCAAACTGGGATATGTAAGTAGACACTGATAACTTTATATTCTTATTTTTTTATTTTCAGTGCATCCCCTGGCTTACAGCGATAAGGTAGCTGTTCTTTTTAACTCCTCTTTAGTCAGAAGCTCTCCATATCCAGTTAAAAGCCAATGAATAATTTGAGAGCCATTTTAGACAGAATTCTTGTGATGCCTGGCGCTTTTAGCAGGATGGTGAGTTCCATGTACACGTTGGATATATAAATTACCGTATATACTCGAGTATAAGACGAGTTTTTCAGCACATTTGTTGTGCTGAAAAACCCCAACTCATCTTATACTCGAGTCAATTGTCTGTATTATGGCAACTTACATTGCCATAATACAGACAAGGACTGGGGGCTGGCAGGAAGCTGTTACTTACCTTTCCTGCAGCTCCGGTCAGCTCCCTTTTCTCACCTCCAGTCCGTGCAGCTCCCAGGTCAGCTCCCTCTGCAAGTCTCGCGAGAGCCGCGGGGTCAGAGCGTTGCCACGGGTTACCGTGGCAACGCTCCGCGCGGCCCCGAGAAATAAATATTCAATTAATAAATTTTTTAAGGATCTAATTTTATTTAGAAATTTACCAGTAGCTGCTGCATTTCCCACCCTAGTCTTATACTCAAGTCAATACGTTTTCCCAGTTTTTTGGGGTAAAATTAGGGGCCTCGGCTTATACTCGAGTATATACGGTAGTTTAACCCAACAGTGCAGTGTGCATGTGCTCATTCTGCATTCGTCTGTAGGTGTTTACATGTGCATGAGGCATTATGGGGTGTTAGACCCACAATGTGGAATTGCAGCTGAAGGTGTGCAATTCCTGGTAACGGGGCAAACTGTTTTACTATAGCTTGCCCTCTTGTTTGTTCTGGCTGACAGGTTTCGTCCATAGGCAGGTCTGTGACACCCAATTTCTGCAGAGCTGCAGAACCAATGCGTCAGTCCTGCTTCTCCTTCATTGGCTGGGAGTGTCAGCTGACGACTATTAGCCTATGAGCAAGCGTCTGTGCATTGAAACTTGCACAAAACTGACACTAGCTCCCGGCTGGCTTATGAAGTCCCATGGTGTTGCCAGAGGTGGAATAAAGGAGTGAAACTTGGTATGTGCAGCTTTTCACAGCTAAGTGCTGCACAGTTTCCAGACACCATGACCACTTCAGTGAAGATGCTTATAATTATACAAACCCGAAAGATAATCCAAATAAAAGAGCAGGAGAAATAGAACATGATAACCAGGTCAAGAAATTAATCTCACTATATCACTCATTTGTAAGACAAATCTAAAGTTAACACAAGGAAAACCTTCACCCATTCACAGACTGCTGCAGAAGGTTCTAAAAAAAATGTTGTAGAACAGAAGGAATTGGAGAAGGATTAGGAAAAAAATTAAAACATTGTTCATGGTTAACACATTAAGTATTTTTGGCCTCAAAAAACGATATTTAAGAAGATATTGGCTTCTTTGAAAATGCAACCCGTGTGTTAAGGTCAATAGAGGTAGCTCATGTAAAATTTTGGTAGAGCTGTGGCACAGAGAATAACGAGTTGAGGGGTGGAACAGGAATAGATTCTAGATTGAGATCACTTGTATTAAATTTCCATATTTCTTAAAATTCAAAGACTGGAAAACTTAAAACAGAATGTCTTTCTGTCTGGGTTTGAAATACTAACTGGTTGCTACAGGAAACAGAATGATACAGTAATATTACAGTAATTTAGTATTGTAATAAGTAGAAGATGATATAGTGGCGTTTTTAAAACCGCAAGAAAATCATTAAAAAATTGGTAAAATGTAATTCTGTGAGACATATAACTCATTATTACAAACACTAACCTTATGATACACAAGTATTTCAAATATTACTATACTCTTTATTCTAGACTGCCAAAACACAATGAATATTAAGACAAAATATGTTACAAGTAAGTATCAGATAACAGGCAAACAGTGGTAAAACCACAACATTATTTAAATACATAAGTTGACCAAAATGTTTTGAAAAGAGGCTATTCAATAACAAGTGCATAGACAACAGAAACACAGTCTTATCAGATAGTGCACTTATCAAGAACTTTTAGTTGACTACTTCTCCTGACTTTATATCAGAGATATTGTGGTGTTGGATCTCTAACATATGGGATAAAAACATATCTGGGAGGTTAACCGTGTAAGAAGCTGTCAAATGTTAGAATGAAGTCTAAGAACCAGTGAGCACCCGACGCGCGGTTCACCAGGTGGCCGTTGCCGGGATCATCAGGAGTAGGGACTAGTTATTTGGCTAATTTTCAGACTATAACCGGGACCAACTGGTACATGCACCAGATTTATATCCTTATTGGATTTCTGGATGCACACAAAATCATTAGGAATCACTCTGCATCTAGATTTGAAACTTTATTTTTTTGCAGAACTTTGGCTATGCAGTAGCAATTTCTCTCAGAAATGTATATGGTTATTGAGTGACATCTAGTGGTGTATTGGCAACATTGTTATCCACATATTGAAAATCAGATACTTTTTAAATGGCTTGTTTGTCCTTACAACTTAATCTCATGTATGTAGTGTCCCTTCCTGCAGAAACCAGTTTATTCCATACTACATCTACTACTATTTGTTTTATTATTAGTATTATCATTTTTTCTATCACCTAGTATTGTGCTTTTCTTTTCTTTTTTTCTAATTTTTGATCTTTATATAAATGAGTACAATTGTGCATTATCGCCTTAGTATGCTATGCCTATACTAGGGAACTATTTTAAAATTTTACAAAACAAGTTACTTTTTAACCAGTATTTCACCACAATCTGCTCTCAATTTATACTTAAGCAAGGCATTAAACCCCTTTATTTTTAGTGGTGGAATATCCTACCTAACCACCATCATTAGTCCAAACAGTAATAGACAAGAAATATCTCTATCTATTGTGTCATAGCATACAGTTATTGTAACTGTAACTGTATGCAGTTACAGTTATTCGGGTGTTTCTACACCCGAATAGTTAAAGAAACACTATAGCGTTCGTAATAGGAACATGTATTCAGAACACTATAGTGTTTAACTGCCTACTAAGCTGCCCCCCCCCCCCCCCCATCTCCACCCCATCCAGAATAGAGTAAAAATTTAGTTTTATTTACCTTTTCTCAATTGCCATTCTGGCCTTGCCATGGCTGGCCCCACCTCCATTGCTAATATCAGTCTTGAAGATTTCAGCCTATAGAATGTTATCACAGAGCCACATTTCACCAATCAGTGTTTCCTATTAGAGATGCCATGAATCTGTGCATCTCTGTAGTGAGTGTTCAGCTTTTCCATGCAAAGTGTGGAGACACTGTACATGAGTCCTGCAAGGATTGCAAGACCTAAACTAGGAAGTCCCTCTAGTGGCCATCTGAGGGACAGTCACTAGAGTTGATACTAGACAGCAATGTTAACACTGCCTTTTCTCTGAAACCACATTGTATATGTGCAATGCGTACATCTTAATGTATATACACTACATTACGCTGTAGTGGTTATGGTTACTATACTTAACATTGTGCCTTTGCATCACTCAAAACTGTGAGTGACAAACAGACTTGGGACCTCAACAGTGCTCAAAATGAACCGGTCAGGTTTTATTTTTTTATTTAGTTTTTTGCGTGTGCCCCCCTTTATCTTAATAATTTTCCTTTCCAATTGTTTTAATTTCTATTCATAATCTTTTCTTCCTTCTGCTGGATCTTAATATCTGGGTACAGCCATTTTTTTTCTCCTGTGCCCATGATGTGTTCTGTTTGCCCTTCTGTGGGATTGATATTATAGAGGATTGTGAGGATTGGACACTGAAACAATAAATTTACATAAACCCTGTCCATTGTAAAGTTTTGCCATACATGAGGAAAAAGTAGTCTCTACTTTTTCTTTATGCATTATATGGAAACAAGAACCATCAGGAAAAAATAGAGAAAACATAGAGATTCAGACACAAGAAGCTATACAGAAGCAGACTAGATAAAGTTGTGGCATGCATATTTTCATGCTGTGATAGTCATACCATGACGTACCAGGACAGTCACTCATCCTCTATGTACAGTTTTCTGTCCCAGCACATTATTTGTTGTGAATGAGTTTCACATTTTAGTGTACAATCATCTTCATAGAGCTGTCTGTCTATCTGTCTAAATAGCTCTTGTGCGCTCTCTATGTAAAATAGATATCGATATCAAACGTTTCTAGACCCTATATCATGGGGTAGCCAGCAATTTATAAGCACATGCACCAACAGTAGTCACAAAATATCCTAGAATTTATGGAAGCTTTATAATAAATAGTTAATCATGCAATTCTAGTCAGTCAAATAATAATTATTAACTATATGAAAAATAACCTGTAATAAAAATGGTTTAATTATCTTCACAGACGAGCCAAGGTTGTGAAAGTCATTGGTTTGGTTGCTGCACATACATATGAGTTGAAGGAAAATGTGCCGGTCATGGAGGTAAGGATGACAGTCCAGATTTATACTGATGTAATCCCCCTTACTGAATTCCTGTTTTTTGGCAACTTGTATTGAATATATTTAACATGTTCAAACATGATTATAAGTTTGCAACATTTAGTTTTTCGACTATACCCTAGAAACTGAGTGTCAGGTCAGCTTGCGGTCCAAGACATTTTATCCAGATTCACAGTGTCAAGATGGTTGAGTAAAATATCAGGTGCTTACAGTTCCAACTACTGTCTTTTTAATTTAATTGATGGTACTGCCGCCTTCTACACAGAGACTTATTTGCTCATCTGGCATCATAAGCCTATTCATAGCCAAAGAGTATTCACCATATTGCTGGATGGGAACCCATGAGCCACGGAGTGGCTGAACCGACCTCTGTTGTTGTTGTTGTTGTTGTTATTATTAACATTTAGATAGCGTCAATAGATTCCTTGGCACTTTACAATATTATGGATCTCACTTGTTTTTTTTTTTATAATTTGTTCTTTTGTTTTTTTCTATAATTTTTATTTTTTTTATTTTTTTTGTTAATTTGTTACCAACCCATTTTGCCTTTGGTCCTGGTTTAAAGACTTATTTAAGACCCTGTGGCAATGTTATGATATACTTAAAGGATCACTATAGGGTCAGGAACACAAACATGTATTCCTGACCCTATAGTGTTAACACCACCATCTAGCCCCCCCTGGGGATGCCTCCATAAATATAGTAAAAAATCTTACTGTATTCAAGCCTGAAGCTGTAAATCTGCATGCTGTTAAACTCAGAAAAACAAGCAGTCTGCTGACATGTGGTAGCCTGATCCAATCACAGTGCTTCCCCATAGGATTGTCTGAGACTGACAAGGAGGCAGCTCAGGGGCAGAGCCAGCATGATTGAAACACAGCCCTGGCCAATCAGCATCTCCTCATAGAGATGAATTGAATCAATTAATCTCTATGAGGAAAGTTCAGTGTCTGCATGCAGAGGGAGGAGATACTGAATCACAGCATGCTGTGCACAGTGCTGCCCTGTGCTCTGCTGACAGCAGATCTGAGTGGATGGAGGCATATTATGCCTCCATCAGTGGATGGAGGCATATTATGCCTCCATCAACTCAGAAGTCCCTCTGGTTCACTCTGAGTGACTACAACTGGAGGTGTTCCTAGCTTTCAATGTAAACACTGTATTTTCTCAGAAAATACAGTGTTTACATGAGAGAGGCTGCAGGGAGCTATAGTTCTCACCTGAACAACCTCATTAAGCTGAACTTGTTCAGATGACTATAGTGTCCCTTTAATATAGATAAGAAATACATGCTGCCACATATTTCTCTTCCCTTTATAATAAGCAGTCACTTAATGGGAAGTGTTATTGAGAGACCAGGTGCATCCTTATTGTAACGTGACTCCTGACTCGCATAACTTAAGCAATTTGCTTTGTCTTGCCTTAATCTTGAGTGTGGGTTTTATAATGGGGAGGAGGGGGCTTATCATCGTTTGGAGTTAGGGTGTTTGTGAGTGACAAGCCAACAAAGCCAACCTCAGCTGACTCAGATTTTACTTATTATTTTTACAAGTTGTTTTCAAGGCAAATGTATGTTTTCTGTTCAGGTTTAGCTCTTATGTAATGTTCACATAAGGGGTAAGATGCAACATATTTAGGCTAGGTTTGGTCACAATGGATACCTTTTTATAGTTTATATATTAAAATATTGACATAATTATTTAGATACCTGCCAAGTAGAGAGACTTCCTAAGAGGGTGGGGACGTTCTGTTTTTTGCTCTGTGGTTGATCACTATTATTTTTTGTTTATAATTAATAAAAACAAAATGGTTCTGTGATAGATATGCATGTCTCAAAGTCCTCAAAGCTGGTAACTTCACCCAACATTGTCTATATTCCTCTCTGATCCTATGGTAATGCTTATTGACATGTTATTTCTGAAATCTCTAAACCAACATTACCTATTTTTTGTATCACTTCACTACAAAAGTAAAGAATATAATAAAAATGTAATAAATATTCATACTAATTTAAGTATATCTTTATAATTTTTTAAAAATGACAAGTTTTAGGTATGTTTGTTATTTGTATGTGTTTTATTATATATATTTTTCATAAAGAACACCTAGTATGGTATGATACCTTCTTTTATTTGACTAACAAGATTTAAAACAAAAAAGAGCCCCCGCAGACCTCCTTCCCCTTCCCTCTTTCCTATAACCTAGATACCTCCACCTGCCTGTACCTCCCCCCGCCCTTGGCCACCCTACCCCACCACCCGCTTCGGCCCGGGTGGGACTTGATGATATGGGCTCGCCCCCTCCCGCTCTCCGCGCCCCTGGCGCGGGCAGATACGACAAAACCAGCCTCAACCTCTACACGATCAACGCGAGGGGCCTCAACTCCCCGCACAAATGGACCAGAGCGCTACGAGAGATCAAAGCGCTGGAGGTGTCGATCGCCTTCTTCCAGGAAACCCACTTCCATGCACCCCAGGCCCCAAAGTTCTCCAACAAATATTACCCCACTGGCTGCTTTGCACACAATTCCTCGACTTAATCCAAGGGTGTGGCCATACTATTCTCAGCTGATATTCAGTTCCACTTGGAAGTGGAGGAAAAGGACGCAAAGGGCAGATACATCTTCCTCAAAGGGTAATAGGCGACTCCAGAATCACTCGCAAATCTGTACCTCCCAAATAAGGGCCAGAGACCGTTTCTGGCCGCCGCCCTTAGAACCCTGGAAACATTCGGAGAAGGAACTGTTATACTCGGAGGGGACTTCAGTGCCCCCCTAGACCCCAGAATGGACACATCAAAAGGTACATCCACGATACCGGAACATGCCCTCAGGGGAATGAGGACTCTCCTCTCGACTCACCAACTCGCGGACTCCTGGCGCATCCTCCACCATGCAGACAGGGACTATACCTATTATTCGGCACCACACAGATCCTACTCGAGATTAGATTACTTCTTCACCCAACACAGGGATCTAGACACGCTGATAGCGGCCCGCATAGTGCCCATGACCTGGTCGGACCACGCACCGGTGATCCTTACCATCGAAAATCCCAAGCCCTTCAGATCACAATGGACGTGGAAACTAAATGAATCCCTCCTAGAGGACCCACTAATTCAGAGAGAAATACGCAACGCCCTAGAGCACTTCTTCCTCACCAATAAGCCACCTGACTCCACACAGCCCACCATCTGGGAAGCACATAAATGTGTCGTTAGAGGGATCCGTATTAAACATGGCACACGCCTGAAAAAATCACGCGCACAAAAAATCACACACCTTGCCACCCAGATAGCCCAACTGGAAGAAAAGCACAAACACACCCTTCACGACGCCACCCACAAACAACTCCTGGAGGCCAGAGCGAAACTCAACTCATGCCTCCAATTAAAGATTCAATTCCAGTTCCAACTCACAAAAAAAACATTCTACGGATTTGGAAACAAAAGCGGCAAATTACTCACTAGGGCACGGAGGCACAAGAGCCACGTACAAAAGATCTCCACGACGGGGGAACCCCTACTCACGCCAAAGGCCATAGCCGAGGGTTTCCAACAATACTACTCCTCCCTGTACTGCATACCTCCAAACAACTCATGCGCGAATACTGCAGTGGAGACCTTCACAGCACGCCAGAAAGCATATATCACGCAGAACTTGACTTCCAAGCTTACACCTCAAGCCATAACCACACTGGAGGAAGACATCACCAGCTAAGAAATACGCTTGGCCATAAAACTGGCTAAACAAGGGAAGAGCCCAGGACCAGATGGGTACACGGCGAAATACTATAAGATGTTTGCAGAAGCCCTCACTATAACTCCATCCAAAATGGAAGCTCCCTGGACCGCAACATGCTCCTAGCCCATGTCGTGGCAATACCGAAAGAAGGAAAGGACCCGTCCTCCTGCACCAGCTACCAACCGATATCCCTGCTAAATGCAGATCTCAAGCTATTTGCCAAGATCCTGGCCCTACACATCCAACCCTTACTACCGGACCTCATCCACCCTGACCAGGTGGGATACGTGGAGGGACGAGAAGCCAGAGACAATACCATCAAGGCACTCAATCTGATCCACGCGGCAAGGAAGGAGTCATCACCCACCCTGCTGGTTTCAACAGACACAGAAAAGGCGTTTGACAGGGTGGACTGGTCCTTCCTGATGACCACACTTGAACACCTTGGGATGGGACCACACATGATGGCATGGATATCGGCCCTATACACCAACCCAGCTGCCCGAGTACAAGTAAACGGAATTCTCTCTGACCCATTTGAGATTAGAAAGGGTACAAGACAGGGGTGCCCACTGTCGCCCCTGCTCTTCAGCCTGGAGTCATTCCTTAACGCCATTCGAACCCAACCCGGCATCTCTGGGATCAGAGGCGGCTGGGGAGACCGCAAAGTATCTGCATATGCGGACGATCTCCTGTTTACTATTACCAACCCAGCATCTTCATTTAGAGAGCTAATGCATCAATTCGACATCAACGGCACACTGTCAAACCTAAAAGTAAACTTCACGAAATCGGAAATCCTTAACGTGGGATGCTCCCAAACGTTGGTAACCACACTGCAAAAAGATTTCCCCCTCCACTGGTGTACTGAGGCAATCAAATACCTTGGGACTTGGTTATCGGCAGACCTCTCAGACATTTTCCGAATTAATTTTCTGCCCCTCCTCGACCAGATAAAAAAAGACCTAAACTCCCAGCAACTCCCTCACATCACATGGCTAGGGAGGATCAGCGTACTTAAAATGAACATACTCCCATGTCTCCTATATCTTCTACAAACCCTACCAATACACATCCCCAAAACCTTCTTCACACAAACCAGACAGATAATGGCAGACTATGTCTGGTACCGCAAAAGAGCAAGACTGAACTTCGCCACCCTCACAAAACCCAAGCAGCACGGGGGACTGGGACTACCAGACCTGGCTAAATATCGACGGGCCGTCCATCTCCAGCGCCTGATAGAATGGACACACAACCCAAAAGATAAACTTTGGATCCCGATAGAAGCAAGCTTCTCGCAAATACCCCTATCTCTCCTCCCATGGCTACTAAAAGCCATGATCGGCGAACTACCAAAACGACACCCAATCCTACGCGCCACAATGAATGTCAGGAGTCGCATCACGCCGCACAAAAACCTAGCCCCAGAGCTCTCACCTCTGTGCCCCATACCCCATATCTCACAACCCAAGATTTCCTCCGGCGGAGGATCCTCGCTACACCACGGCACTGGGAATGCCGTACCCTTGTAGGATAAAGGACATATACAAACAAGGCATGGTCACGCCTCTGGTAGACCTAGTTCCGAACAACCCACATAACTGGCCACTCCGCTTCAGACACCACCAATTGACAAGATTTCTGAAGAACATACCCGTGCTGGACTCGGCATCACACCCCCCACCGATGCACCTCTACCATACTTCACTAGATACTGGGAAAAAGACCTAGGGCACAAACTCACCGGGGAACAATGGACCACAGTGTTTACACTTATACATAAAGCCTCCATAGCCACGAAATTCCAGGAAGCAGGATATAAAATGATCTCACACTGGTACAACACACCACATCGGTTATGAAAGCCACCTGCGAACCCGGAATGCTGGAGATGCGGGAGGGAACTGGGAACACTCTTCCATATCTGGTGGACCTAGCCACTCATCAAACCCTTATGGGAAGAAATCCACACAACCCTGGAGACCGTAACAGACGCGAACTTACAACTCACACCTGAAACCTACCTCCTCCAACTGACCCCAACACCCATGAAAAAATTAAAAAAATCAGTGATACCGCACCTACTTAACGCGGCCTGAAGCCTCATTCAGAGACACTGGAAAAGACCCACGGCCCCGACGATGAGGGAGTGGATGACCAGAGAGGACATCAGACGCATTGAGGAGCTCATCCTCTCGGCGGCGGGACATATACAGAGATATCACGATACCTGGTACCACTGGCTCCGGTGGCTCACCTCCACCCCGGCCGCAGGCACCGGGGCGGGGAGAGCTGGGATGGGGCCTGGACCCGGATCCCCCGTAGCCCACCCCTAACCCACCACACCTCTCCCTGCTTACCCTGAACCCAACCATCCCTCCTTACCCTTCTCCCTTACTACTTTTTCCCCGCCCTCCTCCGGTTGGCTCTGACCACACACAGCCCGCCAGGGAGGAAACAATGCCGAGACAAGTAGTTGCACAAGACAACCGGCACACCAATCTACACACACTCCTCCCCCCCCCGACATAGAAAGAACACCACGACTCCACTAACCCCCAGGAGACACAACTACGTCACCCGACACACACACACACACACGCGACAACACCCCAGAGGCGGCCCCCCCGCTACACACTTCACGCTGACTAACAGACCGCTAACCCCCCATCTCTCCCCCTACTTACCGGACGCAGCAATATTTCCGACAAACGCCCCCCTGCTAACACAGGCCCCCCTCCCTCACCCCCGAACACTAGGCCTCGGGCGACCTCACCGAAAGGCAAACCCTACTGGACCCAAGGGCTGCGAACCACAACTTACCCCCACTAAGTAACATAACTACATAAATATCTTACCAACTGGAAAAACTTCTCTTAGCAAACAATGTTAGACATTAAATTTACCATGTATGTACCGTACGCTCTCAAACTGATATTGAATTGTATACCATGCTGAACTACATGTCACTGTACTCTGACATGTGTATGATTACACCCATCTGTAACTATTGAATGACCTTAATAAAAACTTTGAATGAGAGAAAAAAAAAAAAAAAAGCGGAATAACGCACACTTATTACAATCCTGGTGCAACCAGACCTGGGGTTGGCTTCCCCTCCTGTGATTGAACAAAAATTCCTAGATTTTACTATTAACATGACGTAAAGTCATGATTTTATTAAAGACACGGAGGCGAGTATTATGCTTCTCTTTCTTTAATTCTCCCTCAGCAGTGAAGAGAGATATATGCAAAAGAGAGAAAAAACAATATAACATTAGCATATTGACAGTGCTATCAATGGTATCCACCCCCTTAGTATATAAGGTGTAGCACTCCATGCTTCTTCCTCTTTCTGTAGCGATCCGAAGACCAGATCATTAACCAAAACGATAAACTTGACCCGAACAGGAACAGTGGGCAATAGTCAAATGTCCATTCTTTATGGGTAGACTGTAGAACCGACCTTCGAAACTTCAACACCTTGATAGAATTATTCAGGCTAAAATGAGAGGAGAAAGTATGGTAATATTTGGTTGGTAACTGGTTGTATCATATACCTCAACATAGGTCTTTAACTTAGTATGCCAAAATTGTTGTCATGCCGTCATAACACATGATATTTATAATTGAGATTATGTCTACTTACATCAAATTATAGTCACTTACCTGTGTGACGTACGGGAAACAGTCTAATATGGTAACCTGATCATAAAGACACACCCAGTCTGTGGTAGATACCCGTGTGAAATCCAATCCCTCCATCTAGGGAGGGCGGGAGGGAATTATACTCGCCTCCGTGTCTTTAATAAAATCATGACTTTACGTCATGTTAGTAGTAAAATCTAGGAATTTTATTAAAGACACGGAGGCTCCTATTATGCTCTTTCAAAGCTGAGCTATAACTCTTTCCGAGAAATGTTGGATTGGTTTAAAATAGAAATTCCGGAATGTGGATTCTGTAGACCGGTCTGCGGCCTTCAGGATGTCCTCCAATCGACATCCTATTGTCGATGCCTTAGAAGCCATAGCGCCTCTGACTGAGTGGGCTGAAAAGACTGTGACGTCTATCCCAGCCGAAGCTAATAAACATTTGGCCTAACGAGCGAGAGTAGGTGTAGTTACTGGAAGGTGCGGTTTCTTCAGTGAAATAAATAAAGGACCGTCGTTTGCTGATCGTAGTGGAGAAGTACAGGATTCGTATTCTTTTAAGCACAGTATCGGGCACAGATTTGGTTGATTTAGAAGTCGTGGGTAGAAGATTTGCTTAGTTGTCGATTTCGTTCTCCATGAAATATCAAACGACACACCTTCCGGAGTGAACATACGGGCTTGCCAGTCCAAAGCCCTTACATCCGACACTCGTTTACAGGATAGTAAACATAATATCATAAGTAATTTTGCCGACAATTGTTTAAGTGACAGTGCCGTGTTGTCAGGCCATTCCTCTAGGAATTTGAACACTATGTTGACATCCCAAAAGGATCCATATCTGGATTTTGGTGGGCGTGAGAAACGTACACCTTTGAGTAGGCGACAGACCAAGGGGTTCTGTCCGAGAGGAATTCAGTTCACAGTATCATGACCTGCCGAGATGGCTGATCTGTAGATGTTGACTGTACGGAAAGCTTTGCCCGATTCGAATAGTTGTGTGAGGAAGTCTAGTACCGTTTTTACAGAAGCTTATACGGGATCCACTGATTTCTCCAGGAACCAATTGGACCAAGCTCTCCATGCCTAGGCATATGTGCGCCGTGTTCCTGGTGCCCAGGCGTTTGCCAAGAGTTGGATAGTTGTTCTCGAAACTTCTGTGATTTCCCAGGGTCCCCGGACAGGAGCCATGCCATGAGCTGGTGGATTCCCCGTTCTATCAGGTCGTGATTCTCCCCATCCGGATTGGTTAACAGGGAGGTTTGTTTCGGCAGCAACTGTGGGAAATCGATCACCATTTCCAGAAGGTGAGGGAACCAAGGTTGAGATCTCCAGCATGGTGTTATCAAGACCAATGTGGTCCTGTAGCGTTGAATGTGCGCCAGAGTCCGGGCAATCAGGTTGAACGGAGGGAAGGCATATGCTCGTCCCCCGGTCCAGTCCTGAAGAAAGGCATCTGTTGCCAAGGCTTCCGGGTCTGGTCGCCAGCTGAAAAATTGAGGAAGTTGTGTGTTCAGTCTGGACGCAAAGAGATCCACACTCAAGGGTCCCCATAGTTGTGCGATCTTGGAGAATACCTTCGGTTGAAGTCTCCAATCCCCTAAATCCCTCAGGTATCGGGAGTTCCAGTCCGCGGTGTAATTGTCTAGGCCTGGTATGTGTTCCGCGGTCACCGATACATTGTTTCGTAAACAATAATGCCAGAAGTCTCGAGCCAAAACCGCCAAGATGCGTGATTTGGTACCTCCTAGATGGTTTATGTACCTGACCGCCGAGATGTTGTCCAACTTGAGGAGAATTGAGCAAGAAATGCCCCTGGATGAGAGGTTGCGGATGGCAAACGAGGCCGCCAGTAGTTCCAGGGAGTTTATGTGTAGGAACGATTCGTTTACTGACCATCTGCCTCCTGTGGATATGGAGCCGCAGTGCGCGCCCCAGCCATGTAAGCTTGCGTCCGACTCTATTACTATATCTGGAGTGGAACCGAAGATCGCCCGTCCGTTCCACGCTTCCATGTGGGTTAACCACCAGTTCAGCTCCTCCTTGGATTCTTCGTCCAAAGTGACGTTGATCTCGTACGACTGACCGTTCCTTAGGGAAGATGCTTTCAGACGTTGCAACGCCCGATAGTGAAGTGGTCCCGGGAAGATCGCCTGGATGGAGGCCGCTAATAAGCCGATTACATGAGCCAGTTGTCTCAGAGAAATGTCTGGGCGGTTCATTAACCTCCTTATTTCCTTTTTGATGTTGGACATCTTGTCCGCCGGGAGGCACATAATTTGTTGGGCGGAGTCGACTCGGAATCCTAGGAATTCCATCTGTTGAGAGGGTTGTAGTACCGATTTCTCCCAGTTCACCAGGAAACCGAGGTTCTATAGGAGATGAAGGGTCCACGACAGGTGCGACAACAGAAAGGATCGTGTCCCTGATAGTATGAGGATATTGTCTAGGTAGATAATAAGACGAATTCCGTGTAATCTGAGGAATGCAACCACTGGTTTCAACACTTTCGTGAAGCACCAGGGAGCGGAGGATAGACCGAAAGGAAGGCAGCAGAAACGCCATTTCCTTGTGCCCCACTGGAATTGTAGTAGATTCCTGTGAGTCGGTGTTATCGGGATCGTGAGATACGCATCCTGTACATCGAGTTTCACCATCCAGTCTCCCGGGAGGAGGTGGTCTCAGAGGCAGTGTATGCCCATCTATTTTGAAATGCCGATATTGAATGAAGGCATTGAGAGGTCTTAGGTTGATAACCGGGCGGACACCCCCGCCTTTCTTCGGCACTAAAAATAGGTTGCTCACAAAATCTGGGGTATCTAGAGGGATTTCCTCTATAGCATTTTTGTTTTGCAGGACCTCGATCTCCGTGGAGATGAGGTCGCGGTGAGACTTTGGCATGTGTGGCACACGTGGAAGGGAATTCTGAAAGGGAAGACCCGTCAATTCTAGGTGATTGTGGCCCAAGTCTGAGAGAACAAAGCCAATCTGCCCCCCACATTTATATGGGAAAAATGGGGAAAAATTGTACTCACCATAAGGGTGTTTTCCTGGGGTTGTTCCTCTGCCGCCGCGGTCATTCCAAGGTCTTCCTCGAGAGGGGAAGAATGGAGTGTAGGAACGTTCCTGGTTTTGCCTCTGAGTGTTGAAGGAGCCTCTGCCCGGTCTGGAGAAACCTCTGGGATTGCGGCTGGGTAGATGGCTCCTACCTCTACCGGCCCCACCAAAAACCTTTTGGTGGAAGACTCTTTTAATGGACGATTGGGCTTTATCCAGAACCGTGAAGGTTTTAACATAGGAACCCAGATCTTTGACGAAGGATTCGCCGAATAACAGGCCCTTAGGTTCAGAGGAGGCCATGCTAGCCAGTTTGGGTTCAATCTTCAGCAGGATAGCTTTCCTGAGTTCCGTTGACATGGCTGTATTGGCGTTGCCGATCATGCAGACCAAGCGTTGGAGCCAGCCAAACGCCACGTCAAAATCCAATGGTGCCTCACCCGACTGAGCTGCTTCCAGCAGTTCGTACAGCTTAGTGACGGGACCCAGTGTATCTAGGAACTTGTCCTGACAGTTGCGGAGGGAATAGTCTAGTCCCCTCTTAGGTTTCCAGCCGGTTTGGGCTAGAAACTGGGCTATCTGAGGGTCCACTTCTGGGGGTTTTGCCACAGCATCTGGTATTATGGTTGAGAGCATTCCACACTCAACTTATTATGGCCCTCTTGGGAGAGGGACTTGCGTACCCTGAGGGCCAGGTATTGGGCAATATGTTTAGATGGTTCCCACTCAGCAGAGCGTGGGTGCCTCAAGTTATCAGGGTCAAATAAGGGTATATCTTTAGGTTGCGTCTGCCCCGAGCGCCGTTGATTGTGTCGAGGCACGTGTCGGTGCCGAAGGCAATTGTTTTCCCTGGAGGCTCTCACGCTCCAAGAGCTTGTCCTCATACGGATCAGGGTACGGGACGTCTGACCCCTCATCCCCCTCCTCGTCTGAGTCAGACAGTATATCCTGGGCTCTTTTGCACAGTTGTTGCGCGCCATCATGGACAGCCTGAGGCGTGTCAATCAGAGCAGGGTTAACCTGCATGGGGGGGGGGGTCTTGAGAGTGTTTGCGCTTGCCTAGCACTTTGCGCCCTGGTAGTGTCCCTTCAGGAGGGGTATGGGTCAAGGCAGGGGTAGCGTGAGGTTGGACTTGCCTGAGAGCCTGTGTAATGGAGTTCGAGATGGTAGAGGACAAAGCACCCATGGCTGATGATATGGCCTTAGAAATAGAGTTGGATATGGTGGTGTCCAGAAGGGTTTGGAATTCTTCAGAGCCCATGAGCCCAGGGTCAGCCTGGGCGTCAGGGCTAGTAGTGGCCATTGAGGGACTAAGTTTGCCAGGGAAGTGATCACCAGACTGCATGGTAGATAAACTGAGTGCAAGTAAGAAAACAAAAAAATTGAAAAGACAGAGTACAAGGATTGATTAACCCAGGTACAGGATGAGAAAAAGGTACAGGGAGATGGAGGATAGCTCCAAAGTATATAACTGTACCCGCCTGGAGAGAGAAAATATTGAGTCTCCGATCGTGTGAGAGAAAATCCCACGATGTACTAGCACTTTAAAATGGCCGCCGCCTTAATAGGCGATGGGAAACCAACAAAATGGCTGCCGCGAGTCATCGCGCATCCGCGCCGCTCGCGAGCAGCGAAACTGAAAACCCCGTGCGGACGAAGTAGGTCCGCCAAGAGTATAGAAATTTGTGTCGGGAAACGCCGCGGGGGGTGCTGGACGACCCCCGCCGACGATACCCGGCAGAGTGTGACCGGGGATGGGAGCACCCAACCAGAGGGAGGGGAGGGAAACAGAAATGCCCAAAGGGAAAACCTGGAAGTATAAAAATCGGTCACACAAAGTAATACACAACAAAAATAGATAGATGATCAAATGCAGTGGGAAGGGAGTAACATAATCAAGAATATCCCAATAATCAGAGTAAATAAACAGAACAAATAATGAAACACAATATAATCCCACCAGAGCACACTATTGGAAAGAGGAGAGTGTACTTATCTGGTCTGAGTCTGAGGGAGCAGCGAAGAAAGAGGAAGAAGCATGGAGTGCTACACCTTATATACTAAGGGGATACCATTGATAGCACTGTCAATATGCTAATGTTACATTGTTTTTTCTCTCTTTTGCATATATCTCTCTTCGCTGCTGAGGGAGAATTAAAGAAAGAGAAGCATAATAGGAGCCTCCGTGTCTTTAATAAAATTGTAGTCCAGGCACTCAAGGATCAACTTGAGAAAGATCCCTTGTGGAATCGAAACATCGCACTTTGTTCTAATAAACCTGCTGAATTCATCCTTGAATGCCTGGACTACAATTTTTATTCAACTAACACTATTTAAAAGACAAGCATTAGAGATGATTATTATTGCTTCAGACCTGAGGAAGAGAGGAAAACTCTTGTAAGCTTGTTTATTTTAATATTATGTTCGTCTAATAAAAAGGTATCATTGCATACTGCAATATTCTGCCCTTCTCTCTCTCTCATAGAGTATTTGTTTTTAATTTGGTCACTTGCTTATTTCACACTGCTTGCTCTTTATTTTTTATCTCCATTTTGACAGCATTATATTGTAAATAGAAATCATTCTATGAAAGTACAATGTGAGGAATAGGGTGTAGGCACCTAGGCACAGGGTCTTGCTATTTAGGAATGATGTGTGTAGAGGAGAGGGATCCTGTAGTATTTCATTATATCTGTCAGTTTTAGCTGTCAGTCATCCACCTTGTAGGTATAAGCTTGGCACAACTTAGATAAACCGTGTCCATTGCAGCCTTATCCTCTACAGTCCCTTCTGCTCAGCATGGCCTTAAAATTATGTGCAAATCCTGCACCTTCTATTTAACAATGATAGCTTGCTTATAGGTAAAAATAAATTGCATCTAGAAAGTAGTAAGAATAAGTGTTGTATACAATAAACGGAAAATCTGGGTGCTAAATGGTGCTCTTAAGATTGTGTATATGAAATTTCTACACACTCAGGTGCATTCCCCAAATTCACCAATGTAGAACAATGTGCAATAGTAAGTGGAGCAATATTCTATACAATAATAAAATAAATATATATATATTATATATATACGATACCAGTAGAGAGCACTCAGGAGTCTTTCAAGGTAAATTTCATCTGTTGCTTTATTGAGCAAGTACAAATTCACACAACGTTTCAGTAAAATACTTTTTTCAAGACCTCCTGATATTATTACAATATCATTTAAAACGGGATCCTCTCTAACTATCGGCCAAAATGTATTTATGATGTTACATACTCTTTGGTTATGTCCTCCTGAATATTGACATGTATTTTTAAAGTCATCTATTTGTGTGTCAATATTCAGGAGGACATAACTAAAAAGTACATAACATCATAAATACATTTTGGCCGATACTTAGAGAGGATCCCATTTTAAATGCTATTTTAATAAATAGGCCTAGGATAGTACATAAAGGTGTCCCTAATCTCAAAAGAATTTTAGTGAATAGATAATCTAGATAATCCTAAATCTAATAAGAATCATTTTTAAGTCAGCAGGAAGGTTTTGTTCCTTGGAAGGAACAACTAAAACTAAATCAGTTTGTACCGGTGTGTATGTATGTGTGTGTATATATATATTTTATTATTGTATAGAATATTGCACAAAGAATAAGTGTTGTGTTCTAACCGTTTCTTTGTATTATACATTTATACTTTGGTTATTTGATGAAGTATTGTTGAGTTCCAGTTTTATATTCACTGATTTTGTAGCCTGCACACTGTGTATAGAATGTATATAGACATCACTGTAAAGGTGAAATACAACATTTCTCGTACTTCTCTTTAGAACAAACATATCAAACTCAGCCATCTGACAGATATTTAGGCACATCAAGAGTCTAAATCTTGCATGCCGTACTTATTACTTATGAGATTGCATGCGCCGTTCACCTGTGTGTGCCATGTTATGAAACTTTTACACCGCTGACTTAGACTTGTACCATGGTATTTGTAATTTGCCTTGAGCAGTCGTTTACTCAGACAAGCAGAAACTGAAACGTGGACTAGTTACTGCTTAGTTTAGTCTCTTTTTAGTGAATCTAAATACGTTGTTGCTTGTAGCCTTTTCCTGCTATGCACAGTGAAACTGGGTGAATAATATTTTGCTTATACCCTTATATATCTGTCAGATAAGAATGTTCTTGATATTTTTACAACCTTGACCCATACTCTATAAATAGTATTATTCTAGTATCAGGGCACATTGCCTTTAATGCAGTGGCGGCTCTAGACTTTGTGAGGCCTTACGTGAAACTCAAACATGAGGCCCCCACTAACACCCAAAGTGGAAAGAAAATAGGGGTTACATTGTGTGTATAAGGTGCTGTAGCAGTATTGATGGACATGCTTGCTGAGCTGGATACAGAGAGCTAGTGTCTGTATTCATTGTTCAGAGCATGCAGTGTTGCGGCTCCCTGTGCCGCTGCATTGTGAGCTCTATGACTGTAGTTATGGCATAATTTGCAAACTAAATTAATTTGCAATAGACAAATTTAATTAGCAATTATGCTAATCATTTATACACGACTGCAGGTTATGACTAAATAGCCTTGCAGTTGTGTATACATTACTGCTGGTGTGTGTATTTCTGAGTATCTGGCATTGTCTACCTGTGTATGTGCATGAAAGTGTGTGCCTCACCAAGAGTATCCTTGTGTGTGAATGTATGTCTTTATGAGTATGTGTTTGGGACCATGTGTGTGTGGGGTAGCTGCTTGTGGTGTGTAGTGTTTATGGGGGCTACCTGTGACCTTTGTACATGTGTGTATCATGAATGTCTTCAGTTTGTGACTATGACAAGGTGAGTAAAGGGGTAACTGTGGCAGGCTGAGTGTGACTGGGTGAGGGGGGAAATGAGACCAGGTTGGGGGGAGAGAGTGTGACAGAATGAGGGAGAGTGAGAATGACAGAGGGGCGATTGTGACATGATTGGAGGAGGGAGTGTGACAGGACATGGGGAAGTAAGTGTGACAGGATTGGAGGAGGTTAATGTGACAGGCTGCGTGTGGCATTTAGGGGGTGTATCACAGGGTTGGGGTGAATGTGCCCTGTTTGGAGGAGGCAGTGTAACAGAATGAGGGGAGGTGAGTGTGACAAGATTAAAGGGGATGTGGCATGATTAGGTTAATGTGAAAGGATGAGTGTGGCAGGGTTGGGGGGGTGGGGGGGAGTGTGGCACATTTGGAGGACCGGATTGGAGGGGCTTAAGTGGTGGGATGAGTGGGGCAGACTGATAGAGGATGAGTGGGATAGGGTTGAGGGGGGGGGGGGGGGGAGTATGGCACATTTTGAGGACCGGATTGGAGGGGCTTATGGGGCTGTGACAGAATGTGTATGGGGGGGGGAGGGGGGAATGACAGGGTGGGTGGGGCTGTCATCCCATTGCCAGAAAGCGGAGCTGTGACAGGTTGTCAGGGCTTAGACAGATTGGAGAGACTGTGACAGGGTGGGGGGACTGGGAGACAAGGGGGGGCTGTGATAGGGTGGGTGTGGGGGCTGTGACATTGTGGGGAGGCAGTGACAGGGGTAGGGGGGCAGTGACGGGTTAGGAGGGGGTGGAGGAGCAGTGATGGGGATAGGAGGGGGTGGAGGAGAAATGACGGAGGGTGGAGGGGAACATGAGGCGTGAAGGAGAGGTCCGAGTCAAAGAGAACACCTAGGCAGCGAGCCTGTGTGGTGGAGCTGATGGTAGCTGTAACGGACCGTTTCAGCATAAAAGGGGAAAAATCCGTTTAGGCGATAATCCCCTTTTTCCCAAAAAGGCACAGCTACTGTAAAAGCACCAAAACTCACGAACTGGATATAGATGAATAAGGTAGCACTCCAGCTGGAACCTCACAAATAGCTGCTAGCAGATGAATAGGAAAAGCAGACATCAGCTTACACTCCTAGCAGTCAAATCTCCAACAGCATACAGTGAATCCCCCCAAGAACGAGACAAGGCTCCGTGTTGAAGGTCAAGCAGTGGTCTGAGGTGCTGGGCACCCAGCCTGGTTTTTATTACATGAGTACACATACAGGCCACACCCAGGGGGAGGCATAAAATAACCAATAACATAGATGTTACCTCCCACACATCCCCTCCCCTTAGTGTGACACTTAATCCCATTATGTGTACAGTTCAAAATATACTTTTACACAACTTTCATAACTTTAAAACCATACATCACATTCACATAAAAATACATATCCACAATCAATCCATTCAGGGGAACAACATATTAAAAAATGAATCCGACCAGGGGTTAAAAAGTTACTAAAAGTATCTTTTGTTCCTTCTGGCTCAAACAGTAAAAGTAAAACATCCCCACAATGCATCCTGGCTTCCTCCCTTCTGCCCTGGAGATAATTGGAGAGGAAATCGAATTATCCAGGACTAGAGGCAGACTCCATTAACCACATGGTTGCAAAACAACATAAAACTCTTTAAAATACATAAAGTCACTTTTTATACATTAAACACAGACATTTAACATATCCCCAGATAGCTCAGGTCTGCGTGCACATTATTAGGTGAATGGCACGCAGACCACACAAATACAGTTTAATTGCCATGGAGCCAAAGTCTTTCCCATAGTCTTTCATTATATGAATAGGCTCCATGGCATAGCTATCTGGGGGGTATCACTGCTCACACAGGGCAAGTACCGAATGGCCCCACTGTATTTAAAGGGCCAGAATGAGTGACATGCACTCTGTTAGGGCCGAATACTGTTTGTAAAGGGCCCAATCTCCCAGGGCCATAGTCCAAAGGCAGCAGGCGGGCAACCAGGCTTCTCCAGTTCTCAGTGGCGAGGTTGGTTTCGTCACATCTCTCCCCCTTTCCAAAAAGACTAACAGGGTACCTGACCTCCTGCCGGTCAGTGCCCTTGTTAGTCCAGCAACCCACCCACAAAGCAGAAACATCAGTACAGCCCACCCACAATAAATGGTTACTACACCTGGGTAGAGGAGAAAGTTGTCCATGTCCAGGTGCCTCACCCCGGCTGTGCAGGGGACTGGTAGGCTGCCTTGGTGGGTTGCTGAGTGGGCAGAGACCAGCGGTACTCTGTCCTGATGCCAGCACTACCACCGGAGTAGTCTGGTTGGAGCCTGGTTGCTGGAGACGGATTGTCTCCCCCTTCGTTGCATAGCTCTGCTGCTGAATGGGGAGACCGGTTGTCTCCCCCTTGGATACATAGTTCTGTCGTGGGGGGGTAGGACCGACCATCCCTACCCCCTGTGTGGTAAGTGCAGAGACCACGGTCCCATCTGCACCGGTGGGGGGCTTACAGTCTCCCCCTGGTACATTAAACTGCCGCTGGGGAGAGGGGGTAACAAGCTCCTCTCCCGATAGAACACTCTGCCCATTAATAATCCGCTGCTGGGGAGAGGTGGTAATAAGCTCCTCTCCCATGCATACTTCCATCATCTGCGGAGGGAGACCGACTGTCTCTTCTCCTAATACAGTGTCCTGCTGTTGGGGAAAGGAGACTGGGCTCCCAATTCCCAAAAAGTCACGCTGCTGCTGGGGGGTAGGACCAACTACCTCTGCCCCCTGTAACTCAGCCTGCCGCTGGGGAGGGAGGACGCTGCTCTCCTCTCCCTCTACTTCACACTGCCGCTGGGGAATGGAGACTGGGCTCCCAATTCCCAAAAAATCATGCTGCTGCTGGGGGGTAGGACCAACTACCTCTGCCCCCTGTAACCCAGCCTGCCGCTGGGGAGGGAGGACGCTGCTCTCCTCTCCCTGCATTTCACACTGCCTTCCCGGCATATCACTCTGCTGCTGGGGGGTAGGACCAACTACCTCTGCCCCCTGTAACTCAGCCTGCCGCTGGGGAGGGAGGACGCTGCTCTCCTCTCCCTGCACTTCACACTGCCTTCCCGGCATATCACTCTGCTGCTGGGGGGTAGGACCAACTACCTCTGCCCCCTGTAACTCAGCCTGCCGTTGGGGAGGGAGGACGCTGCTCTCCTCTCCCTGCACTTCACACTGCCTTCCCGGCATATCACTCTGCTGCTGGGGGGTGGGACCAACTACCTCTGCCCCCTGTAACTCAGCCTGCCGCTGGGGAATGGAGACTGGGCTCCCAATTCCCTGCAGGGCCGGTGGAGAGACCTCGGTCCCATCTCTACAGGCCACCTGGGGTTCTTCCCAGTAAATCTCTACAATATCTTCCCAGCGGAAGGGGTCTGGATCTGGGTCTGTCACCTTACTGTCCTGCTGAGCCTTCCCAATGAAGCGGAAGAGATCTTGGTAGTTTTGCTCCAGTTCCCACTCCAGGGCTGCTAGGTGAGCCAGGTCTTGCTCTACCTCATGGGGGTCATCCCACTCATGCCTAGCCTCCCTCTCATAGAAAATGTCCTGCAGTCTGGTTTGCGCAGGGCTCCCGAAGCCAGGCTCTGCAAAGGACTCCCATAACAAGCCAGGACCATCAAACTCCTCTCCCTCTGGCTTGTCATGTTCGGCTGTCCAGGGTATATACTGTGCCATATACCACCAGTGTGCCTGGTAGGCATCCTCCAGCCATAGCTCCTGCCATACCCGGTGCTCTAGTTCCTTCACCCATTCCTCCAGGGGCTGCTCTCCCAGGAAGGGCATCCGCAGGGCCACTTGCTTCTGCAACCGCTGCTCTTCACTGGGGAGACTCTCACCCCGCTGGTATTGTACATTATCCAGGGCCTGGTACCAGATGCCTTTCCTTATTGCATCCCGGTCATCCATGTCACCCTTATTGTACTCCACTGCTGGTTCCATCCTGGTGCTGTCAGGGTCGCTGTACTCAGACATGCGTTGCCCTCAAATTGTAAATCCAAAGAAATGGTGTTCTGTAGCTGTCCTTCTGGCAGTAGGAACGATCCCGCCGCTTGCCACCAATTGTAACGGACCGTTTCAGCATAAAAGGGGAAAAACCCGTTTAGGCGATAATCCCCCTTTTCCCAAAAAGGCACAGCTACTGTAAAAGCACCAAAACTCACGAACTGGATATAGATGAATAAGGTAGCACTCCAGCTGGAACCTCACAAATAGCTGCTAGCAGATGAATAGGAAAAGCAGACATCAGCTTACACTCCTAGCAGTCAAATCTCCAACAGCATACAGTGAATCCCCCCAAGAACGAGACAAGGCTCCGTGTTGAAGGTCAAGCAGTGGTCTGAGGTGCTGGGCACCCAGCCTGGTTTTTATTACATGAGTACACATACAGGCCACACCCAGGGGGAGGCATAAAATAACCAATAACATAGATGTTACCTCCCACACATCCCCTCCCCTTAGTGTGACACTTAATCCCATTATGTGTACAGTTCAAAATATACTTTTACACAACTTTCATAACTTTAAAACCATACATCACATTCACATAAAAATACATATCCACAATCAATCCATTCAGGGGAACAACATATTAAAAAATGAATCCGACCAGGGGTTAAAAAGTTACTAAAAGTATCTTTTGTTCCTTCTGGCTCAAACAGTAAAAGTAAAACATCCCCACAATGCATCCTGGCTTCCTCCCTTCTGCCCTGGAGATAATTGGAGAGGAAATCGAATTATCCAGGACTAGAGGCAGACTCCATTAACCACATGGTTGCAAAACAACATAAAACTCTTTAAAATACATAAAGTCACTTTTTATACATTAAACACAGACATTTAACATATCCCCAGATAGCTCAGGTCTGCGTGCACATTATTAGGTGAATGGCACGCAGACCACACAAATACAGTTTAATTGCCATGGAGCCAAAGTCTTTCCCATAGTCTTTCATTATATGAATAGGCTCCATGGCATAGCTATCTGGGGGGTATCACTGCTCACACAGGGCAAGTACCGAATGGCCCCACTGTATTTAAAGGGCCAGAATGAGTGACATGCACTCTGTTAGGGCCGAATACTGTTTGTAAAGGGCCCAATCTCCCAGGGCCATAGTCCAAAGGCAGCAGGCGGGCAACCAGGCTTCTCCAGTTCTCAGTGGCGAGGTTGGTTTCGTCACAGTAGCACCGTTGACTCGGAGGGAGACAGACGCAGGAGTAGCAACACTTGAGGGGGGAAAAGACCAGAATTTCAGTTTGGCATGCGCATTCCGAGCTGACAAGCGGATCGGGCGGAGGGATCGCCAGCGCCAAGTGAGAAAGGTAAGGAGAAAGGCGCTGGAGAAAGGCAAGTGCTGAAGGGGCTTTAACCCCTTAAGGACCAAACTTCTGGAATAAAAGGGAATCATGACATGTCACACTTGTCATGTGTCCTTAAGGGGTTAAACACACACACCCACACACTAGCTAACAGACACACACATTTACTGACAGAGACACACTCAGTGACAGACATGCATACACACTCACTGACAGACAGACACACATTCACTCTCACTGACAAACACACTCACTAACAGACACACACAGTAACACACTCACTGACACACACACTCACTGACACACAAACTAACACACACTGACACTCATTAGCAGACACACACACACAGTAACACACACACTGACACTAAAAAAAACGAACACTAACACACATACACAAACACGTTTAAAAAAAAAAAAAAAAAAAAAAATCTGACCCCCCCCCCAGCCTCCCTACCTTTGGGAGTGCTGAGAGGATTCCCTGGGGTCCAGTGGGGCTGCCCGGCGACTGGTCCTGCGGGCGCGCAAGGGAGCACTCTCCCTGGCTGAACACTCTCTGCCCAGCTCCCTCACGCACCGCGTACTGATGCCGGAGCCGGAAATATATGACGTCATATTCCGTCTGCGGCATCAGTATGCCACCGGGGGCCCTGAGGTGGCCAGCTCCTGGGCCCCCCAGGAGAAGAGGCTGGCCACACTGGCATACATACCGGGTCGCAGGGAGGCTGGGCCGGGTCCGGTCGCAGTCGTGACCCCTGCGACCCCGGTATGTACACCACTGATTCAGGGTATATGACCTGTCCTGTGGTTAAGTGCTGTACAGATAAAGTAAACTTTGCATAATTCCATTTATGGAATAATAGGAATTGTATAAATGACAGGTATGTTCTGTTCTGTTCTAGTGTACAAAACAAATTAAATCTGTGTATGTCTTGCAAAAGGGGAAAGAGAAGGAAGAAAAGAGAGAAAATGATTATATTTCGGGCTCTTTTTGACAGGACAATCTAAAAGGAAATAAATAGAATGCCCTAATGAGGATAAATCTGGGTAGATACCAGGAATTAAAGCCTGATTACCAGGAATCCATATACACAAGGTCATAATGTTAATACTAGGAAATGAGTGTATGTATATATGTGTATGATGTTTTATTTATGTGATATATTATTATTAAAACAATTCCCTGGTGGTCCGGCGGGCACCCTCTCTCTCCAGTCTCCAGCCCCTGCCGGGTGCAGAGCTGCAGACCACGTGGTAAGTCTCGCGATCTCCAGTCAGAGTGTTGCCGTGGTAACGCTCTGACAGACTGGAGATCGCGAAACACCTCAGTTTGCAGCTCTGCACCTGGCAAGGCTGATTGATCTAAGACAATCAGAGGTACCCTTGCAGCACTTGGCGCTTTCTGAAACTGCTTTGCAGAAACCGGATGCCGCTGAGGACAGGGAGATTCTGCGTTGGGAGAGCAACCTTTTGGCGTTTAAACTGAGAATGGTTAAACCCCTTCAAGAGGGCTGCACTCACCTGAACATGCATACTTGTTTATTTATATATTTTGGAGTCCAGGCCAACTCCTTGGTTTTGCACCCATCCTTGTTACAGGCACCTCATTCCAGGATCCAGGTTAGCCGTGACTTGCAGAGAGTCCCAGGAGGAAGTATTTCCAAAGTAAGTGGATTAATCAAATAAGAGCAGGCATAAGGCTGCTATAGTAGGACCTGCCAAGAATGGGGTACATTGACGTTTTTGCAGGCTTTTGCAATATGTGATCTAATAGACCACAAAAAACATATCACTGCACGCTGCTCTTTTGTGCAAATCACAAGTGGGTTAGCCATTTTTTATTGCACCACAGTTACAAATGAACTGACATACATTCCCACCTGCACAGCAGTGACTGGGGAGACTGTGACCTTTAACAGAAAGCTCTGCTAAGACAGTGCAGCTAACGGAAGTTTTAATATCACCGGGGTGCGGATACTTTTTGACTGATCCTCGTATGTCCTGCTGCTGGAGATACTTGTTAAATTAGCACCCTACTCTACACCTATTCCTACACATTTGGTGCCTTATTCTAATACTTGTGTATTCGATTCCATAGCAGATATTGGCCATAAGATCTGCAGCTGCAAGCCCTGCAGTCCTATTTTTTTTGTAGGAGCTCTGAATATTTGAGGCATATGAGTATACTAGACCGTTCCACTGAATTCATACTAACAGTAATGATTTCTAAATGAGAACTAACACCTCAATACTATCTTTTCATTTATGATCCTTTTATAAAGTTTTCAAAATAAATTGATTCTTTGTTAAATGAAGTTTATGTAGAAAAACGCCTCCCTATCTTTGGTATATGATCTTCAGCCATATACATGCACTTTGGGTCAGAGAGGGTTTTTATTGAACAGTAAGTAGGTCTGATGATTTCACTGCAAGCGGGGAAGACCATTTCAAACACCGTCTAACCAAAGGTGCCATGTATATGGCTGAGGATCCAGTCATAAACCTAACCTTTATGGGTGAGCTTATTGCCCTTGACATTAGTCATGTCTTGGGCAGGCATGTTGGCCTGCTCCAACTGACCAATAACTCTCCTGATTATGAGATCTGCCAAATTTAGCGGGTTTGAAATGATCCCATTTCATTTGTTTCCCCTCTCCAATTCATCAAGCTGTATTCTGTTCCTCTTTTTGTTTGCCTTTGTACCCCATGTTTTTGTACCTCACATTTTACCATTCCCATGGTACTCTTTTTGCACACTTGAGCTCTTTCATTCTATTGACCTATATATGTTTATTTATAATGTGAAAATTGAAAATCTTGAAAATCTTTAATTAAAAACAAAATTGAATAATTTGTTATATATTGTGACAACCATTTTGTGCTGAACCATACTTATACTAGTCTATACTTCACATTATTGTATTTTCATGTTTTAACTATAACTGATATACTACATAAATGATCAGGAATAATACACCATCCATATAACAATAGTGATCATAACAGCAGAATATCTTTAATGACCACTCCACACAGTATGTCTATTTCCTCTTTTTTAATTTTTTAAATTTTACAAGTGCTGATTTCCACAGAAATTTACGATTTTATTAATGAACCTTGTTACACCCTTACACCTTCTTGGCTGCCGTCAGACAATCAGTCCAGGCACTTGCCTTGCAAAGACTTCTCATTGAGCTGCATTGGGAAGTCTGTGATTGGACAGCCACAGAAAGCCTGGATTGGGGAAGAAGAAAATGGCTTACAAATACCGCAGACAAGGGATCTGCAACCTTTGCAAGCTGTTCATAGAAACACTCCCAATGGAAAAAAATGCATAGTTAAATGAATGCATGTTTTCATTTGGGGTATAGCTGCTAAATAGTATTTTTTGGGACACTGTCGCTTTAACTGTCAAAGCTAGCTATATAAAGAAGCAAGTATAAAATGCAGCATAGGATGTTCCCGTGGGTCAATAATTTTAAGCTACAGTTATCTGATCAATATAAATGAGACCACATGGACTGAGAAACTATAAAGCTAGAATGCATGTGTAGTAATATTTGATGGTATATTCCAGTTCAGTCCCAGGAGGATTAAAGCTGTCACTCCTAATGCACTCATTACATGACACAAGTTCGGAATTGTTTTCTCTCAGGCTTTAGTACAGTCTTTTTTTTTTTTTTTAGTAATGCATTGTGATATCCTTCAGCATTAAATTTGCATGCTATCTTTTGCAATTTTGTGTCAAGTACAGTATTGTCTGAAACGTGTATCTACTTTGATAAATTGTCTACGGGATAATAGTGGATTAATGTCTACATGATTAACATTGTAAAAGCAATACTGTATTTCAGTAGATTTTCAAAACAAGTCAGTGGAGTGCTGTGTATCTATGACCACCTTTTAGTTCAAGAATATCTAAACTTTACTGTTTTGCATAGTAAAACAAAACTTCTGTTGTGACCGAATTCATGTTATCAAAAAAATGTTTCTCCACATGCCAAAGATCTCCTCTGTGCCAAACCCCATCATGTATTAGATCATGTACGTAAGCAGTGTTTCTCAAATGATTCCTGTACAAGTTTGATAGATCTAAATTCGAAACTATTGCACTTCCCATGATTTGCCTGTAGATGTCGTCACCGTATGTAAAATAATTTTGAGTTGGAATCGACTAAAGAACAGTGAGGAATTGTCACTGGTGTATTCATTTTAATGCAAAGATGTTCTAATAGCTTCCATTCTCTTGTTAAGTAGACTAGAAATGTCCAAGCTAACTACGTCTCATGTACACAGCAGGCAAGGGCGATCAACTTTCATTTCTTCTAGATTACAGAGCACACCAGTAGACTACAATGCAAACAATTTAGATTTTCTGACAAGTTGTGTAAATGTCTTCTCAATGGAAAAAACCCAAATACTGGTAATGACTGGAACACAATTTCTCCTCTGTCCAACATATGTTTTCTGGTAATATTAACAAGGCTTTTGTGAATGTTTGTTGTGTAGAAGGCCAGCATAACCAAATTAGGCTTTGTAAGAAAGGCTTTTATATTTCCATGAAAAAGGTTGGCTTCCAAGGCTTTACTGATAATGTCCTCTATTTTATTTTGTAATTCTGCAGCGGGATTTTTTTAAATTATATTTCTAACATGTAGTATTATCATAATTTTTTTAAATTATTATTATTCTTTGATTTTTTTTTGTAATGGCATAGGGTCATGTGATGGCGTGCCGCGCGGGATATAATTGGTACTTAAAGGGGTTAATAAATTCACATGGCTAGTGAGTCTTCTAAAACGGTGTTCTTTATTTCAAAGTAAATATTATTGAGAAGGATCATAGCCTGATGGAAACTCCAAACGCCATTTATTTCTACAGTAACAGACCACTCTTTGATTACAAGGAGTGCTATGCTTATCGTTATAGTTTAATTGATTGTAAGGGCAGATAACCGCTACGAGTGTGTTTTTATATGAGCTTAATAACGTTTTGTAAGTATTGCATTGACTGTAATAAGTGAATCTAAACAATGAGTAAAATCCATTAACAGGCTATAATATACATATCCTTCATTAACATTGTCTAATTTAAAACACTGTACTTGCTGGATGTGATTCAACACAATAAATAACAGGTTTGTTTATTTATTTTCACAACATACAGCTTTATTTTATTGCAATTATATGTGCTGTGGGTAATGTGCAGATACCCCATGTCAGAGCTCTAGTGCGGAAAGAATCACCACAGGCTGTACTTTATTCAATACAGCAGTCTTTTTTAATACTGTGGGAAGGCCATGCAGTCACCTTTAAAATGTCAGAATATTCCTGCAATCGGCCATGCCACCTGCCTAACCAAAATGTGACTTAGAATTGGGGTAGTTGCATTAAATTGCAACTCGTGCTTCCAGAGTTGCACCTCTTTGTGTTTGATAAAAGCTATAAAACATGTTTGTTTAAAACATTTTTGGGGAAATCTAGAAGATCTGGACTTTAGAGTACCAGAAGGCTAAAATAAATAACCAATATTGTATAATTTAAGGAATACTCTTTTCTTTCTTGATTTCTTTTTTTTTTTTTTATTAAAATCTACTTTTGTAAAACATCCAAACTTCCAATAACATATGCGTGTTGATTTTGCTAACCAAAAACAAACTTCTGTTCACAAACCATAGCATTAGACATTGTGATTTGTGTAAAACTCACACTAATAGTTTAAACATTATGGTTAAACTTTTCAACCACTGCTATTGCTAAAGCATCTCAACTTTATATGTATTGCATCCATTTTGAATATTGTATTTTAGATCCTAAAATATGTTCGGGAACTTGGAATCCTACAGATTTTATGGCAATTTGTTGCACTACCATAAATTGCCAGTGGAGGGCAGTGGAGGTATATTCAAACGTAGCAGGTTTTGGCTAATATTTAATTTTCAAGAAATCCTAATTATGGGAAATGTCTTCAGCTGTCTCCATTTTGTGTTTTCCATGCACTTAGTTACCTGCGTTTCTCTCTAAGACCGGAGACGTTAATGTGCTTGATATCTCTGTGAAAATCACAGCTGCGGTTAATTTGTTAGTTCTTACATTCCGGGCTGATTTAATTTACTGAAGGGACATTACAATTAATTATTTGGCAGTATGCACAAAATGGAAAAAGCATGAATGTATTAAAAGTCAGAGATTGGTGTTTGTTTAAACTGTATTCTAGTATGATGTTTTTGAAATGGTTTACCACAAGCATTGCATTCTTATTTGACGTACAGCCACAAATTCACAGGCACATTGGATATTCATCAGCAAGCCCTACCCCAACATAAAATTGCAGTTTGTATAGTTTATTAAGACATTTCTTGAGGTGTCTTTTCTAAGACTCATGAAGAATAAATGCTTACTGTTATTCCAAGCTCCAGATTGGGCAGTTTGATTGAGCTGTTCCTCTTCAGTTTTAAATACCGGCTCTGTCAAGCAAATAGTTATGTGCTTAGATGCCACCTTCATCACTCCAGCTCCTAAAAACGAGGGACAGACAACAAGGGTATTATTATAATAGGCTCTTACATCCAACATTTAACAGATTTTTACCCATATTTATTTTATGTTTCCTTTTCTCCATATTCTTTCACATGTAGTTCTTGCAGAATGTTCCTTAATTTAAATTCTTCTCCCATGTTTCTTAGTGCATGGTTTGAAAATCTTCTGCTATATTAATATTGTGATATTTGTAAGATTTCCTTGATGTGGGTATACATAAAAGAAATAGGGTGCCATAGCAAGATGAAAAAAGAAACACATTGATATATATATTTAATGTCATGGGGCACCTCCGATATCCGCTAGAATGAGACATTGCACATTTATATATATTGTTTCTCTTTTCTTTTCTTTTTCTTTATATGGATGGGATTACAAATGCATAGAACAAGAGAAGGTAACCTCTCTAGGTTTTGAATATGACTCCTAACTTAGAAATCAATTGACCAGCATAACTGGCTGAACTACCAATCACATTGTCTGCAAGTTGTATATTCTAAAATCCTCAGGGGGGTGCCCAAATGATAGGTATTTTTTTAGAACTAGCATTCTGAAGGCTGACCAAGCATGAGGAAAGTTGACGTTTTACACCATCTCAGGATCTACTTTTTGGGCAGCTCTGTACTCCAATATATATATATATTTTTTTAAGGTTTTTTTGAAGCATTGCAAGTGATACATAACAATTCAACGGAATAATTGGTCTGTATGACCAAAGTGACAAGTGTTTGAACATGTACAGCTGTGTGTCGCATTCTGAACATTACAGGGGTTAGTTTATATAACAGTGAAACCATTCGTTTGAGCTTTGACCTGGTTATTCAGAATATGCCTGTTCGGTATTCTAGTCCGTGCAGCGTAAACTTTCCCTGAAATCTGTTGCGGTGGTGATTTCCTATTATGGTTGTAGGTCTCGGCTGGTGGTCTGCTATGCCGTTATAGCCTTGTATGGACTGACTGTTCTGTTGACTTTTGGATTATCCCCCTGTTTTTTTTTTGTTGGGAGGGGGGAGGGGATGAAGGGGTGGTATGGGGGGGGGGCAAGTGGAGAAGGGGGGGTGGGGGGGCAAGTGGAGAAGGGGAGGGGGGGGGCAAGTGGAGAAGGGGAGGGGGGGAAACGTGCCACAATTGTCTCTTAGATGGGTTGGTTCCGCATAAATTGGAGCCAGGGGTCCCAAGTGGATGTGTAATGCTGGTGTTGGTGTGTTAGAGAGTAGCATGTCTCTTCAAGGCTTCTTATGGTTTCTACTTTTTGTATCCACTCTCTTATAGTGGGTGCGAGTGGCTGTTTCCAGAGGGCTGGGATGAGCTGATTTGCTGCTGTGATTAGGTGTACTAGCAGGGTTTTTCATATTTCGGTAAATCTTGTGGGGGGAGAAGGAATATGTATGTGTCAGGGTGTAGTGGAACCTGTTTCTGTAACACCTCAAAAATCATGCCCGCGGCCAGAATCTGTGGATCTCTGGACATGTCCATCAGATGTGTGTTGTTGTGCCTTTCGGCTGGTGGCATCTCCAACAGTGGTCAGGTACTGTGGGAAAGAGTGCGTGTAATTTTGATGGGGTGTAATGCCATCTGGCAATTCTTTTGTAGTTGCTTTCTTGTGTTATTGTATTTCTGGTGGATTTGTGTATTTGTCTGAATATTTGTTTCCATTTGTCTCTAGGTATTTCTAAGTTTAATTCCTTTTCCCAGGTTGTAGTGTAAGCTGGTAATTGGTGTGGATGTGTCGTTTGAATTGTGGTGTACATCACCGAGATTAGTTTCCTTTTCAGGTCTTGTTTAGAGCAGTGTTGTTCAAACTCTGTTTGTGTTCGTGTAGTACTGTGAGCTAGTGGGCCTGAGTGAACAAAGTGCACTATTTGGTGGTATTGGAATTTTTGAATCGCTGTCTGTGTTCCTAGGAGGTCCTGTATTGGTTTAACTTTTTGTTCCTCAGTATTATCTAGTATTTCCCCTAATGTGAGATACGCTGCTTTCTGGAAGTGTTTTAGTGCTTTTCCGTCTGCCCCTGGTTGAAAGAGAGGGTTGTGTGAAATTGGGTAAAGTGGAGAAGGGTATGGCGATATCTGTTTGTGTTCTCAGGGTCGCCCAGGTGCGTAAAGTAGGTGTGATTGTTGGATGTGGACCTGATATTATAAGCGATTGTCCTACTTTGTGCCATGGAATTGTGTAGATGGGTGCCCTGAAGAAAGTCGTTTCGATTGTTAACCATTGTTTCATGGTGTGCGGGAGTGACCAATCATATATTCTAGTTAGGTGTACTGCTTTGTGGTATTTCTCCATATCGGGTAGGCCTAGGCCTCCATCATCTTTCGGTCTAGTAAGGAGCGTGTATGATAGTCGTGGGGTTTTGTGTGCCCAAATGAAGGTCGTGAGTGTCCTTCGGACTGAGTTGAACCATGTCTTTGGTATTGATATGGGGAGAACCTGCAGCAAATATAGGATCCTAGGGAGAACATTTATTTTGAGAATGCTCAGCCTGCAGAACCATCCAAATTGTGGTTTATTCCATGTAGTGAGGTCCGAGTGCATGCTTTTCATAAGGTCTGGGAAGTTTCTCTCAAATAGATGGGACGTATCCTTGGTGATGTAAACTCCCAAGTATTTTATGTTTTGTGGGGCCCATGTAAACTGGTATTTCTGTTTTTGTTCTGTCGTTGTATGTGTCGGTATGTGTATGGGGAGGATTTCGCATTTACTGAAATTTGCTTTGAAGTTGGATATGGCGCTATATGTGTTTATTTCTTCCGTTAGATGTTGTAAAGTGTTTGGTGGGTTTGAGAGGGAAAAAAGCATGTCATCAGCAAATGCTGCTATTTTATGCTCCTCTTTCCCTACTATCATTCCTGCTATGTTGGTGTTGTCCCTGATTCCCTGTAAGAATGGCTCTAGGATGAGTACGAAAAGAAGGGGGGAGAGCGGACATCCCTGCCTGGTGCCGTTTGTGATTGGCACCCGGTCAGAGAGCTGCCCGTTGATCCTGATGTTGGCTGTGGGGTTCGAATATATTGCACCAATCCATTTCCTCCAAATCCGAAATGTTGCAACGTACATGACATCAGTGTCCAGTCTACCCTGTCAAACGCCTTTTCGGTGTCTATAGACAGGAGTAGGCTGGGTTCCTTTGTTCGTGTGGCCTGGTGTATAAGATTGATAATCTTGGTGGTGTTGTTTTTTGCCTCCCTGCCCGGGGTGAAGCCAGACTGGTCGGTGTGAATCAGCCCGGGCAGCAGAGGGCGAAGCCTGTTGGCCAGGATTTTCGCGAAGAGTTTGAGATCAATGTTTATTAGTGAGATTGGTCTATAACTACCGCATTGGGATAGGTCTTTACCTGGTTTTGGTAGTAGGGTGATTGTTGTGTTTAGTGCCTGAGGGGGGAGGGAGTCGCCTTGGAGCAGTGAGTTGAAGGATTTGATGAAGTGAGGGATAAGAGTATCGGCAAAGGTTTTATAATATTTGGTAGTGAACCCGTGTGGGCCTGGGCTTTTCCCTATTGGAAGATGCTTGGTTGCGTTTCTGCATTCTCCTTCTGTGATGGGGTGTTCTAGGGTTTCGCTTAAGTTGTTTGGTAGAGTGGTGTGAATTCTTTTCGTGAGGAAGGTTTGTATGTCTTGAACCGAGGGAGGTGTTTGTCGTAGGTTGTATAAAGAGTGGTAATAGTCCTGGAATGCTTTCGAAATAGTAGTCATGGAGTGTGAGACGGTCCCCTTGTTGTTGCTTATGGCTGCTATGTGTTCCCTCTGGTTTTTTTTTTAACGCATTGGCCAGTAGTCGCCCACTTTTCCCTCCCTGTGCGTAGTGTATGCTCCTAGTTTTCACTAGTGCGTATTTGGTTTGAACATTGAGAATGGTGTTGAGCTCTGTTCTTTTCTCTAATAGTCTTTTATAGCTTTGCATGGTGTTGGTGTGTTTGTGCCTTTCCTCCAGTTCCCTGATTTCTTTGGTTAAACGTGTTACCTGTGCTTCCCGTTGTTTTTTTTTTTTTTTTTGTCAGGATGCAATTTGTATAATGGTTCCTCTGATATTGCTTTTGTGGGCTTCCCAGATTATTGGGAATGGGGTTTCAGGATTTACATTAGTTTCGAAATATTGGGTTAAACTTTCCTCAATTTGCGGCGGTATGATTCAAACATTTAGCAATGTGTCATTCAGTTTCCATTGTGTCCTGGTTGGAGGTAGGTTCAGTACTGTTATCATCAGTGAGAGTGGGGCATGATCTGACCATGTGATATGGGCATATTCGCAGGTTTTTATAAGGTTTAGGAATCTGTGTGTGGTAAATAGCATGTCAATTTTGGAATATGTTCCTGAGGAGTGTGAGTAAAAAGAGTCGTTTTTGCAGTCTTGGTGTGTGACCCGCCAAGCGTCTTTAGTTGATATTTATCAAGGATTTTCTGTATTTGATTTCTCGTTGAGGCCTGGTATGACTGGGCCTGCGAGGTGGTATCTAATTTCCCATCTAATGAGACGTTAAGATCCCCTCCTAGGATTAATAGACCCTCTGTAAATGTTTTTAATTTGTGTAGTATGGTACGTATTGTGGCTGCTTGTTTCCTATTCGGGAGGTAAATATTGTCCATGGTTGTGGGTGTGTTGCCTATCTGTCCCTTAAGAAAGAGGAATCTGCCCCCGTCGTCCGAGTAATGTTCTTTATATGTGAATGGAAGTTGAGGTGACAGAAGTATCGCTACCCCTCTCGATTTTGAGCCAATGTAATTACTGAAATAGCCTTTGGTGTAGAATCTAGATCTGAGTGTGGGAGCTGCGTCCTTGCGAAAGTGTGTTTCTTGAATAAATATTATGTCAGCTTTCTGCCGGTGGTAGTCTGCGAGTGCTAGATGGCGTTTTCGGGTGTGTTGAGACCCCTGGCGTTATGCGTCATAATTGAGATGGTAGCCATGGTCGTTTTGGGGTATATGGCTGGGGGCGAGGATGTGGGGTTAGGGTGTTTGGGGCCTACCGTATTCTGATCCCTGTTATCTTTATTTTCACTGTGTTCTATGTTCAAAATATACAATAAAATACAGGTACATGCAATACTCAATGCGTAAACAATATTTTTCTTAAAGGTGGAGGTATGGGGGGGGGGGGGAAACGAGGGATAGGGAAGGAAAAACTGACCAGCAGTCAATATACGTTTGGTTGTTGTCGTCAGTTGGTCAACTATATACAGGTTATATTGTTTTATATTGTAGCAGAGTGTCTAAAACGTTCACGTTCTAATTCTGGTCACTCAGGGGTGACCGTAGAAACTGGTGTCTGCCCCTGAGATGTCCCTGAATTGGCACGGTTCTTTGTGTGGGAGGGGGTGAGGCGTGGGTATGTCACGTAGATTATGTTTTAGGGTTAGTGAGAATTGGTGGGCTCACGGAGAAAAAACGTCTGGGACTTTGTGGTAGCTTCGTGGAGATTTGCGTTTGTTAATGTAAATTTTTGGGGGGCGGGGAGGGGAGGGATAAGTGGAGAATTTGTTTTGTCTTGTTTAGATATGAGTTGGTTGGGTACATGTCCCAACCCCTGGTCTGTCTCGGTCCGATCTTGCCTATATATCTTTTACTTTCTATATAAGTTTAAGTCGTTTACTTTTGTCGGTAACGTTAAAAGTTGTTGGTTTCCCTGCTGTCCTGTCATTAGGAGGTGGATGACACCTCTAGTTGTATCGTAGCCGGTCACATTTTGTATTTACGTATAAGTTGACATTGAAATGCATATACATACGACCTGAGGTCTGGGTTTTGATTGCATGTTTCATTACACAGGGATGTTCGGATATGGTTCTACTTAGGGCTGTGGTTACTCCAATATATTTTGTTATTTATTTTCTTATTCGTAATGATGTCTGTCAGTAGCTAACCGATGAGGATGATGTGGTGATGTGGATAATGTTTAACTGAAGTTGATTCAAGTTAAAAAAAAAAAAAAAAAAAATTACTTCTGAACTAGGCTGGAGGCACTGTAATATTAAGGGAATGTAGAAGTGGTGGGATTTCCCTCACGTGATTCCTTTCTGGGAGAGCACTGTGGAGGAGGTAAAGGCCAAAATAGCCAATAATTACCTTATTTATAAATTGATGGCTATGGTAAATGTTTTCTTTTTTTTGGATGTCACCTATACCTATATGTTTTTTTTTTTTTAAGTGAAACTTGGGTATGCAAAATGCCAATATATGTCTTGTGATAGTACATTTATGTGTACCTGTATGCAAATGAAGAATACAAATAAAGTTTTACAGGTCAAGGTAATGAAAGACACTTTCATCTTGACACTTTGTGCTAGGGTGTGCTTCCCTCCATGCCCTATTTCTTTTACTTTATATACTTCCTATCACACATGTAACATTTTAAAAGAATGACACCCATATATGGATACCCAAAATATAATTTCTCTCCTCAAGAAGCAGTGCCTTCATTGTGGTACTATACTGCTGAGGCTGGGTCCTGGGGTGGCCACTTTTTATTTATTTTTTAATTTTTTTTTTTTAGCCCTGACCTTACATATATTGTTGTTGTTGTTGTTGTTGTTGTTATTACTGGCATGGCATTTATAAAGCACCAACATATTCTGCAGTGCTGGTAAGTGAGGTGAGGAAAGAGGAGGCGTCTTGCCCTGGTTTCCTTCTTTCAGCTTGATCAGCTAGCATGCGTATTCATTTTTTTTTTTTTTTCTATTTACCTTTTCTGTAAAATGTAAGCAACAACTCATGTCATTCAGAATGGTTTATCTTCTGCTCAAGCATGATAGTACACCTGGGTAAACCTCTACAAGTAGTTGTTTGTGCTTGAAAGCTTGATTGTGTGACTGCACAGTTCCTATCAGAGTATTTGGGTTAGTTCCTTGTCTGTCATACTGACTGTCTGAAAGACCACTAGATTGCAGCTCTATGAACCACCTGCATGTTCCAACAAGGTCAAAAAACACAAAGTAATATTCCCAATACAAAATTTGCATTGTAAGTGGTTGCAAGCTGGAAACCATAAATGATACAGGTGCATGCGTTATCAATTTTTAAAGATCAAACTGTGGAAAGTTTAATTGTGTAACTTTACATCAATTTCAAGGAGCTGTTTAGTGGTGTATATATTGGCACCTCTCTTTACATCGGTTGCCACAGATGCGTTGGTGTAATATTGCTATTCTTCAATTAAATCGAGGGATTTTTGAAATTATTTAGTTTTTAATTCAATGTTGAGGATTTCGTTCTGGACGTTATAAAGGTCATTTTTAACATGGCTGCACAACTATTTTCTTTTCATCTCAAAAATGGTGTTACAATGCTTTATTACGTACTGTATTTGAAGACTTTCTAGAAGAATTATTTGTAAATACACAGGCTGGTCGTGTTCAGTTACATTTCACGTTTATATTTGATGTTTGGTAATCCTTCATGGTTTGATGTTTTTTGGTAGTCTGATTCTATTAAATCCTCACCCAAATTTCCTTTTTTTTTTCTTATTTTTGGGGGGTGAAATCTCTATGAGAATAACTTTTGTTTTCTCTTCTCCATGATAATGACCTAGATTAATTTGAAATGCTATATAAAATCGTTTTTTTCTTCATTATGGGTGATATCTCTGTCAAAACTGCAATAATGAGGCTCCTTGGATTTTAAAAAGGTTAAATTGTTGGCAATTGTTAGTTGTTAGTAGAATTGAGAGAAAAGGCACAATGGCAAACACATATACACACAGACAGCTATGTCAGACACACACAGGCAAATTAAGGAGGGAGAAGGGAGAAGGGAGGGAGAAGGTCTTCATCTCTCTTCTTGTCTACTCCTGACCACAAATTATTATTCTTCTCCCTTCTCCCTTCTCCCTCCCTTCTCCCTCCCTTCTCCCTCCCTTCTCCCTCCCTTCTCCCTCCCTTCTCCCTCCCTTCTCCCTCCCTTCTCCCTCTCTTCTCCCTCCCTTCCTTCTCCCTCCCTTCCTTCTCCCTCCCTCCCTTCTCCCTCCCTTCTCCCTCCCTTCTCCCTCCCTTCTCCCTCCCTTCTCCCTCCCTTCTCCCTCCCTTCTCCCTCCCTTCTCCCTCCCTTCTCCTCCTCTCCCTCCCTTCCTTCTCCCTCCCTTCCTTCTCCCTCCCTCCCTTCTCCCTCCCTTCTCCCTCCCTTCTCCCTCCCTTCTCCCTCCCTTCCTTCTCCCTTCTCCCTCCCTTCCTTCTCCCTTCTCCCTCCCTTCCTTCTCCCTTCTCCCTCCCTTCCTTCTCCCTTCTCCCTCCCTTCCTTCTCCCTCCCTCCCTTCTCCCTCCCTCCCTCCTCCCTCCCTTCTCCCTCCCTTCCTTCTCCCTTCCTTCTCCCTTCCTTCTCCCTTCTCCCTCCCTTCTCCCTTCCTTCTCCCTCCCTTCTCCCTCCCTTCTCCCTCCCTTCTCCCTCCCTTCTCCCTCCCTTCTCCCTCCCTTCTCCCTCCCTTCTCCCTCCCTTCTCCCTCCCTTCTCCCTCCCTTCTCCCTCCCTTCTCCCTCCCTTCTCCCTCCCTTCTCCTCCCTTCTCCCTTCTCCCTCCCTTCTCCCTCCCTTCTCCCTCCCTTCTCCCTCCCTTCTCCCTCCCTTCTCCCTCCCTTCTCCCTCCCTTCTCCCTCCCTTCTCCCTCCCTTCTCCCTCCCTTCTCCCTCCCTTCTCCCTCCCTTCTCCCTCCCTTCTCCCTCCCTTCTCCCTCCCTTCTCCCTCCCTTCTCCCTCCCTTCTCCCTCCCTTCTCCCTCCCTTCTCCCTCCCTTCTCCCTCCCTTCTCCCTCCCTTCTCCCTCCCTTCTCCCTCCCTTCTCCCTCCCTTCTCCCTCCCTTCTCCCTCCCTTCTCCCTCCCTTCTCCCTCCCTTCTCCCTCCCTTCTCCCTCCCTTCTCCCTCCCTTCTCCCTCCCTTCTCCCTCCCTTCTCCCTCCCTTCTCCCTCCCTTCTCCCTCCCTTCTCCCTCCCTTCTCCCTCCCTTCTCCCTCCCTTCTCCCTCCCTTCCTTCTCCTTTTCTTTTCCTTTTTCTCCACTGACACAAAATGGCGGTGAAACAAAATGGCGACGCATAAAAAGGCGGGAGTTCATTATGTGAGAAATGCCTGTATACATAACACAAGACAATTATTTATTATATTTTTTTTAAGCGTCATTAAACCACAAATTTCCAGAGAATCAAACCTACAATTCAGATGTTCCAGGCCTCATAACCGTCCCGATTCTGGTGGGACAGTCCCAACTTACTTCCCTGTTGTTTGGCTTTTGGGAACACCAGAGAAGTGTACCCGACAGATCCACACCCCTCTTTGTGATGATGGAGGATAAAAGCTCTGTTGGTATCCTTGTGTTGAAGGAGTTGGATGATTCCACCAAGGTTGAAAGATTTATTGAAATCTAAATGCTAAAACATATATAAAATAACAAAGATAAGAAAAATATATGAAGTCCTTTTGGATAGTCCAATAACCAAAACGCGTTTCGCCCAATAATGACTTCCTCAGTTGGTGTATGGTTAAGTTCCACGTTGCTTTGGTGTCTTATAAATGTCCCAAATTAAATTTCCTGGGTTCAAATATGGACGTCTGCTCCAATGAGTTGAAATAAAGAGATACTTTTAATTCTGACCAAGATAACGTTGTCCACTCTGTGTATACAGACTAGAAAGATGGGGGAGGCTGTAGTAAATTGGATTTCCGTATATATTGCTATTAATTATTGGGATTTAAAAGGTGAGCTTGAGTTGCTAAAATAGGTTATTTTTTTATTTTTAATTCTTTATTTAAGGTTTGGCAGACAATGAGAGAACATGTCTTGTACATTCTACCGGTTTGCGCAGAATCCGACCTTAGCGTATAAAAGTTTGCAGTTACAAGTGCAAGTTCAAGGCTTATGCAGAAGCCAAAGCATATTTTAGTATGGTTAACGTTACGGTCGGTTTGTATGGAACATAACAGATGCATTCATCGTCTGACATTTTTGAATTTAAGATGTTAAACAATAGGGGGGGGGGGGGGGGGGCATGTCGACCTCTTTGGTTTTCCAGATGGCAGAGAGGTTTTGTACCCTTACCCTCTACACTTTTGGCTAAGTGGGTTCTCGGGCTTAGTCATTGCTGTAGGGGGCCCTCAGCTAGAGATACGTACGTAGTCTCAGGCCGGTGGTGATGAGGAAGGCCTGTATGCGGGCGGTGGGATTTGTGCCCTTCCGGGGGAGGTGCGGACTCTGCTGGCGGGATGGCTGCTCACTTATGTTGTTCTTAGTGAATCAATGTATTCCACCCAGGGTTCCCATAAAATAGGTTATTTTTGTGTTATGCACACTCTTTCTCGGAGTATGTGGGGTTTCCCACTTTGTGGCTGGACTGTTGGGGCTCTTTGAAAGTTTCTACTTCACATTAATAGCATTTACAGTTGATTGGGGCAGACCTGTTAAGGCAGACATTTCACAAACAAACTTGTGGCATTCTATGACAGTCACAGAGTTCTTTAGTACAACACATTGTGCTCCGACTGTTTGTCTATAGAGATTTGAGGCGATATGCTGGACTATATCCACCTCTTAGCAATAGTTGTGGCTGATATATCTAAACTCTGTAATTAGGATGGCTGTCCACATACATTTGACCATATACTGTAGCGTTAGGAATACAAATAGGTATTATTTAGGTACCTAAACAGTGACTAGGGCCCTGTTCCGTGGCAAATAAATGGTTAATTAGCCATTTATTTGCTTACCTTAATCCAGCACCGGGCTCCATCAGAACTGGTGACCTCTCCTCCTCCTCAATCGACGCCAGCTCCCTAGTGGAGCGGAAAGCGCATGTGCGGCAAGAGGCGCGCGCACATTCAAACACTCCCATAGGAAAGCATTACTCAATACTATGGGGATCTGTTTTGACGTTGGAAGTCCATGAGGACGTCCAGCGTCAAATATGTGCAATTTACTCTTTTTTAAATTTTGGAAGTGCCTCTAGTGGCGGTCAGGGAGACCGCCACTAGAGGCTGGATTAACCCTGCATTGTAAACATAGCAGTTTCTCTGAAACTATGTTTTCAGCTGCAGGGTTAAAACTAGGGGGACCTGGAACCCAGACCACTTAATTGAGCTGAAGTGGTGTGGGTGCCTATAGTGGTCTTTTAATTTGGAGAGAGTGTGCTATAGAACATATTGCATACTGTCTTTTTTTTCCTGATTTCTATTCTAAGGAGCTTGTTCTCTTTTAATTAATAAAAGGCACTAATATATCTATTTTCCACCCAATGTTGGTCGGCTAGCAATATGGGATATTGATTTGTTCTGTAAAAATAAATGTTTACTTTCACAGGCCATAACTACTTACAGAAGTAAGAGTAACATTTCTGCTGAACAAAAAATGTATCTCCACCTTGTTATACTGACCTCATTTACAGTGGTAATACAGAGTTACAGTTTAATCTTCTCTCTCGGTTAACAGGAGATGGTTACAAAAACACTCCTACATTTTGAGCGGTAGCTAAATTAGTTGTAGAAAATTACCTTAATGCTCAGACCCAGCTTTGATTACTGCAATCCATATTTTTCAGCCACTTTCAAAGGTTGCTATGTTTAATGAGGCATGCATATTTTTTTTTATTATTTTTTTCTTCTATGGTGTTCCTCCGATTACAAATTTAGATTTGAAAAGCGAAAATAGCAGTGTAAAAGAAGAAAAATAATTACCCTTGAGACTTGTGCACATTATATCAAATAGATTTTTTTTACAGATTGTGAATGACTAGCAACATCAAACATGCTATTTGTAAACGCAAAATTACCAAACAATATAAGCTGTATCATTATTAAAGGAACACTCCCATATCTGCTTTTTGAAGTAATTATGGGGGACAGGAGTATCTGGGCACCTGAATACCTTCAGGGTATAAGCAATTTCCAACAGTTTTAACCCTCCAATTGGTTGACTTCCTCCCAGCTGCTACAATATGAGGAAATGTTGCTTGGTGGCTTGTGATAGGCTGATAACCTGTAATATGTACTATACGAGACATGCAGTATAATTGTTTTGGGGAGCTGGAAGTACTAATCTCTATATATCAATATTGTACTAGTGTACAGATGATTGTTATTGCAACCAATCATAACAAAGAGTTACCCTGAGGTTCTCTGACATCTGGAGAGGAGAGGCTGCGTCTTGTCTTGTCTCATCGAAGATGGTAGCTTTACAAAAACATATATAAAGTCAGACATTTTGCAAATTGTACTACCTTTGAATTATTTCATCTTCTCACCTGTCTCTTTGAAAACAAAATAAATACTGAAGGATAGGTTTTTTGTTTTAAATATGTTTATTGGTTTCCCACCATAAATTTCAATGCAAACTTATTTGTATTCAAGCATGTAAGTGCCTGCGCAGAGGCGTAGTTATCAATACATGTATGGGTACGCGAGCTGTTGCCTGCGCAGAGGCATATTAATTGAGTCATTGGTTTTACAGCAAGTAGATTCAAGTCATGTGCGTTAGTCATGTGCGTTTTGTGGCTCTTGCTATGCTAGTTTCTGGTCTTTGTGTTTATGCTATCTGGTGTGGTTTGAGATTATGTTTGTGTAGTTATCTTGTGTTGGCTGGTTTATATGGTTGCTTTGTGCTAGTCGGTATGTGCGGTTGTTCTGTGTAATTGCATTGAGTTTGTTGGTTTGTATAAGTGTTTTGTGTCAGTTGGTATGTGTAAGTGCTTTGTGTTAGCTGGATGTGTAGTTGCTTTGTGTTAGCTGTTTGGATAGTTACCTTATGTTAGCTGGTTTATGCAGGTGTTTTGAGTTAGCTAGTCCGTGTAGTTGCTTTGAGTTGGCTGGTTTGTGTAGGTGCTTTACGCTAGCTAATTTGAGCAAGTGCCTTGTGTTAGTTGAGTTGTGTGATTGCTTAGGCATAGTATCATACAGTGCAGAATTAGGCAGTTAAGCAGGCATTATTAAAACATGAAAAGCTTTTGGTATTAACTAATAACATAGCACCTTGTCTTTGCTGTTAGGACAGATGCTTATTGATCTGTGCTACCCTGCACAATTTCAACTGGAAAAGCATTTGGTAGCGAATAAAAAACATAGCGTTAAGCCTTTGCTGTCTGGTCTAATGCTCATCAATCTACCTTGCATATTTATAACCAAAAAGGGTTCATTAACAGGCACATTACGCTATATGCTTTCTTATTGTCTAGTCTGTCATAATTCTAACTCGTGGAATTAAGGAACATGCTTAACTGCTTAACTGGGCAATCTAACATTCCCTGAAGTATTTAGAGAGGCTTATATTTATGCTATCTGCTTAAAAAAATAAATGCAAACGTGGAAATGAAATATGTGAATTATATAACGGCAGGCTGGCATTGTCAGTCCGCATGGCCGTCTGGGGGGAGCCTCCCATGGCACTGCTACCACACTGTCCCTGGGTCGCCAGGCCTCCTTCCATCTCCCCCATGCTGATCCCCGCTTGCCGGTCGGGCCCTCCGCAGTACTGTGGGCACTCAGGAGCACGAGCTGTCTGTTGGAACCCACCACAAAAGTCCTCTGGCCGTCTGCTCCCTGCACCTCCCAAGTTCCACGTGGGTCTCTTGAGGTGTGTACTCCTGTGTCTCGCCCGGTGCCGGCCACATGTTTGGAGCTGGTGCCCAACCCTCACGACCACCAGTCCCTCTGGAGGGTGGTACAGTCCCGCCCCACCGGGCTCATGGTGTCGGGGACAGGGCCTCTCCAGCGGTTGGGGACGCCGCACAGGGGATCCGTTGGGCGCTTGGCTCCGCCAGGGCCCGTGTGAGCTGCCCATGGCAGCCCCCTCTGGTGCTTCTCTGTTTGGAGTAGGTCTTCGGGCGGGCTCCATTCCGGTCGCCTTTGCCCATACAGGCGGTCAGCTCAGACCCCACGCGGTATCTTCCGCACTGGAGTGTGCCGCTGCCATGTGGCCGGGAGTGCCCCTCGCGACCATGCTGTCTTCCATGCCACCATCACAGCTGGTGCATCGTTGCCTCTAGGCTGCCTGCCAGCGATCTGTGCGCCGTGGGGAGCCGCCACTGTGATGCTGAGTAGGCCTGCTTCTTTATTTGCAGTGTTCCCAGCTCGGAAACCCGTCCTGTTTGGGGTCTCCATAAAGCCCGGGTGCTGCTTATTAAATATTTATTGGTCTCTTCTGTTTTGGGGCAGTCTGAGCGCTGTTATTTGCAGTTTTTTCCGGGCTCAGGCCAGGAGGCATAGTGTTCTGCTGCCTCTCAGCTCGGCGGCCCGGCCCCGCCCCCCGGATAGTTTTTTTTGAACATTTGGGAGATATCCCAAATAGGGACATGAATAGTCACAAGACATTTTTCTGAGTTTCGTATCTCTCACCCTAGACTGAGGATTCAATTTACTGGTGATTGATCATCTACACATCCATTTTAGAAAAGGAAATCTGGACAAACGGCAATTTAAAACATGCAATTTTTATGGCTTGAATTGTACATCTAATTTTCATTCTTTCTTATAATGATGGGTTTTAAATAGTTTTTGCTCTTATTTTACTTGCTCTTTTTTAAAAGGTTCTCTATAGTAGCATAGCAGAGCAGCATTGAAATTAGTCCTTACAGTTATCATGCTCTCTCAATACATGTCAGTGGAGCACCAGCTGCTATGAGAGCTGATAGAGCGGGGATATGGCATATCCCTGCCATTTCACAAAACACCTGGTGCCAAGGGAAGCATCTTCAAGAACTCATGATTCCTGTAATTTCAATGCTGCTTGGCTGATATATTAAGTAAAGGTAGAAGGGGGAAAATAAAAACCTAATTTGTTCTGGGTCCCCACTTACCATGTGCTTCCCCTTGGATCTGCCCCTGAATTTGGCCCTAGATTAAAAAGTGAATCTGTAACTTCAGCTAAACTAGATACATTTTTAAATTCCCTTAAAAATATGTTTATAAGGGGTGGGTTCTATGGACATAAGCCTTTTTTTCCCACTTAGATTAGTAGATGCTCTATTTAACTAACCACTTTTTACGCATATTTTACAGGGTTTTTTTTTTTTGTTTTTTTTTTTACAGTTTGGTGTTTAGAAAATAAACCCTCATAAGGATGCACAGTAAATGTAATCTAGCAGATCTGAAACCAGAATGATTTGGTGAATTTGAAAGTCACTTTGAATTCATATCATTTTGCCATTTAGTGAAGAACCCTGGATATATGTTTGGTCCAGGTGTTAGCATGCTATATTTGTTTGAATGATACACTTTATCCCTCTATGTCCAAAAATGCATACAAATTTCTAATCTGTATAATTTATAATTTACAGGAGAAAACCAAATAAAAAATAGTTTTTGTGTGTGTGTGTGTGTGTGTATATATATATATATACATTTTAGTTTGCTTTCTAAGTAGTCATCCTCTTATCTAATGCTTAAAGGAACCCTATAGTCCCCAGAGCAACTACAGCTTATTGGATTTGTTCTGGTGAGTATAATCTTTTCCTTCAGGCTTTTTGTAGTAAACACTGTATTTTCAGAGAAAATGCAGTGTTTACATTACAGCCTAGTGATAACTTCACTGGTTACTACTCAGCTGTTTGAGATCCTTCCTGGGGCAGTGCTGCACACTGTGCATTGCTGCTATTCAGTGTCTTCACCCTCTGCATGCAGACATTGAACTTTCCTCATAGAGATGCATTGACCAGAGCTGTGTTTGACTTGTGCTAGCTCTGCCCCTGATCTGCCTCCTTGACAGTCTCAGACAATCCTGTGGGAAAGCCTTGTGATTGACTCACAAAATCACTTCTCATGATGGCAGCAGACAAACATCATGGGCAGAGGCAGCAACTGCAGTCTTGATGGGGGTTTTAACACTATAGGGTCAGGAATACATGTTTCTGTTTCTGACCCTATAGTGTTCCTTTAAACCATGTGTAGAAACAAAACATAAACTGCTCCTAAGGTATTTCAGTGACATTGAATATATGTATCTGATACCTTTGTACATTTTAGACATGTGCCTTTATGTGGTAAGACCAGTGGTGTATCTGGCGTGGGAGCTTTAAATTCTAAAAAAAAACTACTCCTATCTGTCCCCAACCTGTGATAATATCCTCCCAAATTCCCCCCCTTTAACTTTACAATATTCACAGCACAGGTTTCTTTTTCATTATGACGTCACCTTCAAACTACTAGCAAACAACTGCTTTTTTTCTGCACAGAGTGTGCAATAGAATACTAATGATGCAAATGCTCTTTGTAAAGCAAAACTCTGTGTTGAGACAAGATGATCTCGCGAGCACACAAGGCGGACTGGATGTGAAGGTGAGTGTTGTGGAAGATTTTTCCTTGATAAAGTAAGAGAAGTTTGCATTAAGCTTAACCCGTTGTAAAGAAATGTCAGGCGCATGGAAAAATACACAAGACAAAGTAGTCTCCACTTTGTCTTGTGTTTTAAAGAGACCAAAAAAGAAGAAAATAAAATTAGACTGGCATAGAGGAAGATGCGAGGAAATGATTGGAGAAAGGCAAGTACGGGGTGACCTTTCCATTTTAAATTAGGTTTTCATGCTGTAGATGTTGCAAGTACAAAACTGATACATATGTGTTTATGGATACAGTGTGGACAAGTTATTAGTGCAAATTCTACATTTCCAATGTTAAATAAATGATGTAATACATAAACATGTTATATTACTCTTAAAAATCAAAAAGGTGTGAAAAGTGAATGTGTAAAAAAAATAATAATAAAAATAATCTACTTATCTAAAAATCCAATACTGAATGTGTACAGTAACATTGTACAGTTTTGGATAAAAGTTTTTTTCCCCCCCCATTTATATTTCGTTTTATCTACTGATGTGCAGTTCCTCATTGTAGGATTCTTTTGTGATATGTAGGTGCATGGATTGCTTCTTGGCAGAGTTTGTTCAATCCTGTCCACCATATATATTTTCTAATCAGATGCATTTCCGGGAGTACTAACATTCAAGCATTTTATTGTTTACCAAGATACAGTCAGATAAATCCTTAATGTTTTATCTAGCAGTCTCAGATAGCATCTACTCACATAAATAAAGCAAGTGTAGAGCAGAAAACACTATTATTCATGTAAACTGCTGCTTTGAAACAGAAAAATATGCAACACTGTGTAAAGCTGTATATAGTGGCACCATGTAAGAGTAAATATTGGGGCTTCCAACAAGCTTCTTCCCTTTTCCCACTTCCAAAATACGGCTTACTGGGTTGTTTTATTGACTGATAGAGTATTTGTGTTATCAATAAAGGCACCATAACTTTTCCTTAAATTTCAAGTGGCCATGCTGCATATATTGAAACATTCTTTATATTAAAAATAGTGGCTTATTCCCTCTCTCACTTATACTCTCCTTTTGTATATTTATTCTTTAAATATTTATTTCTCTAAATTGCTGCAGCTCATTTTGAAAGCCATTTTATTGAACATTTGTGCTTCACTACATTATAATACTGGAGATTAATATTGTATTATGTTTATTTTTATTGTATGTTATAAGTCAAAATGTTGTTCTGTCTTCTTATAAATGTTACTTACGGACTTGATTTGATGTGAATAAAGCTTTAAATAGTTACTTAGTTTCGAAAACGTAACACATGAGGAATTATAGAAACAGACCTTACATATTGCTGTTAATTTGTTAATCTATGGGTCTCTTGTTGACTTGATGTACTTAATTATGAGTTTGATATGTTAATTTCATGATACTTAAAGGAACACTGTAGGCACCCAGAACACTTCAGCCCACTTACTTTTTTCCATATAGTGTACTATGCTAGGTGGCTGAACAACAGACTCCCTCACTTGTAGAAGAGGTAGACTATCATAAAAATTGCAGTAGCTTAGAAACCGGTATATACAAAGCAACAGGTCACTGAGTAAGGTATAGTCCCTTCTGCCTTAGCATCTCTACATCAACATTATTGATGCATATTTTGCTCCAGGTCCACACACTGTACTATATACCGTACTTTATTTTTTTAAACTCAGGAATTGTTTTTAGATTTATTATGGTAGTTACATACATATTATCATCTGCACTAATCACTTGTCCAGAGCTCATATGTTATTTAACCTACTAAAGAATGAGATAAACTAATTGTTAGTAATAATCATGCCTTTAATAAAACCCAGATGCATCACTTAAAATTAGTGAATAATCATGGCAGTCTTCATAAAGAATAAAGTGAGAATTCAAAAGAATTTCATATTAGAGGTCAAAAAAGCCAAACTTGAAAAATACTGGTGAACTATGTTTTCAGTTTCGCTACACTGGCCTTAAAGGCACATGATAGTCACCCAGACCACTTCAGCTCAATGAAGTGGTCTGGTGCCAGGTCCCCCAGGTTTTAACCCTTCACATGTAAACATAGCAGTTTCATCCAATGTTAATCCAACCTCTAGTGGCTGTCTTCCTGTCAGCCGCTAGAGGCGCATCTGCGACGCTGGATGCGAAATTCGCATCTAGTGTACAGAACGTCCATAGGAAAGCATTGAGAAATGCTTTCCTATGGACTGTGTGAATGCACGCGTGGCTCTTGCCACGCATGCGCATTCCGCTCCACTTGGGAGCTGTCGGCGGGGGAGGAGAGGTCACCAGCACCAAGGGAGCCCGACACTGGATAAAGGTAAGTAGCTGAAGGGATTTTAAGGGATGGGGACCCTGAGGGTGGGGGTCCTAAGGATGCTATAGTTTGCTATGAGTTTGTTTGCCTGACACTATAGTGATCCTTTAAATTTGAAATACACTTTTAAAGCGGCACTGTCACACTCCCTGCAAAATGAGTATTTCATATTATTTAATGATAAAATCTTTATGAAGTATTCAGACTTTTACTAAAATTCCAACCCAGTCAGAAGATATACTTAAGCAGTACAGCAGTGATGTTGACTCCTAGCACTGAAGTGCCATGAGCAGAAGAGATCCAGCCCCAGGAAGATGGTTGCACCCACCAGGGCATGTTCAGGAAATTTCACCTTTCCCTGCCATCACCAGCCACTGGACCACCAGCAACGATGTTACTGTTGGGAGTCTTTGTAAATTATGCAGATTCCCCAGACCGTGATTAGTGCTGCTTTGTATTGCTTCACTTCCCTCTTAGGGAAAAATCCCGTGAGTAATAATACAATTAAAAAAAATAGTGTGTGTGTGCAACAAATATAGATGCACTCACGATCTGTAGTTAAAATCTTCAATTCTTTATTGGTTCACATTAAAATTAGGATCCTAATTTTAATGTGAACCAAGAAAGAATTGAAGATTTTAACTACAGACCGTGAGTACAGCCATATTTATTGCTTTTTTGGATACAGTTGAGCCCTGGCTGGCACCTGGCAATTTACTAATTCAGTTTGAGTGCAGGGACATCCTTTGTTTTTTTTTTTTTTTGTATTATCTCTTAAAGCAGTTCTGTCACTATAATTCTTATATATAAATTATGATTATAATTCTTATAAAATACTCATGCTGACTGCATTAGAATTTTACTGAAATTCCAACTCAATCCAAAGATATGAGGTGAAATAACTGCTTTATCTTATGGAAAAGCCCATAGAGGTTGTCAAAAGGCAGAGTTACGCTGTTAATCTTTCCAATCACAGCTGTGGGACTCAAGGTGTGGTCTCACTCATGGCAAGATGTGATCTATGGAAGCTCCCATGGTTTTGTGTGATCCTTCACATAACGCAGCAGGGCCGAATTGGGAAAAACATTTTTTGAATAACAGCGGCCCACTGGGCGGGGCCAGAGAGGTGGTGTTGTGTCATCACAAAAGACAAGCACGCCCTCTTAAAGTGAGCATGTCGGTTTAATGCTTTTCCAGCACAGCACATGTGCAGGGCCCTGTTGAAGAACACATGAGAAAAAGGCCCAGTTTTGGTTCTGCACAGAGCAAAAAAAAATATTAACATGATTGCGCTGTTTGCATGTGACTTGTCTTTCGTGGATCCATAAGTGGGATACCAGTGGAACAAAGGTTCAAGAAAGCCTATTGTGCATGTGTTTGGAGCCTGCTGGGATTGCATGTGTGTGAGCTGATTGTGGTGTGGTATTGTATAAATAGGTTGGCTTCAGTCATGTTGGATTTGTGGTGTAATATGTGTGACTAGGGGCTGTGAGAGAGCGTGTGCATAGAGCCTGTAGTGTTTGTGTGTATGTTTGTGTGTTTGCTTTCAGGGGATCTAGTGAATGCATAGGGGATCCAGAGTTTGTGTGTAGTTGATTAAGTGTGTGGGTCTAGTGCATGTGTGGAGGGCCCAGAGTGTGTATGTCTGTGTATTTTGCGCCAGCGCTCCAACCTCGCAAATGGATTCACCCGGCGGACCTGCTGGCCAGAGCTCTCCTTCCTCTCCCGACTCCAGCATTAAAGTGTCTTTGGGCTGATGACAGAGATCTTTGCATGGATGATGCTGACTCTGCATGGACTAGCAGATGAGTTCCTCTGATCTTCCCTGCCTGCCTCGGCCCATGGCCATCTTGGCGCACCGGGCATTTGCCCCGTTTGGCCAATGACCAGTGTTTAACTTTTAAACATATGTGAGAGGACAGAACTGATTCGGCTCCTGGCATATGTAGCACCAAGATCCAGAATACATGGCGGTAGCAAGGAACAGCTTAGGGCAGGTAAACATACCTTCCTCTGCACCCTACAGCCACTGGATCATCACTGGAGATGTCACAATATATGCAGAGATATCCAAAAGCAACAGATCTGTTTTCCAATTTCATTTTTCAGTTTAAAGTTGCCTATTTTGGTCAAGATTTTGTTAAATCAATTCCTTGTTAATCATATTTATACTTTATAGTAATTTGTATCAAAATAGGCTAAATACATTTCATTCTCTTGTGTATTTGAATTCACTGTTTAAACTACAGTATAATCTATGCACATTGATTGGGCTCTTACAGGATTACATTTGAATTTTATTCTAGATGAAATTGTAATTTCCATGTTGTAGTTAACATTGTGAAGAAGAAAAAAAAAAAGACAATCCCCCATCTTACATCAAAGGCCACTTTAAAAGCATTCTGTCTAATTGTATGTAATGACAGGACTCCATTTGATGTCTTCAATAGCACCATACAGCACAATTTTACTACATAGTTTTCTCTAATCCTGAATCTTTGCTGATTGTAACCAGTGTGTCCTTTTGTCTTTGTCTGTTTATGGAACAGAAGCCAGGACATTTTTGTTTGGAAGCAAAAGAAATTTGTGACCTTTCTGATATGAAATGTAGCATCTGTATTTTTCCTGCCAATGTGCAGAAACTTTGACATACATTAATGAATTAAAAAAAAAAAATAATCTGATTGCAATTATTGAAGACTAAATCAACCTAAATTTTTATATATATTTTCTTTCTTTTTTTTTTTTTTTTTAAATGGCACTCTACCTTGAGAAATACTTGTCTGTGTGCATTCCTCCGGTTATTATTTTTGAAGTCTGGGAATATATATATTTTTAATTGACTTTACCTGCACTCTTGGTATTTCTGGAGCTGCTGTTTCTTTCCAGTTTATTAAATTTATTTGTTATTTAATTTGAGTCTACTTTTAAGCTGCGTGACAAGAACATGAATCCATTTCCTATTAAATTGATCTTGTGACTTCTAGCTTTTTATTTCGCTTTGTTTAGTGTGCAGGTATATGTTATCGTTTTTCTTTATTTTTGGATTTCCATCCCATTATTGTTCTAATAAAACCCGATTCCATAAAATAACATTCTAATAAGTTTGCTATACTAAAATCATAGCTAAAGAAAATTCAGCTTTTATTGATACATGAAATTCTAGTGAGATGGCTCACTTTTTGTTTTTCTTTTTTTTGACTGGTGTGTGATGACAAAGACTTGTGTTTAGACAGAATATTAGAATATTTTTACTTTTGTATAACTCCCTTCCTCTATTGTTACACGCAAATGCTTATCGGGGGACGTTTTATTCTGGAATTTATAAACCTCTCAAGTATCAGAGCCTTTTTTGGTATAGCAGAGAAGAGCACTGAGAACTTTATTACCAAATAACGGTTATCAATCAATTATACTGTTCACAGCTGGAAACAATCTTTGACAAATAAGATTGCTTAGTTAATACTTTTCTTTTTGTATACGGTTTACTTTATGTTAAAGTGATACAGTAGTGCAAGTAATACAAAGTTGTATTCTAGTCTCTATAGTTCCCACTGGTCCCCCCTCCTTCGTGCTCCCTCCTCCCCAACCACATCATGTGCTACAAGGGTTAAAAAAAACAAAACAAAAAACTTACCTGATTCCTGCGCGGATGTCCATCTACACTGTGTTGGCTCCTCTGGCATCAACTGAAAGGGGGGAGGCAATTTTAACTAAGGGTGACCCACCCCTGAAAAGATAAAGAAAACCCACAGCCGCTTCCTTTTGGTAGGGCTCACCCACTTTTTCCAGAATACAATTCTTTAATAGGGTGAGATCATCAGAATTGACAATCTCATAGAAAAGTAATTGGGAGGCTATTGCGCATGCATGGCAAAACACCTCTGAAAAGGCAGTGTTTACATAAAAGCTACGTTAAGCTGTAGTTGTTCTGGTGAATATAGTGACTTTTTTAATTATGGTATTCTTAAAGATAAGTTCTGAAAGTGTAATGAGTCACACTTTGACTGGAATATTTTAACATAGCTAAAAAAGCAATACAACCCGAGATTTAGACATTATTATAATCCAATTATTTAGCAATTCTGTTCTAAAATTGTATTGAAATACTCTAACCAGACTATAAAATGGTATAAAAAGCAACCAATCAGGAGATTTAGTCATTGGTGTAATGCTATTACTTAGAATTTGTGTGTGCTGAAAGCTTGTCAGCTTGGACATTCAGTGGCAATTTGAAGGCTATGGATAAAAATGTATGTCCCTTACGTGTCAGCTGGATATTTTTATAAAGCAGTGTTCTATTACGATGATGTTTAAATGTTGACACATGCCAGTTTCGATGACCGGGATTATATTTCAGCAGTGCTGTTAAATATTCAATTTTAGTTTTGTGTAATCCAATTTGTCATCTACTTTAAAAATCTGTTTAATTAAAGTTTGGTGTTTGCAAGGTTTCATGTGGACTTTTACCCTTCTTTTCACGTCTTCACGGCAAGCTAAAGATAATAAGAATACCCACACGTAGTCATGACTTATAATCAGATAATTGGTTTGATTGGCACCAAGATATATTCATCTTTTCACAACCCAACCGGTATGAGTAAAAGGCATTCTAGGGAATGAAGCACATATATAAATATACATTCAATGACCGCTTTATTATGTAAACATACATAATACTATTTAGGACCCCATTTTGCTTCCAGAACAGTCTGAATGTTTCTTGACATGATTTTATGAAAGTGCTAGATGCATATCTTATTTTTTTTCTTCATTTAACCGATCATGATTATCTTCTAATCTATTCCATCAATTTATGGGTTCAATATGTTGTACGTTCAGAGACACCCTTGTGAACAGTGCTGGGCTAAACAGTGTTTATTTGAGTATGTACTCTAAGGGAATTCACCTCACACCATTGCCCGTCTTCCGCTAGATGGAATGCTGTGTCCCTTGCACGCGTCAGGAATGACGTCCAGCATCAGTATAAGATTTCTTTTTTTTTTTTTGAAAATCTTTATTTAGGGTTTTCTTTTTTTTTTTGTTTGTTTGAATAAAGAACATCTTACAGAGAGTGTACAGGTAACACGTTCAAGGTTTGTAGTCAACGAATATATCATCATATTAGGATACATATATAGCTGTTTACATAGACTTGTTCATTGAGGTTACATCACATCACAGAACAGATTGTTTACACAGTTGGTGTACTGAAGTGTTCATCGGTAGAGGGAAATCATGAGGAAAAAGGAGGAAAAGTGGGAAAAAAAAAAGGGGGGGTAGGGGAGGGGGAGGAAAGAATGCGCAGGATGATATAAGATATAATAAGAAGAATGAGAACGGAAACAATACAGATTCATTTAAGCCATTGGTAGTAATATCGAGACAGAGTTCCATTATGCAAATAACCATCATACACATATTCCTCGCTGTTGTCGTTGGTTATTATCTTTCTCCTGCATAGTCATCTTTATGATTACGTTGTGCGTTAAAGGCAAGAAGTACAAGGCATGGAATATCAGATATCATATGTGTGAGGTTTATGCATTTGTCCCTCAATATACCCTGGAGTGTAAGTGGGAGATACCACGCTATCATCTACCACCGTATATCGTCACCAAATCACATCCTGTTATTTGGGTCTTAGCGTAGTGTTTTAGTGTATCTTTCCGTAGAGAGGTTGCCTTAGAGTTAGAGAGAATCGGAGTCACGGGAAGGAGAGGGGTGGGGGGGGGGGGGGTTGGAGTGAGAGGGGGGAATGGGTAGAGATAAAGAGGTGGGCGTCTAGAAGAAGATAACTAGCAGCGTAGACCTGGTATTTGAGGGGGAGCCCCTATGTAATGTAGCTCCCCCTTGAGCTCAGTGCCCTCCCTCTCGGCAGGTGCAGGGTACATAGTCCCGGTTTCCTATGTGCTCAGGGGGCTGATCCCTGGTGTTGCCTGGGTGTGTGACTTGGATTCCGGTATGTTATCCAGCTATCTTTCAGCACCTGTTTGGCTGCTGGGACAGAGGTGAGCGGGGGGGGGTGGGGGGTGGGGGGAGACAATCAGTGTGGCAGAGTTGCGAGGAGATGTGAGAAGGGGGATATGGTGTTAGGCAGCGCCCCCCGGCCCCGCCCCCACGCGACCGGCACTCCCCCATGTGGTGTTATTTGCAGCGGCTCTAGCCCCGAGCGTTTCGCGACATGAAGACAAACCATGGGTACCAACGCTCTGCGTGTTTACCTCCTCTATCCTGAAGGGATGCATGCAGTGCCTCGGCCCCTTGAATATCCTCAACTTTGCGGATCCATGCCTCTTCGCTAGGTGTTTCAGTTCGTTTCCAGTATAGCGGAATAAGCGATTTGGCCGCATTCAAGAGGTGACGGAGGATTGATTTCTTGTAGGAGGACAATGACATTTGTGAGATGTGGAGAAGGGCTAAGGCGGGTGACCAGTCTGCCGCGTCACCTAAAATTTCACGTATTCTTTGTTGGATCATATTCCAGAAGGGAGTGATTACGTCGCATTCCCACCAAAGATGTATCATCGTCCCCCTATCCCTCTGGCATCTCCAGCAGGTTGGGGGTATAGTTGGGAAAATCCTGTTCAGAAGGACAGGGGTTCTGTACCAGGAGGCAATCAGTTTGTAGTTTGTCTCTTGAAGTTGGGAACTAGCCGAGCTCTTGTGTTGCCCAACAAGTGCTTTGTCCCATTGTTGGGGTGTAAAGGTTGTATCCAACCTCTCTTCCCATTGCCTGCGGAAGGCCGTATCCGTCGTCAGGTGCCCCGTTAGGAGATGTTGGTATAGTGTAGAGATAGCGTTATCTAGCGCAACCCTCCTCTCACAGCAGTTTTCTAGCCATGTGCGTGCCCTATGTAATCTTGCGTTATTCTGTGTGGTATCGTGAAAGTGTTTCACTTGTAGGTAGCGGAATATGGCCAGAGGCGTCCGGGGTTGTCCCTCCATTAGGGTGTCCAGAGTCTTTAGTGATCCATCTCGGAGAACCGAGTGTAGTGGGACATATTCACGTCCATCTAGGGAGGGCCACGTCGTGGTCGAGAATCCACCCCCTATCTCGGTGTTGTGAGTGATGGATAGCATCGGGCTAGGGGTGGGTGATATGTGGGGTAGTTCTCTCATGGAGCTCCAACCATACAGTGTTTGTTCGAGCAATCCCTCTGTGGTAATTCGTCGTGTCTTCCTGGCTATACCTCCCCAGATGGTAGGTTGCACTGGGGTTCCAGAACTCTCCTGTGTCAGCATCACCCATTGTTTTTGCGGAGGTTCCGTGTGCATTTCGACTATCCGTTGCAGAATCGTGGCTTGGTGGTATTTTCTGAAGTCAGGCAGTGCTAGGCCTCCCCGATGTCTGGGCAAACTGAGTAGGTCATATCGTAGTCTAGCTCTCTCCCCACGCCACACGTATCTTAAAACTGCCGTTTTCAAAGCGGCGAAGAAGGAGGTCGGTAGGGCCAGTGGAATCGTTTGGAAAGGATAGAGCAGCCTCGGTAGGATGTTCATCTTGAGAACTGCTATCCGCCCATGCCATGAGATGTGTGGGTGTTTCCATCTGTCCATATCCGAGATAATTTTCTTTAAGATGGTGGTGAAGTTGTATCGGTAAGTGTCTTTGGGATCTGAGGGTATCCAGACCCCAAGATATTTTAGTTTCTGAAAGCACCATTTGAATGGGAATAACGATTCCAGGGCGATGTATTCATCGTCAGGCATGGACACGTTAAGCACCTCACATTTTGATAGGTTCAGTTTAAGGCCGGAGATCGAGCCGAACGTCTCGAACTCCGACAGCAGGCATGGTAGTGCGATGCGGGGATTTGTTATATAAAACAGGAGGTCGTCCGCATACGCGGCGACCTTATGGGTTTTGCCCAGCCAGGTGAAGCCGTTGATGTCTGTGTGGTGGCGTATTTTCTGCAGGAAAAGTTCCAGTGATATGGCAAATAGCAGTGGAGATAGGGGGCATCCCTGCCTCGTACCATTGGAGATCTGAAAGTCCCCAGTGAGGGCACCATTGACACGCACCGCAGCCCGCGGTCGGTTGTAGAGGGCTCGGATCATTGTAATGAATTTATGCCCCAAACCCATCTGACTGAGGGTGTCAAACATGTAAGGCCACTTAACCCGGTCGAAGGCCTTCTCGGCATCGGTGGAAAGTAAGAGAAGGGGTCGCCGTGACTTCCTCGCCAGGTGTTGTATCGCGAAGAGCCGAAGTGTGCTGTCTCTAGCTTCTCGTCCGGGTACAAATCCCGTCTGATCTTTGTGAATAAGGGAGGGGAGGATGGATTGAAGCCTGGTGGCGAGAACCTTCGTGAAGAGTTTTGTATCCACATTTAATAACGATATCGGGCGGTAGCTCCCGCAAAGCAGTGGGTCTTTTCCTGGTTTGGGAAGAACAGTTATGGTGGCTGCTAGGGACTCAGGACCAAATTGGCCACCTTCAGCGACCGTGTTAAGGGCCTTTGTCAACCACGGTAAGACTATGGAAGAGAATGTTTTATAGTAACCTGTGGAGAACCCGTCCGGGCCTGGTGCCTTCCCCCTCTTGGTCACCTTCAATGCCGCGGCCAGTTCGTCCTCCGTGACCTGGGCCTCTAGGTGTAATGCCGTATCAGGTGGGATCGCTGTTCCGACCGTGTCGCGAAGGTAGTCCTGGGCACGTGCCGATGTCGCTGCGGAGCGTGATTGTGTTTCTTCCGCGTCAAGATTGTATAGGGATTGGTAGAACGACCGAAACTCCCCTGCTATGTCCGTCGGGAGGCCAGAAATCCCGCCCGAGGCGAGGCGTAACCTGCGAACCTGGGTGCAGGGTGTCTGGCCCCTAAGTAGACGGGCAAGGAATCGTCCGCCCTTGTTGGCATGCGTGTAGAAAAACGCTTTGGATCGTTGCAGGGAGCGGTGGTGGCGTTTCATGAGGATCTCTTTCAGCTGACGCCTGGCGTGCATCAGATCCCGGTACGTCTCCAGAAGGTGTGATCGTTTATGCTGAGCTTCCAGTTCCGTGATTCGGCGGTAGGTCTCGGCCATTTCACTCATTGCTGCCTTCTTTTTGTGTGTGGCTATGCGTATGAGTGTGCCCCTGATGACACTTTTGTGTGCCTCCCAGAGTGATATCGGGGATATGTCCGGGGTTGCGTTGTCCTGAAAGTAATGAGTCAGGGCTTGGGAGATCTGTTCCCGGGTGCCGGGGTCTAGGAGGAGGGTCTCATTCAGTCTCCACGTCCATTTGGATGGTCGGAACAGCGGGGACTCCAGTTCCATCGTGACGGGGCCGTGGTCCGACCAAGTGGCTGGTTCTATTTTGGCTGCTATTAGTCGCGACAACCCCGTTTGTCTAATAAAGAGGTAGTCGATGCGAGAATACCTGTCGTGAAGTGCGGAGTAGTATGTGAAGTCTTTTTCAGAAGGGTGTAGCGATCTCCAGCAGTCAGCTAGGTCCATCTCGCCCAGGGCCCTCCGGATTGCCCGAAGATGTAGTTGTGAGATGCTGCTGTGTCCCGTAGAGGAGTCTAGGATGGGGTCCAGCGGAACATTAAGGTCGCCCCCGAGGACCAGGATTCCTTCCGCGAAGTCGTTCAGTTTCGCCAGAGTGCTTTTCAGAAACATGGCTTGTCGTTTGTTGGTGACATAGATGTTGGCAAATGTATATATCCTGCCCGCTATTGTTCCCTTTAAAAAGAGGTATCTACCTTGCGTGTCGGTAACGTTGTCTAGTGGTTGAAACCCCAGGTCTGCCGATACCAGTATCGCCACTCCGGCCTTCCTTGCCGTAGGGTGATTGCAGAAGTGATTAGTCGGGTACCATTTATTCTGAAGCTTGATTGTCGCGCCAGTGCGGAAATGCGTTTCTTGCAACATGGCCACTGATGTTCGTTTTTTCCGCATTTCCCGTAGGAGGTGGGTCCTCCTTTCCGGGATGTTCAATCCCCTGCAGTTAAGGGTGAGGATCGATATGGGAGCTGGTTGGTATGCCATGGTATCCCAATGCGCGAAAGATATGGGCTGTAGTTAGAATGTGCTTGGTCAGCCACCCACCCCCCTCTGCTCCCGGCTCGTCACGTGGGCGCAGGTTCCCGAGGCCGGCCAAGGGGGGGCAGGGAGGGGGGGCGCCCGCCCTATCTGGCCGTGGATTGGGGGCGGAAGAGGGGGCGGAGGGGGAGGGAGGGGGGGAGGCGAGGATAGGCAGGCGACCGAGGATGAATGGGGAGGGGGGGGAGGATAGGAAGAGGTTAGAGGAGATAAGAGGGGAATAAGGGGGAGAGAGAAGAGATAAGAAATGTCCCGTCCAACGGGTGTGTTTACCGGGGTATGTGGTACCCCTCTTAGGTGTCCCCACAAAGTGGGGTGACTCGTGTTACGGTGGGTGGCTCAGGGGGACACGCCCTGGTAACCAGACCTAAGGGCAATGTCCCGTCGAGGTCCGCCGTATATAGGCAGCACGAGTGTATGGAGTTACGTGGGTTCGTACCCAACCAAGTGATATCCGGTGGTGATGAAAAACAAGTAGCCGTCCACTACGCACCCCGTGTTTGCTTAGTGTACAGATTATAAGAGGCGATTAAGTGCATGTATAAACAGTAAACAGTAACAGATCAACAACATGAGCAGCAACTTAGCATCACTAGAATCATAAATAACAGTGTTATGAGCATCCAACTTTTGTCCTCCCGTCCGCCTTGTGGTACCCGAGTTGTGTCCCCCCCCTGTATATACAATGCCCCCCGTTTTTGTGTGTCGCCCCTGTCATCTATCCCATGTTTGGTACGTCAGTAAATATTGTGTGAGGGTGTTCTCGTCATTCTCGCTTCCCTCCTCTCGATTCCTTATGAGTAAAAGTCGTGTCTACACGTTACGGGGTCCGGTTATCCCCCACACCCCCTGTGTGCTCGGTATGCCCGTCCCTGAGGTGTGCGGAGTGGGAAGGAAAGAAAGGTAACATGTTTCAATGTGTGAGTCAATGCGTGAGTCCGTTCCCCACTCTATTGCATTCCCTTCAGCCCCCATACGGTCAGTCCTCCCCACTAGGCCCTAGTGCGTGCCATGTATGGCTACTGTGGCTGGATTCGTACCCAGTCCCATGTAGTCTGTCAGTCTCCCGTGGGTACATTCTCAACCCTAAGGCCTATAGCAATAATAGGTTAGTGGAAGCAATCAAAACATTGGAGAAATGAGGCGTCACTGGTATATGCGTCATGTAGGGCATAGGAGCATGAAATACAACATAACATCTATCCGCTAAGCATCATTCAATTTGCCATCTTAATATAACAGTAACCCATTGAATCGGTTAATTGGACGCCAAAGAGCCCTGGTAACATATGACTATGGATAAATCTACCATTAGAGTGTGAGAGGGTCTAGACCCAGCAACCAATTTCCACAAAGCATGCAAACCGGGTTATACAGGAATATGAATACGGAACCAGATTGTGAGGATTGTCGCCATTGTAGATTTCTCTCGGAACGTTCCGGGGTTGCGGAAGTTCCAGTATAAAGAGTCAATTCTGCTTTCGAGGACGCACAGATTCGCCTCGGAGTGTTCATACTTCCTCAATGTGGGTAAGCCGGATATTCCTCACATAGTCAGTGACAAAAATAATAATAGGGTAGCGATGGAAAGGGGGAGAGTCTGGCTATTTTGAGCACAGGGGAGGAGTATTCATGTCCGAGAAAGTCAGGTGATAGGCCTCACAGTCAGGTGATAGGGCCTGAGCCGCCTTGAGTAGGGGAGGGGGGGGGGGGGGTCCGGGGCAATAGAAATCAGCTATCCAGGTGCAGCTTGACGCTTCAGGTGGGCCACAGGATTATTGTATGCTTTATACATGTCCCATGAGGTGAGCAGTGAACTATATTGTGCGTGGTGTTGGGGCCCAGGACCTGTATGTTGTAGTTTACAGGTCTTACATGGCGTTCCTCTGCGTGATAAGGTGGGTCTCACGATTATGCCCCGGCTACCAGAAGATCAATAGAGTGGTGCAAGCATACATATTTATATGGCGGCCTGATGTTCATGTCCCATATAGGTTCTGTCTGGTTGACATGTCGCTGGGACGTGCTTGTGTAGGTGGTTTCCTGCTGCCGCAGAGCAGCCTTGTATAATGTCACTGGCCTTCGTGGAGTGGAAGATGCATATTTCAAGCAGGCCCGAGGCAGACAGCGGGGGAAGAGTCAAATGATTTCAACTGGGCCAGCATGGGGTGCACACGGCAGGGGGGCTTGACACTGGTGAGTGCTTGGTTAGAGGGCCTACATAGTGTGTGGGCCAGAGGGTGTGATATCCCGTCAGGTCGTCCGTGGCCTATTGACGCCTGAGGTGTCCACTCGAGCCTGTGGTAAGTGTAGAGTGGGCTAAGTGGGCCGGGTGGCCTCAATAAGGCGGGGGCATGGAGAGGTACGCTTGATGCCCTCTGACCGGGACGCCAGGGTTGAGACAGTGGTGGGGCGAGGGGGGCTGGGACCAGAGTTACGGGTACAGGATTCCCATTTCTGGGGGTGGTACTCACTCAGCCTGATCTCCCGGGTCCAGGCGTCGCCTGAGGGGCTGCCTTTGGGGGGTTCCATTTCTGCGCCTCCGCGGAATTCCCTGAGGTCGTGGGCCTTGTCCTGTGGGCCCAATGACCCAGTTTGTTATAGGGATAGGCGGGAGCTCCAGGGCTTCCAGGAAGCGGGGCACCTCCGCCGGCCATCTCGCAGATATCCAGCCGTCTCGATGGCGGGCCATCAGCGCGAAGGGAAAGCCCCACTTGTATGATATGTGCCGCTCGCGGAGGGCTGCTGTGACTGGTTTCAGGGCTCTCCGGGCTTCGAGTGTGAGGGGGGAGAGGTCGTTGTAGAGGGAGACCTGGGAGTTGCGATAAGTCCATTCCGGCCGTTCACGTGCCTTCTTCATAATAGAGTCTTTAATGGGGAAGGAGTGGAGGCAGCAGATGAGGTCCCTAGGACCGTCTTCAATCGATCGTGGGCGTGCAACTCTGTGTGCCCGTTCAAACTCGAAGTGTGGTGGTGCGGCTCCTTGTAGCATCATGGTGAACAGGCCTGATAGTACCTCCGTCGCATCTTCCTCCCCTCCCGACTCCGGAATCCCTCGAACCCGAATATTGCACCTGCGGCCTCTATTATCGAGGTCCTCCATATGTCTCCTCATGTCTAGTAGCATGTCTCCTTGCCGCGAAATCGCCAGATCAGTTGCTGCGAGTCTGGTGGTTTGGGTTTCTGCTGTGTGCTCTATGGCTTCAATGCGGCCTCCGTGAGCGGTGACTTCCGCCCTAACGCCTGCTATCTCCGCGCGGAGGGCATCTTGTATCGTGGTGGTAAGTGTGAGCAGGTCCGTTTTCGTGGCCATTGAGGTCGTTATGGAGCGGAGTTCCTCGTTGATCCGGTCGAGTACAGAGTGTTCTGTGCCGGATGGTAAGATAGGAGATGGCGGTGTCGTCCCCGGGCCTACCGGTTCCCCTCCGGGACCGGGGCTCTGCTGTAGGAAGGAGTCCATAGGACCCTGGGAGTGGTTGTGTTGAGAGCCCCTCGGTGTCTGAGAGGGCTCTGTGCGTCTGTTGCGACCCATTTGTCGTCTGTAGCTATATTTAATCGCTATTCAGGGGTATTGTGGAGCGGAGCACATGGATTAAGCAGCCATCTTGGTCGAGGTCCTGGCCACGCCCCCCAGTATAAGATTTCCATGTGACTCTCTGGTATCAATGACATGACAATGAGAAGGTGTGAAGCTCTGTTCCCAACCCTTGCAATTTTTCATACTTATAATGTGTACCTTTGAACACTAGAAGCACTAAGTATAAATAAAGTGGTTATGGTGCCAGAATGTCCCAGGTGCAAGGCATCTATCCTGTAGTATTTTGGTACTGTTGAGGTCAGTGTGGAGAAGAATAGAAAGAAGGTAATGGAGGGGGAGCTGAGACATGGGTCAGTTATTCACAGCTCAGGTTTTCATGCCCACAAAGGTGATATCTCCAGGTCCGGCCCAGGCAGGGCGAGGTATTGAGGCAGGATAAAGCCACAGTGTGCAGATCCCAGTTTTACATTTATGTAGCCTAACTCTGGTGGAAATGAATTACCAGGGGAGGTTGGTGTCTCCATCTGTTCAAAGGTCCCATACTTTGTAAAAGAATGTTGGAGTGTCGTTTATTTGTTGACTTGTCCATTTTGAGGTTTTCATCTATTTTCCTTTTTATGTGCTCTGGGGGAGGGGGGTATTTTGGGGTTGGCCTAACTTTTGCTGCTAGTTTGTTTTCGATTCTCATAAAAGTGACTTGGAGAGGAGAAGAGTCTAAGGGAAATGGTTTATTCAGAAATCTAATTAGCAACGTAGTTATGCTTTTTCACATGGGTGTTAACTTAGGGCAAGAGCACCAGCAGTGGTGGAAGGTGCCTAAATCACTGGATTCAGTATTGCTGCATTTCCAACAAGGGAGTCTTTTCATTGTAAAAAGGCATTGATGGGTGAGGTACCAGAGGAACAACCTTTTATATGGCTGTTCTTGGTGGGTTACACATATAGTAATAGAGGAGATTGAGGACCAAATGTCTGACTAGTCTGTTGGCTCATCTGGGAGGCTAGGTTGTGTTCCCATGCTATAATGTATAGAAGGATTATCTGGGTGTGGTGCATTGCTATTGTAAGGTAAAGATCGGAGATGGACATTTGAGGAAGTGTCGTCTAAAGGGTGTCAGTGTGGAGGAGGCTTCTTGTCTAATTGTTGGAGAGGATTCAAAGCTTCTTACTTGAATGAAGTGGAAGTAGTCGAATGTCGTTAAAGCGTTTGTATTCGGTATGCCAGTGTATTCCAACAGTTTGCCATCAGGATACAAATGGCCAAATTGGGTGATGCATCTGGTTTCGAATTGTGTATGATGTTTGGGTATCATGCCTGGGGGAATTACCTTGTTTTAAAGTATGGGGGTTAGAGGGAAAAGGAGAGTTGAAAGATTTAATCTTTCTCCGAGGCAGTCTCAGAGGTTGATAGAGTAATAGATAGTTGGGACAGTGGGAGGGGGTAGAGGCCTATGCTGTATTGGTAACTAAATGTACAGGGAGGAGTGATCTCTGCCAAAAATGAGGTGTTCCAAGCCCACCTATCTCTTCTTATCTGACAGGAGGTGTCAATGTTGTATTTGGACTAGATGTGCTGCCTGTTGGTAGAGAGTAAAGTTAGGGAGACCCAAGCCTCCTCTCGAGGGACGTATAGTGTGGTTCAACGAATGCGATGTTTGCAGGTATTCCAAGTAAAACAGTCTATAGCAGATTGTAAGGGTTGTATGTCTGTTTAATTGCAGGGGGGTGGAAGTGCTTGGAACACATAGAGTAATCTCTGTAGTAAATTCATTTTCACCGAGGCTACTCTACCAAGACATGATATTCCAAAGAGGCCCCACCGGCGTAGGTCTTCATGAGCTGTGCAGATGAGTGGTGTATACTTAGCTGTATAAAAGGAGCTAGTGTTATTGGTGAGTTGCATTACTAAGTATGAGATGGTTTGGGGGCCGATGCGGATATGGAATTTGCCCTTTAGGGACTGTAGTACATCTCTGTCTATGTTCAGAGGTAGTAGCTCAGTTTTTGAGGCATTCAGTTGATGATTGGAGATAAGCGAATAGTTTCAGATGAGATAAAGTAAGGCTGACAAGAATGTTTCAGGGCTTGTTACTGTTAGTAGAACCTAATTTGCATATTGTGTTAGGATGTTGACAAACTTTAAATGCAAATGTCAGGATAAAATAGTAATTCAGTTTATTTGCACTTTACTCAAGGTACACAGTGCTGTGCTTCACAGTAATAAATAAAACAAAGATAAAATAAATCCTGCTCCATCTTGGAGACTAAACAATAGTTTTCCTAACTATCCAACTGACCAGCTAATCCAGTTTCCAGTTTTAAACAGTATAAACACAGCACTTTAACCCCTTAAGGACACATGACATGTGTGACATGTCATGATTCCCTTTTATTCCAGAAGCTTGGTCCTTAAGGGGTTAAACATACAGGCTTTTACACAGTACGCTTTCCTTTAAAATCTCAGGCTTAACTGCCTCCTCTTTCCCAGCTGTTAGACTCTCTCATGCCTTCAAAAGCTGTCCTTTTAAATGTTGCAGTACAGGTAATCATTCACTTGAAAGAGCTTACTTCCACCTATTAAACCTATCCTGCTGGGAATAGAGAGCGTTCCAACCTCTTACTAACGAAAGCCTCTCTGACCCTGCCACAGTATGCAGAGACTTTGTAGTGTTTGCCTCGAATTGTATTTCCTTCACTTTGCGATGAAGTAGTATAGAGTGGTGGAGGGGTTCTTTAGAGAAGGCGAATAGTAAGGGGCGAGAGTGGGCACCCCTGACGGGTTGCATTGAAGTTCGGGAATGAAGGGGGTCATATGTTCGGCAGAAGTAAGTATCCCATTTCGTGTGGTTTGAAGCTTTAAGGGGGCTTTTAAATTCTGGTGGGAAACCAAATTTGTCTAACACCTCAAACAGGTATGGCCAAAGAAGGCAATCAAATGCCTTCTCTGGGTTTTCTCAACGTTGGTTAGCAAACCAAATTAAGTCAGTGTTTTGTCTGGTGTTGTCAGACACTTGTGTTTTAGGCATGAAGCCTACTTGGTCAAACTTTGGATGAATCAAACTTTCCAGAAAATGGCTGTCCATGCTTTGACATCAGTTTAAGGTCAATTGTTAACAGGGAGATGGGAGCCCTACGTAGGGCAGACCACATCTCCCTATACCGAGCCACGAGACCCAATAAAAGTCTGGGAGGAGGTTTAGCACCTGGCATGGACCTTCGTTGATGGGAGATCATACACCCCATTCCGTAAGATATTCGGTAATGACAACGTGATGAGTCTCCAAGACATATTGGGCGGAGAGAACTCGACACCAGTTATTAAATTCCGCTAAACCCAATTATGACATTATTACCTAATAGATACCTAATAGAATACTGCTAATCCGAAAAGTAAAATGGTTCTAAAGCATATGCGAAAAGGGAACTGCCGTAGAAAAGGCTATATTTGTCCTTTACCAACATCTTCTGACAGGTGATAGACCCAAGACAAAGACCTTTTAGAGGCGCTGGGAGGGATTACTGGGTAAACATTTACAGACACACACTGGAAAAAGTTCTCATCCTGAATCACAAGAGCTCCATCAGCTCCAGATATCTAGAAACTAACTACAAATTATTATCTGGATGGTACCCTACTCCTGTCCTCCTTCACAGGATATTTCCAAATGTCTCTGCTCTGTGCTGAAGGTGTGGTTTGTAGAAAGGGATGATCGAACATATATGGTACAGCTGCCCCAAAATTGTACCTTTCTGGGAAATTATATGAGACATAATGTCTGGCATTTTTGGAGAAGCACAACAACTTTCTGCTGATTTGGCTCTACTGCATCTCACCCCCGCGCCAATCTCGACCTACAAAAAAATAATTCTGCATCTAGTCAAAGCAGCGAAATCGCTCATACCGGTCCTATAAAAACAAACGATCGCTCCCACCAGAGAACAGTGGTTGGGTCAAGTGGAGGACATTCAGGCTGCAGAGGCAACACAGGCTGCACTGCTGGGCAGGAGTGATAAACACGCGGAACACTGGTGACCCTGGTTCATGTATATAGCAGATAAGACTAACAATGGCGCCGGCGGGCTATAGACAGGCGGATTGGTGTCGGGGAGTCGGAAGCAGGGCCTGCGGAATTATGCCTTACACCTCTCCTTTTCACCTCCAGAACCCTGACCCATCTGATCTACTGCTTCTCATCCTTCCCCTCTACTGTCTGTATACCTGTATACATACCCTCCTACTTCTACTCACAACCACTACCTCTATTTCCTCTTTCTTCACCAACTTATACCTTCACCGCAGACACGACCTCATGTAAACTTTTTTTTTTTTATTAAGGTAAATGCACAAAATATACATGTCAGTGTTTTTTTTTTGTTTTTTTTAAGAATATATGTGTGTAGTGGATGCATTGAGAGTATATGATTAGTGAATGCAGTGTATGGATGTTTGTGTAGTGGATACTATACACTTTTAGATCATTCTAAATTCAGATAGGTCAATATCTCTTGATAATAGCTTGATATGCTAAGCTTGGAAAATTACAAGTAAATATGTTATTAATTTATTCTACCTGTAGGTATGAAATGTGGAACCACATATTTCTCAGCTAATTATCATTTCAAAGGTTTAAATCAGATTAGTATTATCCAAGTATATTTCAGCTTTTAGTAAAAAAATTAAGTAATTTAAATTGAATTTAATTAAAACCGCATATGAACCAGCTTTCTTGGTAGAAATTATTTAGGCTTGAAGATATATTCCATGAATAGTGAGTGCAGGGATGTTTTGTTTGGACAGAGAATTGTGGAAAGTTATCAAGAGTTCTGACTAGCAAATAATTTTTTTACTAAGTCAAAGTAATTTATTTGGAAAGAAAAAATAGAGTAAGTTTTTAAAGTTCGAGATTCAGTTGGAAAATACAGAGTGTTAGATGTGTCCAGAGTGTTTATTTTTGCCTCTCTCCCATTTTAAAGAAAACCTTATTTTAGTTTCCTTGCGTCACTAATTTAAAGTGACCAACGGGATTTTGTGCGTGTACCTTTTTCTACTGATTGTCTTGTAGACTTTGATCAATAGATGGCGTTGTAGCATCACAAGAATTTCTCATTAATAATTCCACTTTTTATAAGGGGTTAATTGAATTTCGTGATGCATTTGACGTCCCATTTGACTTATCGCTATGACCCATTTGTAAAAGCTAAATGTCAAACTTCACAGGGATTTTGGTCCTTTTTGGTACACTGGCTGTCTCCCTTTTGGGCCATAAAGTATAGTTTTGACGCACCTGTACTTTGCTTCAACTTTCTCTTACAATGAAAGTTGTTTTTTTTTTTAAATGTAGAATTAATTACTTGGGTAATATCTCTTGCTGGTAATCATGTCTGGTTTTCTTAGTTACACTGTCTGATTGTGTGAAACTATGTGACAGCATGTGATATATACATGCCTTTTACACACATTTAGCTAATATTAGTTTAATAACACTGACATTTTATTCATTGGGATTCTATCTATGAGTATTCAATATTAACACTATTTGTATATGATTAAACATAATTATAGTTGGTATATAAATATGCATATATAACTCTAATATGTATGTCTGGGCTGGGCTCTTTCAGCCCCTCTTTGATGCTAACATAAGTTTTTGTAAGAAGTAACCTTATCTTTGGTCAGTGTTTACTTTAGACACATTCCGGAGTTTAAGTGAATAAAGCTACAGAGAAACAAAATGTCTGTCTTTGCATTCCGTTACAAAATGGTGTCACATCTGCTAAGTAGTGACTTCACAGTATACATTTTTAATTTCAATCTTATCACAAAATGTGTGATATACAATATATGATTGGTCTTACGATGTTATGATTTTTTAATGGGAGTGTTATGTCCGTGTGATCTGATCAAGCTATACTACCTATGGAGGATTTAATTACCTGGGGTGTCAGGCGTAGTGCAATCAGGAAGTAATCTATATAGGAGTAGGTGGGTGTAAATAAAATGTGTAGTCGGCTGTTGAGGTGTGTTGCTCTATCCAGATGTCCAAAAGATTGTAATTGTGGAAATAGGGCATCCAACCCCAATGGGCGCGATCTCTCCACACTAGTTGTTCTCCTGTCAGAAGTTGGCGAGTGGGCCGCATTGCAATCTCCTCTTGTTTTGGTATAGGTGGTGGACCGTGATAAGTGCGGGCAGAGAATGTGGACCAGAAGGATTGATCAGCTGTGGAGAGGGCGTAGAAAGAGGTGAAGGAACACAATACAGTTCCTATTTTGCCTCTGAGAGTGATGTATCTTCCTGCAGGGTCATTGAGGGCATTTGTATCTGTCAAGGGGCAGGAGGTTTTTAAGAAATATTGCAACTTCTTTTGTGTTTGCTTCAGGTGAGTTTGCTAGGAAGGACTGTTTATAACGATTGATAGTTAGAGGGAAGTGTTTGCGAGGGGAAAGTGGGTCTCCTGAATCGACACAATGTCTTCTCGTTGTCTGTGTGCCCATCTCAGTAATGCGTGCTGTTTTGCTGGGTTGTTGAGTCCCTTTGCATTAATTGAGACACAGTGGAGTTTAAGTGACATGTTTTGTCGGAGCGAATTCTAATGACGACTGGACACCACAGAGGAAATGGGGAGGTGGAGAGGGGAAGGGAGGGACTCCGAGAGGGAGGGGAAGGGAAGGACACACGCTCCCCCCGCCAGGCCGGACCACACCCGAGGCGGATACGTAGTGGGGGGGTGTGAATAAGTTATTAGGGATACAATTGTGTATTGGAGTCCCCTGTGGGACTGATAAAAATTAGAAAGCCCTGTCTATCGATGGTGAAATTGGGCTAGTTGGCGCAGTACTTGTGCGTGTTGTATCTGAATCCCAGGAGCGTCAGGAGAGGAAAATCAGTCTAGCTGCAGCATTCATTACAGACTGTAGCAGGGCAATACAACTTGTGGGCAGACCTATTAGGAGAGAGTTACAGTGGTCCATGCCAGAGATTACTAGAGCATGGACAAGCTCCTTAGTAGCATCTTGTGTAAGAAAGGGGTGGATGCGGGCTATGTTTTTAAGGTGGAATATACAGGATTTGGTAACAGACTGGATGTGAGGCTCAAATGTGAGGCCAGAATCAAGTATAACGCCAAGACAGCGTGCTTGCAAGGATGGACTGATGTGGGTACCACTCACTTGAAGGGAGAACAAAAGAGGAGGATCAGTATTAGTAGGAGGAAAGACAAGGAGTTCAGTTTTATAGATTGAGATTCAAAAAGCGGGAGGACATCCAATCAGAGATGGAAGAAAGGAAAGCAGTGACACGTTGCAGTACGACAGGGGGGAGGAGTGGTATATCTGAGTGTATTGGAATCCAAATGAGATAAGTTTGCCAAGAGAGTCAGTATAAAGAGAAAATAGAAGGGGACAAAGTACAGAGCCTTGGGAGACTCCAACAGGATGAAGGGAAGAGATATCATTAGAAAAGGAGACACTGAATGAGCGTTGGGAGAGAGAGGAGGAAAACCAAGAGAAGAAAGTGTAACACAGACAGAGTGATTGAAGAGTTTGGAGAAGGAGAACATGGTCAACGGTGTCAAAGGCAGCAGTGAGGTCAAGAAGAATTAATATAGAGTAGTGTACTTTGGATTTAGCTGCAATTAGTCCGACCTCCTGATTGATAGAGCCCTCCGCATCCCTACCATGAATCCACTGCAACCCATGCATGTTATAGTCTGCTTTCATTCAGCCTTGCTGAAACCCTATCGGGCTGGTGAGGAGATGGAAGATCTCCCTCACCTGCCCACTGGCACTTAGTTCCAGCAGAGGGAAGGAAGGGGCTGGGCAATCTGGCAATGCTCAGATACAGTGCTGTGCTCGCAGGAGGACAGGAGAGTCAGTCAGAGGAGGAGCTGCATGCTAAAGTGAACATGCCACCACTGGACCACCCGGGCTTGCATCATTATGTCCCCCCTCCCTGGTAAAAGGTAAAAAGAAGGGAGGGGAAGATTTTAAGAATTTAAGAATTTCACATCCCACCCACCTACACACAGCATAGACCCTATGCACTAATCACACAAACAGACAGCTCCTACACACACACACACACACACACATCCTCCTCCTACCAGTGGTGCATCCTGGTTTTGTGCTGCCCTCGGCAGGACAAAACTCAAGCGCCCCGCCACCCCCACCCAACCCATCTGCCCCGCCTTCTAAATACACACGCACTCACTGACAGATATGCATACACTAGCTAAAACACACACACACTCACTAACAGACACACACAGACACTCACATTAACACACTCACTTTATTTTTTATTTTATTTTTAATTTAACCCCCCCAGCCTCCTTACCTTTGGGAATGTTGGGGGAGGTGGGTTCTCCCTCTCCCTGGGGTCTAGTGGGGCTTCCTCCTCCTACACACACACACACACACACGCGCGCACTTCCTCCTCCTACACACACACACTTCCTCCTCCTACACACACACACACACAAACACACGCACTTCATCCTCCTACACACACACACACACACACACACACACACTTCCTCTTCCTACACACACACAAACACACGCACTTCCTCCACCTACACACACACACACTTCCTCCACCTACAAACACACAAACACACGCACTTCCTCCACCTACACACACACAAACACACACACAAACACACGCACTTCCTCCTCCTACACACACACACACACACACTTTCTCCTCCTACACACACAAACACACACACTTCCTCCTCCTACACACACAAACACACACACTTCCTCCTCCTACACACACACACACAACTTCCTCATCCTACACACACACACTTCCTCCTCCTACACACACACACACACTTCCTCCTCCTACACACACACACTTCCTCCTCCTCCTACACACACACACACACACACACTTCCTCCTCCTCCACACACACACACACTTCCTCCTCCTCCTACACACACACACACACACACTTCCTCCTCCTCCACACACATACACACTTCCTCCTCCTCCACACACATTTGTTGTCCGTCAATATTTTTTGGAGATCTCTTCTGGTGAGGTGAGAGATGTCAGACACATGGCTTGAGTCGCTGGCATCAGGGTCAGATTCAGAGGCATGGCGGTTTTCTGCATGTGGTAGCTCAATATCGAGCCTGCTGCGGCACAGTGGTGATACGGCAGTACTGGATTTTGATATCCGGCCCCCTCCCATCTACTAAGTGTAGGGGGTCTCCATAGCAATTGACAAGGCAGGTAATGTTGCTTTTGTGAGCTTTAGAGGCGTGTGCAGCCTCCCTAAAAAGCCACCACCGGAAGTCAGGTGCCGCATGTGCTCCTGGTTTAATGTAGGCTTGTACTACAAACCTTATTTGCCGACATGAAAAGTATTTCTAAAAAAATCTGTGTATTGCTGCAAGAGCTATTGTTTTTGTCATACTCCTTAACCTTATCAATATCAACTCATAGATTCCCATCACCTGTACGCTTTTTCTGTGAATAATCTGCTCTTGACTTGATGTTAAAATGAACAGAAATCTCAAAATTACCCTGCATCTCATTAGTTATCCTATTTTCAAATATATGCATCATTATTCTTTTATTTTCCCCAAAAAGTTCTTGCTAAGAATGAACTGTTGGATTTGACTTGTCAGACCCCTAGAAAAAGCCTTTTTTTCCATTTCAAGCAATGTTACATTATGCAGCTTGTGCCAATAACATATAACTTATTTAGATTTGAAAATGTACATCCTCTGTCGTCTAATGTACACATATCTATTATGCCTATCGAACTGGTAGACAGCTTGTAGAAAATGTCTAGTTATTATGTTAAATTTTATATGCACCCACCAGACACCAGGGGACAATAAGCGGAGCTAATTACAGCCTTGGGAATAAGTGGGATGGTAGGAGGTAGAAATATATTCGCATGACAGATGTTGTACTTTCGACAGTCTGCTGATAATTAATATGAATGTCCTTTTTAGTGTGAACTTTTCTTTACCTTTTTGCTTCTGTCTACTTTACTAGCCTGTGGCAGTTCTATACCCAAGAGGGTAAATTCTATCCATTACGAAATGGTGCAGTATCTGAGCTGAAATAAGAAATAGAAAACAATTTTTCTTCAGTCATTTACAATCTTAGAATCAAATTGTATTGTCTCCAAACCAAGAGCCATTCTTTTTCCAGAGTTGCTTGTCAGTTTGTACCTGAACTTGAAAAAATCAAATGTCGTGGGATGCAGCCCAAGGACGATCGATGATTGATACCATAATACGCTGCTCTGTGCTTTCCATGTTAAGTTTTGAATTAAGCAAGTGTCTATACAGTTTCTTTAGGGTTAATATTACACAATAACTAGAATGGTTGCTTTGTCAACAGCAGTTGTCAATACTTTACTTGTGTAATATCAGGAATCTTCTTCACTGGGAGAATTGTTTTTTGAAATTGAAAACCATCCCTTCTTTAAACAAAAAAAGATTGTGAACTGTGCTGATAAAATTATTTCTAAATAGTGGTTACAGTTTCAAAGCAATGTTTTACCATTTAAAGCCACAACATATGCTGAACGCCGAAGCGAACAGCCGCAAGAACTGGGAGCTCCGACCTTTTCACGGGGAAAAAACACGCTTAAAACAACCCCTCTCATACTCCAAAACGGCTAAAAAAAATACCCCTGGACCGAATGGGGCGCAAGGGGAAAAAAATTATACCCAACAAGCCCACCTCGGGGCTCACAATCGGGGAAATGTGGAGGCAAGCACAGGGCGCCAATGAAACCAACATGGCGGCATTGCATGGCGGGTGCTCAGATTTCTCAGAGGAACTGTCAGACGACGCGGAGGAAGAGCACCTACGGGCTCCTAACCCGCCACCGAAGGCTAAACGACGAGGTGCAGAGGCAGAATCAGAGCCAATTACCACGGCGGTTTTAAAAGCATTATTAGCGGACCTGTAAAGAAACATCCACGATGTTGTGACAGTACTCCGCACAGACTTACGAGGCCTGACAAGCGGCATCGTCAAAATGGAGGGAGCCTCCCAATCTCAGGCCCGGGAACTCGCAACATTGCAACAGTCCACACAGGACCTGCAAAAGCAAACCCAGCACTATGAGCGTTGCCTCGCGAATCAAGAACATGCCATGCGGCGAACTAACATTAAGATAAGGGGAGTCTCGGACCACATGCCCGAGGCTGAACTGCCAAAAGTTTTGGGGCGCCTATTGCTGGCGATATTATCACACAAGCCGCCTACACCAATTATCCCAGAGGAAGTCTTTAGGATACCCAAACCAGCAGGCGTACCGACCACAGCCACAAGGGATGTCATCATCACTCTTCGCAACACCAGAGACAAGGCAGCGATCCTCTCTGCCCTCCAGGGCAGAACCCCCTTCCACTTTGAGGACATGGAACTGTCGTTCTATGTGAATCTTTCCAGGGGCACTCTAGACTGGCGCAGGTCGCTTAGACCACTAACCTCAATGCTCCAAAACCACAAAATTGTCTACCGCTGGCAATCTGCAAGAATACTGGCGGTACTACAGGGGACAACTATATATACCGTCCAGGACATCCAGGAAGCCTCCGCCATTCTGCAGACCCCTGGGCTGCCACAATGCTCTCTCCCCAAAGAGGGGTCAACCAACAACAACTCACCAACTCGCACCCACACCTGGAATCCGGGACGGATCACCCCATTCATCCCCCAGGGCGCCACACCAGACTCCTATGCAGCGATCACAACTTAGGAGCAACGCACCGCGCACACACAAGAGACTCAGACTCACCGCCCGACACCGGTAAAGACACAGCGCAAACTCATGGACACAACCCTATTGCCCAAGCTCCTACCGGACTGTATGTCACGACAGCTCGAACAGCCCCAATGGACACCAAAGACCTGAGGGCATGGACGGTAAACTCCTAAACTGACCACCACATTCTCCCCTCCAGAAACGGACATGCCCACTTACGAGGCACCGCAAGAAGGTGAAAAGCATATCCTACCCCCCCTGCCCGACGACAACACCTGGTACAGACCAGACTTGCAACCCCGGGGACCCAGTTGGACTAAACTCACTCACTCTCTCGTTTGAATATTGCTGATATGCCGTAGATATACAGCTCTTGTATTATGGTTTTTGTTGTTTAACCCTGCAGATAGCTTTGTAATCAACATCCCCCTCAACACTCACGTGTCGGGGTGCTCGGCTAGCTCCTCTCACTATAACTCACATGCATAGGCACAATATGCCCGTTCTATAATTGCTCTATACCCGCAACGAAATGAGATGTAAAAGTCACACCAGACACGATCGTCGCATTATCTAACCCCTGCAGACATGGTCCCTGTCTTCCCTTTATATTGATCTTACACCAAGCATATTATCCTAGCATGCGTCCATCAATGTATTGTTAACGCCTGCTAATATACATAAGTCAAGCTACTACTACAGAAACGCATACATAAGCCTGTTTAATCTTCAAACGGAAAGCGCAATCCTCTCTAGGCCATAAAAGTATTACAAATGTGTATATAGCTCTAACAACTAGGTTCAGCCACAGATGGGCATCGGATAGCCACAAGAGCACACCCTGACTTGCCCCCCCCATACACTGGGGTATAAAAGGCAACACTTCCATTAGCTAATGTTACATAGCGCTATTTCTAAATGAAAAAAAGAGAATGATCTGTCCCAATACTGTACTGAAAGGAATCAATAAAATATTTTAATGGTAAAACTTGAAACATACACAAACAGATACTAAGTCACTAGTCACTACTTTCTCAATAATGGATAACTGAGGCAGAAGGTGTGACTAGATGAAAAATATTAAGTGATGAATATCTACAAGCGGGAGGGGAGTGAAATAGACATAAACGAATAAACGAAAACAGGCATAAACCCAGAAAGGGGGGGGGGGGGGGGGGGGTGTTAAATAGATAAGCACCGAAAAACTAGTCGCTGCCCAATGCACGCAATATAGTTGCAATCAAATAGCTAATTCGCACAAACGCGATGTAAATACACAGTGTAACGAAGAACGAAGTCAAATAGGTTGCAGATTGACTAACCGTGTGACAAGAATCATAATTTATCTATACAATGTAACACAATCTGTTAGACTGCTGAAGTAGACATAAAATAAGCAGCACAATGAGAATAGCTGCCTGAGAGAATGCAAAACTAATATTGCGTGCTATAATAGGCAAGACAGAAAAAATATATATAGCTAATGTATAAAAGCGGCTAGCAGGTAAATGCCCCACAAAAAAACAGAAATAATACCCAATTAGCAATATAACCGTTAACCAGCAGTAATTCTAAATACACTATTGTCACTGAAAATATCCTAATCTGTGCCTTCAAGGGCACACAGTATTGTCACTGAAAATATCCTAATCTGTGCCTTCAAGGGCACACAGTATTGTCACTGAAAATATCCTAATCTGTGCCTTCAAGGGCACCTGTCTTGAATGAAATAACTGCCGAACTGTACTATAGAGTGGCTAGATAGGAGGATAGCCCTTAAGATAAAGTGATATAGGTGACAGCTCCACTAAACTGTGCCTTCGTGGGCACCTATCGATACAAACAGAGCTAAACTAGAATAAGGCTGGTAAAGTAATCTATTAGTCTGATAAGGTAGTCAGTAGAGGGGTCCTCGGGGTAGCAATATAGCAAGATGATGAACGTGCACAGTAGCACGAAATATTTAACACCGGACCCAGTGTCAAGAGCCCCATAGCGCTATTTCTACTTCACTGTGCCTTAAACTTATTCTATTTTCCTTGAAAACCACATAGTAGCATACCATTAGAGATGCAGGCCAGTGACAAGGAACCCTCAATGTTAATCTTAACGTGTTAAAATACGTCTGTGTTATTCTTACCTGGATCTCGCCTAGCAAATAACATGCAGCCACTGCGGCTGGACGACCTAGAGGCCTGGCAGTAATCGACTCAAGAGCAGAATGTTTAGACACTACTTTACCATGTCTTAACTATGTTTATCACTGTTTAGTTAGTGTTTTCGCACTGTTAGTTACTTATCGGGCACCAATACTAATACACTGCAGCTCCAGACCACAGTAACTTATATGTGCATGTGTAACCTGCTTAGACCTAGCCTGATACATGACAAGCTTAGTTTAACCTATGTCTATATCTATAAATGCGATATCACCTATGTGTCAATCTTATCATCCTTAAAATTGTGCACTTTCAGCTCTTAGTAATGGGAAAAGCAAAAGCAAAATAGCCTACTCTTGCAATAATCAACTCACAAATACCTTCCCATTTAAAAATGTGTGCATATCTCATAATTGCTTTTATGGCCTGTATCAGATGTGCATATATCCATATCTCTCATTTATTAACGATTTAGACATAATCCTTTTTTACTAATCTACCTTTAAAAAAAAAAAGTGCAATGTTTATCTCTAATGCCATGTGTTTAACTATGTATATTACCGGGTTGCACTAGCTGTTGTGGCAGTGCAAAACCACATGTTTCACCTCTGCACAAACAAAATAAAGAATACATTTTTTTTTTTAAAAGCCACAGCATATAAAACAAATAATAGAAAACATGCATGATATCCATATTTCAAGTCAATAAAACCAAAGTACCACAAGTGTCCACCTTAATAGTTGCTCACTTCCCATCAGCTAACTGATCTATGGTCTGAGCTGTGAGGGCCAGTAACCCATTTTTAAAAAATTTTTTTTATTTATTTTACCTTCTACTACACACAACACTTAAGGGAGAACTGAGATTTTGGGTTCTACTGCCACTTTGTCTGACTAGTTATAGCCTAAAGAAAGAAATAAACAAAAGTCAGATGGTCACCACTAGGTTCCTATGATATATGTCAATGGTCCAGTCGTGACCTACTGTCTATAGTACCCAAAGGAGACTCCAGAAATCTCAAGGGGCTTGTCACAGTTATCGCCTACTCAAGCTATTTTGCTTAATTTTCCTTGCTTAACCCCTTAAGGACACATGACATGTGTGACATGTCATGATTCCCTTTTATTCCAGAAGTTAAGGGTTTAATCTCCCTTTCTCCTCCTGGGGAACTCACTATGCTTATTAGCTATATCTATATGGCTTAACTTTTATTAGAATGTATTCTCTCAAGTGAGGTCTGTTAGTTTGTTTAGTCAAACCTTCTCGATTTCCATCTTGATTCTTGCTTCTCTCATGTAACTTATAATGCAAAAATGTGCAGTCCCATCGACATTTTCCATTACACCCATTTAAAAAAAAATATATAAAAAAAAATATATATATATATATAATTTTTTATTTTTTTTAAGTGCATGGAAATAAAACATGTTAGCTTGCAATGCCCCAACAGCATTTGCAAGTATACAAGAAAACACAGCATAACAGTTGGTTGGCATTAGAGAATCGAGCACAGTTTTTATAGTAGATTTTTTTTTTTTTTTTAATTCTTTATTTTTGCACTCGATAGGGAAGGCAAGAGCAACACAAACTGGTAGGCTTGCGCAGAAGCCAAAATATGCAGGGACATACAATTAAATACAAATATAACTTCTCTAGCAAATACCGTAACTCACGTTATGCAGTCTGTATCACTCGCCCCCCTTCGAGGGTTTTTCTATTTTGTAGTAACATCAATTAAGTTCCTTATTAGGATATAGGAGAGGCATATCTAAAAGTAGTGTGATGAAAGATCCCGTGCAGTAGTAAACAATAATTAATAACCTCTTCCAGAGCTCAAATTATATATCATTCCTACACATTATCCACCTCCGGTATTCCAGGCTATCCGCCTCTCTACGTGTATTTTGTACTACTAGACATGTTCTATGTCCCGAGCAATAGCCCAGAGACAACCTGAAGTAGGAGGAGCCCCAGGGATCCCCGTCTCTCCATCACAATGGATGCCTGTGTTAGGAAGGAACTATAGCTATACGGACTGAGACTAAACAAGTAATAAAAGAATATAAGAGAGCACCCTCATTTACCGAGGGTTATGGGAAGATGTAAAGATGAAAGAGGAAGAAAGAAGAAAGGAAAGAAAGAAGGTCTAAGGAATAAAGAGGAGGGGGAGGGGGGGGGAGGGCGAACGAGCATGGGACCCCCCAGGCCGTGATCTTAATATTATCGCATCAAGTGTTTCCATCGCCCAGGGCACTATTGTCCCATGGTTCCCAAACTTTTCGGAAGGCTGCCATGGTTCCTCTCATCCTGGCCGTAAGATCTTCCATGATCCTACTGTCCTTTATCCTAGAGATCACCCCTCCAAACTCCGGCCCTCCCGGTGTTAACCATGCCGCTGCTATAGCTCTACGCGCACTCAAGGTGATCGTCCGCACTAATTTCTGTTCCCTTCTCGACCATCCCTCTATATTTCTATTTAAGAGATAGATCCATGGGTCTAAGGGGAGGGGTCTGCCGAAGGTCTGCCTCAGTAAGTTTTCAACAGCCGTCCAAAAGCCCTTTATAGTAGATTTTAGTCAGGTTAAGTAAGCATGTCTAAACGAGTGTTAAAAAATAAACTAGATAAGCAAGAACTATTCTAGATGTGCAGAGGTTAAAGAGCAGTACACCCTAGATGTCCCCAGATCAGTTATATGTCACAGTAAATCATAGTTGAAGCCAGCATGTCTGTTACTAGTGAAGGCTGTATAAACATTCAAAGCACAGGTAGTAGACATGAGAATATAAAGATAAATAGGCATGGAGGCGCTTGACATAGTTGACATACAAATCTAAGTGTGCCTATAGATTACCACTGGTGCTCCTGATAATCAGACATCACAGCACAAGAACATGTTATGCCAAACAGAGTGGAAATGAGAATTCGAGGCATGTAAAAAACAAGCCATTCAAAATGCATCAATTGTATGGCATAATAATCCTGCACAGTTTTAGGAAGTATATTAAGAAAGTGAGCACAGTGCTTGGCATAAAAACACAAATCAAGTGCACCAAGTAGCTGAGATGGGTAATCCTAGGTCAGTGAAGAGACAATATTGTCCTCAGGAGTATGCAATCTGAGTTAACTGACATTATGGTTATGAGCACATGAGTAAATATGTGATGATCGCAGATTAAAGAATACGTGTATAACAGGAACAAGACTATTATCAGAATAGGCAAGCTCGTGACTGTTGAGCATCAAGAGTTTAACTTAGCCCACGCCAGCAGCTGGTATGACATATTCCCACCAGATGGTGTTGGTCTGCCTGTCCAGTGGCATGGGAGCCATAGGGTGGTGTAGAGGCCTCTGAGATTCCCTGTATGCGCCTTTCCCTTCCGCTGCCCGAGTGGAAATCTCTGGCCTGCTTCAGCATGCTTCGGAGCAGGCCCATTAACAGCCTGTCTGGAGCTGAACCGTTGCGGTCTGCACTTCCTCCAAGGGTTAGAGGCTACAGGTCTGGCCCGAAGACATTGGGAAGACTGCACAGGTAAATGAAGTGGGGAGGCCTGCAGGACTGGTGTGAGATGTCTGAGGCGCAGCTTCAACCAGAATTCCTCAAAAAGGCTATCCAGATGTGACAAAGTTACAGACCACATTCCCTGACTGAATGGAGAGCATGAGGCATCCACCATGCTGAATGTGCTGCTCGTAATGGCACTGCTGGATTCGGCAGGTTGGCTACTTCTGGTGATAGATTGCTGGCACTTGGTCAGCACAGTGGGAGGAGAAGGTGCCGGGATATCCCTCACCAGTAGGGGGAGCTGCAAGGAGAGACTGCATGAGTAGTGGGCAGCATCATGCTGAGGGATCGGCCGCCTCCCCAGCCTATGTGGGCCTTTTGCAAGTCTGCTCCTCAGTGAAGCCACCAATCTTGGTGTGGATCTCAGGTAGTGGTACCACTGTGGGTTCCTTCTTTCTCTGGGTTAGTTCAGTGATGTGGAGTTCAAGTGCACACAAAAATAAAGAATATTAATAAAAAAAAAACTTAAATACTAAAAAGAAATTATATATATATATATATATATATATATATATAACGTACACTTTCCATGATAATAAATCCGAAAAGGGCATCGAACTGAGGTGAGTTACATTAAATGTGCTGTCTTTTAAATACACAGATTCCTCATTGTGAAATTTGTTACGCAACATTTTATGGTCTAACAATGGGCATCAAAATATAAAAATTACATGCACAGAATCTTCATTTCACCAAGTGCCCCTAATATGCTTACATTCTTTGCAGGAACAATTACCATAAATTAAGTATGCTGTCAGTTGCTGGACCAATCTCAATTTTCATATGATGCTAATATCAATAGTTTGTGTTGAGGGTAATTTAAACTCTCAGTGGGCAAGGGAAAGAATCCGGAAACCCACCATGGGTAGGATCTCATAAAACACTATTAAGTAAATACAATTACGCAATCATTTAGAAGGTAGTCAAATTCACCCAAATACAGCCGTAGCTGTTTTGTAAAGTCTGGTGATGAGAGCTGTGCACGCGTCTTCTCCTCAAGCCTACCATTCTTACTACTTCCATGTACATATGTGGCTAAACAACCAGATGTTTTGTCTTCTGATGAGTTTCTCAATGGTTAGTTAAATGAGTGGTTTACTCAAATGAATGGTTTATAGGCTTATCATGTGCGCCTTTTATTAAAAGAATGTTGTGACAAACACTACTTACCCTGGACGTTTGCCACAAATTCATGGAGCAGTGTAGAAGTTAGCCACCTTCCCACCGACTATGGGTCACATACAAAGACCTGATACTGACGTTAAATCTCCCCAACCGCCATTAGTAGCTTGCCCTGGATACCCCAAAAGCTGGCTCTCTGGCGGCCGTTCGCATGAACCAAACCCACGAATAGTCCCAGCGGTACTTAGCCACGACCGCTGTGGAACTAATTTCGGCATGAGGACTTTGTGGGTTCCCTGTCACCTTAGCGTGACGTAGCCGCAGATGTTATGGAACAGTTTTCGGCATGAGGTGACCGTTCGGTTCCCGGACAACTTGGTTCGCGGGTTTGAACCACTTTGAAATATGCCAGGTGAGCGCATTTTGGAGAATAAGGGGAACAAACGCTACCTAAGAGTTAGCTGGGGCACCCCATACTGCAGTCTATAGAAGCTGCACTTTGCTTTGAACCACTGCAAATAAAGAGATTAAGCCTATAGCTGGTGTAAGTGTAACTCCATGGCAGCTTTCAACAGCCAGGTCAGACCAATGTTTCCAGGCTAGCTAATGTAACATCTGTGCAAAATTGGTGTGTGATGCCTGCACAGAGAGCATTCTGGTACCAGAAAGCCAATGTCAGCATGGCCTCACCCTTCATATCTACCATGTCCTCCCCTTTGTCTCTCCCGCCTGACCTCCATTACCTTCTTGTAAGGGGGAGTGACATCAGCAAAGGAAGATCAAGCTGAAGGTAAAAATTGGACTTCACGATGGGTTGGAGGGAAGTCCATGCTTTTTATTTCTTTGCATTTGGGGCGGCGGTCAACCAACTCAAAACGCATTACTCTAACCAAAACCAGTTTTGTATGAAAACCCTTTTTTTAAATGTAAAATTGACTTTGGTTCTACGCAATTCTAATTTAGCGAATAACCCTGTTGGTGTTGTTTTTGTGCCAAATTAATATAATTTTTTGATAACCTACCAAGCGTTGTTAAATTATGTGTATAAAATATTTATTCTACCTTGTTAAAACATTGTTTAAGAATATAACTGTAATCCTGGGTGAAAACTGTTGCAGCGGAGTAGTGTACATTTGAGTGAGATTTGCAAGTATACCAGTCTTATTTTGGGTTTCAAAGCAAGTAAAGATGTTTAGTAAGCAAGTAGTGTATTTCAGCAAGAATATATTTAGGAACACTGAAATAGGCATTTATTCATACTAGCTTCATTTCTTGTCGGCCCTCCATAAACTAGTGTAACAAAGAACATTTCAGTAATTCCATCAATATTTTAGTCTAGACAAGAACTGTTTGTAACTGAATATTTTCAACTCCAACTTTTCTTGGCAAGTGAAGAAAAAAATCTCTTTGCTAGCTCGACATCTCAATTAGGAAACGCTAGAAATATCTAAATTGGTTAAGAGGCTGGTTATAAATCAGAAGTTAATTGTTTACTATTGAGATCGAAGTCAGTTGTCATGCTCTTTTTGTTTTTTGTTTTTTAATATGCTTTCTCTTTACTTTGATATGGTTGTTTGATCACGCCTTTATTTTATTTTATTTTTTAAAAAAATTGTCCTATTGTTAAATATATTTTACCTTTGGAATACCCAACCTTTTATGTACCAAGGCACTTTTTTTTTTTTTTTTTTTTTTTAATTCTTTATTTTTGAGTGCATGGATAGACAATATAGCTCACTCTGCCACAACAGCTTTCATAAGCATAGACAGTTTGTATTGATGTTACATTTATGGCATTTGAACAGTGCACATTTTTGTAAATAGATGCATGAACAGAGCATATATTTATATTGGTTAGGGATTACATTTAAATCTACGCTTTATATGAAGAGTATGCATGCTAATCAAGTACAGTGCTTGCAAGTTAACATTGGGAAACATAAGGTGAGGGCATTGCTAATTATGCTAGGTTATGATATAGGTTCCTGACGTCTAATCCGCTGTGTTGCCGGTACCTAGCTAGTTTGACTGTATAGATAGGCATATCTCTTATGAGTTACTCAACACAAGTTAAGGTCGCATTAGGTGGACGACATAGTTTAACATGAAAGGATATGGCATGCGATTAATATTCAGGCTAATTTACGCTGTAAAAACTTGTTATAACATTAACATCATTCGTCTGTCTCAGGGAGGTCAGGCTTGAAAATATTGCGGGATATAGTCCTCTATGACTGCATAGATGTGGTGGCATGACAGCAGTCCAGGCTGCCGTGCGGCAGCCTACACCTGTAGTCGGCACCGACAGGGCACATACCGAAAAGTCCTATGGGGCCTTGGCATTGCGGATCATGGATGCTGCAGGGACTCCTTCATTGCCTCCCGGTCCTGTGTGAGTGCCTTGGGTGGTGGGGATGTATGCTTTGTGGTGTGACAGTGTCTCTGCTCCCCATGCTGTTTGGCGAGTGTGAGGCTCTGTGTGTCCCCTTGATGTATAGGTATAGCCCTTCAGAGTGCTGTTTGCGGCTCTGTATCGCTGCACTTGGGTAGAGCGTTGACAGGCTTTCTGGCCTATGCCTGGTGTAGGCCGAGTGTGGGCCCCTCGAGTGCGCCATTTTAGTTTGTGGAGCGGCGGGCTGAATTTGGTGGCTCTCCGAGCTTGTCTGGACTCAGGCTTGCAGTAACGGGTGCTCGGTCTGCTGCCTTTAAGTCTGGGTAGAGCTCTTGTTACCTTCTGCAGCTTCGTGTTGGTCGGTGGCGTAGCTATGCGTTTCAACGCTGGTGCTTTTGTAGGAGAGGTGGCGGGCAGTCGAGGGACCGCTGTGGCTGCATGGTTTTGTGCCAGTATGGCCTCCCACCGTGTCCAGAAGAGGTCAAATGCTGCCGCTATGCGGTCCTCCTGATGGTTCACGCTAGCCAGCTGCGCTGAGAGAGGTTGGACTAGTGGGGGCATGGAGGCTCGGTCGGCATCCGCCATCTTGGCCTCTGGGTATGTGCTGCTTGCAATCTTGGGAGCTTGTGGGGTTCTGTAGCCCTGTGGAGTCTGGACCGGGATAACCCCCGCCAGTCCATGGGGGTGGGGGAGCAGGGGCCCTTAGTCGTCGAGGTGGCTAGTCGTCCCTCCCGCGCTCGCCCCTCCCGCGCTCGCCTTGTAAGTAGGCCTCGATTGCTTGATCGGCGAAAGTAGGTTGTAGCATCGTTTGAGGGGTATCATTCTGTTCTGCTTGAAGTCCCCTTACGGTTGGTGACCGTTGTGGCACTATTTGCCAATTTTTGCTAATATTATATCTGCTATTAGTGTTTGTCCTCCCTTTTTCTCCTTGTTGTTATTTGCAGCAGTGTTTTATTTCCAACAGGGTGGGGGTCTATAATATTGGGTTCTTATCCCTCACATGTTGGAACATCTGGCATATTATCCGTATAGACCCATATACTTAGCACCTATCTGGTGTGTGGGATACTGTATTCTATCGGAATTGTACAGATTTTATTTGTCCTTCACTTATTGGTGGTTTTTCACCTTATTTTTTACTATTTACTATTAAAAGTTATATTTTATATTGCAGGGCACTCATCCTATGTATGTTTTTTCTGTAACTACCTTGGTAGTTTTTTGAGGGTTATCCCCTACTGTCAGAGTGCCCGTCCAAGTCTTCCCTGTCCTCCCCCCTTTTTTTGTCTGCTTTAAACCTGTCCAAGGCTCATCGAATTACAAGCACTTGCAGCTTTTGTAGAGATGTATAGCATGTTCACACTCCAAGCAAAACTAACATTCTAGTTTTTTAATGAATTGACAAAATATTGATCTTTTATAGTCTTAAAGTGTGTTTTCACTTGGTTACAGCTCTAAGAGAAGTTGGAGACAGCACTTATATTATAACTATTGTGACAAACTTACTTTCCTGTGTGTGTTTGTCCAGGATCTTTTGGCAACTGCACAGCCCTCTAGGGTAAGAAAACCAGGTCAAGACAAAGTCCAGTTTCACAAAGGCCTCTGGCCTGTTTATTTTCTGTTGTTAAGAAGTAACAGGATACAATAAACAGCAAACCTTCTTTCTCCACAAAGAACTTTCTTTCTCCTCTTTCATATTAAGTGCACCCCCCCTTTATTATATACCATTTTATTCAGGGGAAACAGGGCTTTCATTTAATATCAAATATTTAGCTATGAAACATAATTTAATATGAAAAAAATGGGAGAAAATAAGATTTTTTTTATTTTTTTTTTAGTTCTACATGACATTTTAACTGTCAATGTCATAATACTGTTTGCTTTTACTGCAATAAAATACACATATTTGTATTCAGCAAAGTTTCACGTGTAAAACAGTACCCCCTATGTACAGGTTTTATGGTGTTTTGGGAAGTTACAGGGTCAAATATAACGTGTTACATTTGAAATTGAAATTCGCTAGATTGGTTACGTTGCCTTTGAGACTGTATAGTAGCCCAGGAAATAAATTTACATCCATAATGGCATACCATTTGCAATAGTAGACGACCCAAGGTATTGCAAATGGGGTATGTCCAGTCTTTTTTAGTAGCCATTTGGTCACAAACACTGGCCAAAGTTAGCGTTCGTATTTGTTTGTGTGTGAAAAATGCAAAAAACGCCAATTTTGGCCAGTGTTTGTGACTAAGTGGCTACTAAAAAGACTGGACATACCCCATTTGCAATACCTTGGCTTGTCTACTATTGCAAATAGTATGCCATCATAGGGGTAATTTTCATTCTTGGGCTACCATAGTCATAAAGGCAACGTAAGCAATCTGACGAATTTTAATGTGAAAAAAATGAAACACAAGCCTTATATTTGACACTGTAATTTTTGAAAACACCATAAAACCTGTACATGAGGGGTATTGTTGTACTCGGGAGACTTCGCTGAACACAAATATTTGTGTTTCAAAACAGTAAAAAGTATTGCAGCAATAATATCGTCTGTGTAAGTGCTGTTTGTGTTTGTAGAAGACTCCTTGCAAGGGACTATGCATAAAAGCTGTGTGTGGCTCAATAAAATTGTGTTGTACCTGTAGAGCTGTGTGTCGTCCAGTTACTGGGGGGAAATTGGTCTCTTTATATTCCTGTGGTTCCTGAGTGACTGAAGGAAGCTATTAGTGGAGGTAACCGGTCCGCTACACCTATTTCAGTAGTTATTTCCCTTCACATTGTTGTGATGCTCTCTAATACTGTAATACTCACCATAAGTTAATCAATTCCATCCCCTTATTTTTAAGATATTTAACTTAATTATGTGAGGCTGTTCTTTTTAAGGTGTAGAGCACATCTGCTACCTCATCCCTTGTTAATCATGTTTAGATGGTGTTCTTCTGTTTACCCTGCTCACAGTACTGCGCATAAGGAGTATACACACAATGATAGTTCTCCATGGAGTGGGAGCCTGCTTTGAGGAGAAAAGAAGCCGACATATTTTGAATGGCCAGAGGTGATGTAGATCAAATCAAGCGTTTGATTATTTGTCTATCTACTCCTTTCTAAATTGATTGTGCGCATGTCTTCTAGAAGTAAATCACCCCGGACACACTGCAGGTTTATGAAGAACTCCAGAGTGGCCTTTATTGCAGGGGGTGCAATTTCCTTTTAAAGCAGAAATACGTCATGTATAGAGTCAGTTAACATACAGTATACATTCAACAATTGGTTAAGGGGTCTTGTCTAAACCCACCCTACAGGATGTAATGTCATCATTACAGAGTTCTTCCACCCACATTCCAGCTCCGTCTTGGTTACACGATGGGAGGGGGAGTGACATAGTAAAGGAAGCTGTTCCTTTAACACAGGAATTTGTTACACGAGGCTTGCTCGATGGGAAGGGGGGAGGGTAGCCGGATGGGAGGAATTTACAGAGGAAATAGTTACTGAGCACACATGTGTAAGAAATTATGACCCTCTTTCAAGGATATTCTTTTAGGGAATGTGACAAATAAGATAAAAACACAAGTGTATAATAGTAAGTATGTTAGTATTTTGTCCATAACAGAGGGGCATGCAACCATTGTTGTATATTTAAAATATTCATAGGGGAAAAAAAAACACCAGCAACCTCACTGGTCCTCTAAGTGGCGAGACCTGCTTCAAGCCCCTTTAGAAAGATTTGCCAGTGGTCCATCCTTTTCATTTATGCTATATTTTGCCTGCTTACTGTAGTTTGTGGTAATGTATACAGTTTTCTTTGTTTTGTGAATATACCTCTAATATTTAACCAGTAGAAAGTGTGAGCAACATGGCCTACCTATATTTACATTTTATGAGAATGAGTATTGTGGCTGACAAATGAACTGTATGTACTTCCAATACTCCTCTTTTGAAATTACAAGAAATTGCAGGTAACAAGCAAAGTTCTGTTGAAACAGTGGAGCTATGGCCTGTACAAATGTAAATAACTAATGCATTTTTCGTAGATTTCTATACAGATACCTGTGTATTAAATACCCAACAATATGGTCTCAATTTGCAAGGCTTAGTTAAAAAAAACTTATTTTGCATATTCAATTATGCCCAACTTCTGAAAATAAACTAGACAAGTTTGGGCTTTTGTCATGCTGTCTGGTTATTTGCAACCCTATTTGGTTTTCCATGTGACCTAAGGTTTCGGAGATCAGTTTTTAGGGTCTAGGACAGCTATTTCACAGATATCCAAGGTTATGCTTTACGTTTTGGTGTTAGCAGTTTAAACATTCCAACAAAATACAGTCCACTTAACCTGCTCACTCTCTGTGCATTGCCTTAAGATTAGTTAATTTTCATCAGATATTTTGACCTTTCAGTAGATGATGTGCTCTGTATATCTAAAGGGAAGGAATTATTGATTTCAGAACTGCATCCATTATGGAGAGTTGGCTTGCATGCATGGAAGACTTTTTAGCATGGTAATTGATAATGAAATTCTTCTAAAATGTAAAAAGCATTCTAAGAAATACTAGTGCAAGGTTAGTGCTATTTATCATACTTTGTAATCCATAGTCTAGAATTTAATTTCCTGTTATATTTTAAATAATATAACATCCAATTATTTTCTGTAGTTAACTCAGTATAAATTCTGCACAAATTATTTTTTCATCTTTACAGGGGTTGGGTTTAACAGATTCCTATAAATCCACTGCATCAAAGAAAGGTCAGTGGTTTGTAATCTCAGACTTGTCCAATTTGCTGTATTGAAATTTATGAAGTGAACAGATGACAATAAATTAGGTATATAACTTTGTGGCACATTTTGCCAAATAAATAAAGCTGCTTTCTTCTAAACATATATTGTAAATACAAATATTTGCAATTTTTACCAGTATGTAAACATGTTTTCTGTGTGAGCTCAGACATGATAGTATAATGTTTGCACCCTAATTGCCAAATATGATCTCCATAGTGGAGGTGCACACAAGTGAACAATTCTACTATTCGTACAACAGTGTCTATACAATGGCAACCAGCTAGGTGCTGTGGGCTAACTCAATATGCATTTAGTTGAAGACTGATGTACACAGATCCACTGAAGCATGCTTGTCATTTTTTACAAATCTGTGTTTTTTTTTCTTTACATTCAAAGATGCTTGCCATGCCAACTATGGTTGACCGCATAAGAGATTTAAACTAAATATAGACAGAAAATGTAGTCTGTACATCTGTTATCAATTAGAATAGCCCAATGTATGTTTGGTTATGTACATCTGGCTGTTGGGACCTATATGACCTATGTGATATGTGATGTATGGTGTATTATGTACCATTGTGTCCCCCCCCCCCCCACCATGTTTTTCCTTTTCTTTTCTGTACCCCATCCCTTTATACACACTTCGTGTGACCAAAAATAAAATACATTGGAAAAAAAGAATAGCCCAATGTATAGATTCAATTATATTACTTCCTCAATGTCAAAATCAGACAATGTTTGCTCAAAAGTTACCTATTGGTTGGCAGGGCCTGAGCTTCATGGCAGTCGACAGCATCTTGAGAGCTCCTCTCTCAGCTTTCAAATCTCTCAAATTGACATCTCCTTGTGCTCATATTTGACGTCTAGAAGATACTTATCTCAATCCTGAACTGGATGGTGCACTCTGGAGAGAAGGGGCACCGCGCCTGCCATTTACCACCTTGAAGGATACAGTGAGGCAATAGTCGGGCGGGAGAGGATGCTGCTGTCTGGGCCTTTGCAGATTCCCTCCACTGCTACACTTAAGACCGGTGGAGGTTATCAAGGTCCTCCGTGTATTAGACGACTACCTAGAAGCTGTACAGAAACGTCCAAAAGGCAGCACACCTTGCTGACCCCACACACAATTGCCACAGCACAATGGCTACACTGGAGGTGGATTTCAACCACTTCTTTGCTGCCTTTGAGGAAAGGAAGAATTGGGTGGCACCTAGCACTACTATATTGGCTTGGGAAAGGAGACCTCGTGGAACGAGGCGAATTGACATCCAAGCCATCACATGACAAGTTAACTTCAAGCCAACCTGGGCCGACCAGAGTTTTGCCCCATTGCACCGGCCACACAAGCAGAAGAGCTCAAGATATAAACTGCTTCTCAACCCTGAAAGGGCCTTCTTAATTGTCCTGAATGGGAAGAACGTGGCCTCACAGACATTCTGAGGTCCTGGCACTGAAGTGCATGTTCTGAAACCAGAATGGGGGGTACACCACCTGGATCCAATGACTCTACTCACCTAAATGAAATCTGCTTGGGTGGTAGACAAACGCATTGACTGACTGTCCTTCATGCCGGACTGGCTTAACAAGCCCCTTGAATGGACTTCATTAGAACAATGTTATTCTCAGTAGTACACAAGTGGCATCTAATCTGTGAAGCATTTCAGCTGTTTGTTTGTTTTTTTTTTTTTTTAACTCTTTTTAGTTCCTATCCACATTGGGCACAGGGTAGCATATTGTAATCTGCTTTGCTTGGTGTTAAATTTACACCTCATTCTCGTGACAAAGGGTACTTTAGTTGTGCAGTGTCAGGATCGGGACAGGGATCCAACACGCAGAGTACAAACAGTAGCCAGATACGTATACCGGACCTTAGAATGGCCGGACTAACGTAAGTAGTACAGTAGAGAATGGTCAAAGACAAGCCGAGGTCGAGGGTAACAGAAGACAGGTAAGCGAGAGACAAGCCGAATCAAGGGTAACAGAGATAAGCAGAGTAGAGCAAACAAGCCGGGTCAAAACCAAGAGGGATAACTAGAATACACGAGCACTGAGTGACTAGAACAAGCTAGAACCACGACAGGGCAATGAGCTAATGAAAGAAGCACTGTTAAATGCCCTGTTCAGATAAGTAAACACGCCTCCGAGGCGTCCTGATTGGTCCTGAAGCAATTGAGTGACAGGTCGTTCCGGGTTGGCGTCCTGACGTCGACTTCCGGACGTCATGCTATAAAAGGGAGTCACTCCCTCGCGGCCGGCTTAGCATGACCGGATAGACCGCGAGGAAGAGGGAAATCAGACCGTCCGGATGGATGAACGGCTAAGTCTCTACCTCTTTCGGAGGTAGAGGCCTCAGGTACCCTGACAGTACCCTCCCTCTCAGATACGCCCACCGGGTGGAAGGCACCAGGACGAGAAGGGAAGCAAGAGTGAAATGCCCTGCGGAGACGGGGAGCATGAACCTCCTCCTGAGGTACCCAACTTCTCTCCTCAGGACCATATCCTTTCCAATCGACCAGATATTGTACTCTCCCCCGGGAGATTCGAGAATCGACGATGGAATTTACTTCATACTCCTCCTGACCCTCCACCTGAACAGAGCGAGGAGGGGCGATCGTGGAAGAGAATCTGTTACATACTAGTGGTTTTAGCAAGGAAACATGAAATGAGTTAGGAATGCGTAAGGCATTAGGCAAAGCTAGACGATACGCAACTGGGTTAATTTGAGTCAGTACCCTGTAAGGTCCAATATACCGAGGAGCGAACTTCATGGAAGGCACTTTTAACCGAATGTTTCTAGTACTTAACCATACTCTATCGCCTGGAACAAACACCGGTGCTGCCCTTCTACGTTTGTCAGCGTGTTTTTTAACCAGCATAGAATTGTGCAGAAGAATTTGTCGAGTCTGGTCCCATAACTTCCTTAAATTGGCAACATGGACATCCACCGACGGTACCCCTTGGGAAGAGGGCTCCGAAGGAAGAATGGAAGGATGAAAGCCATAATTCATGAAGAAGGGGCTAGAATGCGTAGAATCACAGACGAGATTGTTGTGTGCAAACTCCGCCCAAGGAATCAAACCGACCCAATCGTCCTGGTGTTCAGAAACGAAACAACGTAAATATTGTTCAACCTTTTGGTTGGTGCGTTCAGCAGCTCCATTGGACTGAGGATGGTAGGCAGAAGAGAAATTCAATTTGATGCCTAGTTGAGAGCAGAAGGATTTCCAAAAACGGGAAACAAATTGGGAACCTCTGTCAGATACAATTTGGGAAGGTATCCCATGTAAACGGAAAATCTCTCTAGCGAATATCTCCGCTAATTCGGGCGAAGATGGAAGTTTAGGTAAGGGAATGAAGTGAGCCATCTTAGTAAATCTGTCCACCACAGTGAGGATAACAGTCTGCTTTTTAGAGATAGGCAAATCAACAATGAAGTCCATAGCCAAACAGGACCATGGCTTTTCAGGAACCTCTAAAGGGTGCAGAAATCCGCATGGAAGCGAATGGGGTTGCTTGGTCTTGGTACAAACCTCACATGCCCCGATGAATTCTTTAATATCTTTACGTAACTCAGGCCACCAGAAATCTTTAGAGATCAGAGCATACGTCTTGCGAATGCCGGGATGTCCAGCCACCTTGCTGTTGTGGAAACAGCGTAACACTTCTAGTTGGAGAGTGGCAGGAACGAAGTGTCGATCCCCAGGAGTCTGTTTGGGCGCAAGATGCTGAAATTTCATGATCTCGGCAAGCAACGGAGAGTGAATCCTGAGATTCGTGTTAGCGATGATATTACCCTTAGGAACTATGGAGGAAAGGACTGGCTCAGTTATAGTGAACGGTTCATATTGACGAGACAAAGCATTGGCTTTAGAGTTCTTAGAACCAGGTCTATAAGTAAGTACATAATTAAAGTGAGTGAGGAACAAGGACCAACGAGCCTGCCTGGCGGATAAGCGCTTAGCCTCCCCAATATAAGACAAGTTCTTATGATCCGTTAAAATAGTAACAGGGTGTAATGTCCCTTCTAGTAAATGTCTCCACTCCTTTAAAGCCTTAATGACCGCTAACAGTTCCCTGTCGCCGATGTCATATCTGCTTTCAGGCCCAGATAATTTCTTAGAGAAGAACCCACAAGGGTGTAACGGTTTGTCCACCCCTAACCTTTGAGACAGAACAGCCCCAACTCCCGTCTCAGACGCATCGACCTCGAGTAAGAACGGCAGAGTCGTATCAGGGTGGACTAGAATGGGGGCAGAAGCAAAAAGTTCTTTGAGAGTCTTGAAAGCAACAAGAGCCTCCGTAGACCAGGTCCTAGTATCAGCCCCTTGTTTGGTCATATTGGTAATAGGCGCAATGATAGAAGAGTATCCCTTAATGAAGCGCCTATAGTAGTTGGAAAAACCAATAAACCTCTGAATAGCCTTGAGTCCTTTGGGCAAAGGCCAATCTAAAATAGATTGGAGTTTGTCAGGATCCATTTTAAAACCATCCCCAGAAATCACGTAACCAAGAAAGTCTATCTGAGACTGGTCAAAGCTGCATTTCTCTAATTTACAGTATAGGCCATGTTGCAGAAGTTTGTGTAATACCTTTCTGACTTGTCTGTGGTGAGTCTCAAGCTCCCTAGAGTGTATCAGTATGTCGTCCAGGTAGACAATAACACAATCATGTTGAAACTCCCTAAGTACCTCATTAATCAAATCTTGAAATACTGCAGGAGCATTGCAAAGTCCAAACGGCATAACTGTGTATTCATAGTGGCCATACCGGGTATTGAACGCCGTCATCCACTCGTGTCCATGCTGGATTCTCACCAAATTATATGCCCCTCTGAGATCTAACTTGGTGAAGATTTTGGAGCCCTTAAGACGATCAAACAACTCGGTAATCAATGGGATAGGATAAGCATTTCTGATAGTTATTTTATTTAAGCCTCGGTAATCGATACAAGGTCTCAGCGTGCCATCCTTGTTCTTAACGAAAAAGAACCCAGCCCCGGCAGGAGAAGAAGACCTCCTAATGAATCCTTTCTCTAAATTCTCACGAATATATTCCTCTAGGACAGAGTTCTCCTGAACAGATAAAGGATATACATTACCCCTCGGGGGCATAGTCCCAGGTAGAAGCTTAATTTTACAATCAAATGACCTGTGTGGAGGTAAAGAATCGGCATTCTTCTTGTCGAATACTGCCTTTAAGTCTTGGTACAGGAACGGTATCTGTTTTTCTGTGGACTGAGTAGGACTACCAGGTGTGTTAATATTAGCCAATGGAGAAACCTTGCGTAAACACCTCTCCTGGCAGCTCTGACCCCACGAGAGTATCTCCCCTAATTCCCAATCGATAATAGGGTTATGTCTCTTCAACCATGGATACCCCAGAACTATGGGAACAGAAGGGGACGAAATGAGCATAAGAGATAAATTCTCCACATGTAGGATACCAACATTTAAGTTAATGGGTATGGTTTCACGAAAGATAACAGGGTCCAGTAGTGGTCTACCATCTATGGCCTCAACGGCCAAGGGTGTCTCCCTTAACTGGGATGGGAAATTGTGTTTAGTGGCAAAGGCTTGGTCGATAAAATTCTCAGCAGCTCCGGAATCTATCAACGCCATAGCCTTTACTACTTCCTTCTCCCAAGTTAAGGAAACTGGTAGCAGAAGCCTGTGATCTTTATAATTAGGAGTAGAGGACAAAATAGAAACACCCAAGGCCTGTCCTCTAGAGAAACGTAGGTGCGAGCGTTTCCCGGGCGGTTAGAACAGTTCGAGAGTAAATGACCTCTGGCTCCACAATACATACATAACCCCTCCCTTCTCCTGTGCTGTCTCTCCTCCTCAGAGAGGCGGGTATAGCCTATCTGCATAGGTTCAGGAAGCAGAGAGACCGTGGAGTCAGGGCTTGGAAATGCGGGGGCTAACCTAAAGGAAGGTCTCCGGTTCCTCTCTCGAGTGTTCTGTCTCTCTCTTAAACGTTCATCTATACGAGAAATGAATGAAATTAAATCCTCTAAATTTTCAGGAAGTTCTCTAGTAGCAACCTCGTCAAGGATTACATCTGATAGCCCATTCAAAAATACATCCATATACGCCTGCTCATTCCACTTGACTTCTGACGCCAGAGACCTGAACTCTAGTGCATAATCCACAAGTGTTCGGTTCTCCTGTCTCAAGCGCAACAGTGATCTGGCTGCATTAACCTTTCTACCTGGAGGGTCAAACGTTCTTCTAAAAGCAGCTACAAATGCGTTATAGTTATATACTAACGGGTTATCGTTTTCCCATAGTGGGTTGGCCCATCTCAGAGCCTTCTCAATGAGTAAGGTGATAATAAATCCTACCTTTGCCCTATCTGTAGGATAGGAGCGAGGTTGCAATTCAAAGTGGATACTAATTTGGTTTAAAAAACCACAACATTTCTCAGGAGCCCCACCATAACGTACTGGTGGGGTAATGCGAGAAGAAGCACCTACTGTGGCTACCTCTAGGCCTGAACTTACAGGAGAGATAGGAGTAGTACGTATCTCCTCTGGTGGGTTATTGGCACGAGATAATAACGCCTGTAGCGCTAGCGCCATCTGATCCATTCTGTGATCCATGGCTTCAAACCTAGGATCAGGAGAAGCAAGCACTGTACTTGCAGGATCCATTGGCCCTGTCGTAATGCCAGGATCGGGACAGGGATCCAACACGCAGAGTACAAACAGTAGCCAGATACGTATACCGGACCTTAGAATGGCCGGACTAACGTAAGTAGTACGGTAGAGAATGGTCAAAGACAAGCCGAGGTCGAGGGTAACAGAAGACAGGTAAGCGAGAGACAAGCCGAATCAAGGGTAACAGAGATAAGCAGAGTAGAGCAAACAAGCCGGGTCAAAACCAAGAGGGATAACTAGAATACACGAGCACTGAGTGACTAGAACAAGCTAGAACCACGACAGGGCAATGAGCTAATGAAAGAAGCACTGTTAAATGCCCTGTTCAGATAAGTAAACACGCCTCCGAGGCGTCCTGATTGGTCCTGAAGCAATTGAGTGACAGGTCGTTCCGGGTTGGCGTCCTGACGTCGACTTCCGGACGTCATGCTATAAAAGGGAGTCACTCCCTCGCGGCCGGCTTAGCATGACCGGATAGACCGCGAGGAAGAGGGAAATCAGACCGTCCGGATGGATGAACGGCTAAGTCTCTACCTCTTTCGGAGGTAGAGGCCTCAGGTACCCTGACATGCAGTTCATATCAATTCTTCTGTTATATCTGGCTGATATGCCCTAATTAATTAATTGTATTTTACTCTTATGGGTGTCCCTGATGTCTCTTTCCACCTAATCTGCTAAATTGGGGGTTATTTGTTTAAAGCACACATCACCATAACTGTTTTTTTTGCAAGCATTTTTGCCTACCATTTAGGCTTCTACTAAGAGATATCCTCCTTGCCTAACTACTCAAGTATATAATAGCGCCTGTTTATCTTGCCTACATATGTGATGATAGATCTATGGTTGCTAGTTTCACACAGTTTTACTCATAATTTATTTTACTTTTCATAAAAAGTTTAACATTCTGGTTATGTCCAATGTGACACTGGTTGCTATTCCTGCCTAATATACTCTTGTTGATATGTCATAAATATATAATTATGTCATGTTACCTATTAAAATAACTCTTGTATAATACTTTATTCAGTGTGTTGCTTGGCCTATTTACATCCAGTAATTGATGGAAAAACAAAATCATAAATTACTGAATTTGCAGTGATTTAAAAACTGAATTGCCAGTTTTAATGGACAACCATAACTTTGGGCCAAAGTCGTGAATTATGTTTATTGAAATAAACTTTTTTTTAATGGTTGTCGATGTAAATTTTTACAAAATACAACTCTACCGGTGGACTTTTTTTTCCATTTTTTTTACCGTGTTTGTCCACTTTCTTTGGATGCTCTCTTGACCTGTTGGTGTGCTGAGCAGAGCGTACTGAGAGACATAGGCCAAGCCCAAGAACACTGCACACCACAGACAGCAGACACAGTTTGTGCCAATCACACATGGCAGTCTCCACCCATCCCACTATCCATCCATCTCAGTTAGACTGTTTTATGGGGAGCAGAGGGCACTGAGCGTTGATGTCACTGTCCTGTGCTTTCTGAGGCTAGATTTAGCATAGATAATATATTTAAGTCAATGCAATGGAGCATCCGACTGGTGGTGGACAAACATGACGGACAAATAAATAGGAAGTCCACATGTAGGTAGGCATTGTGGAAGACATTTTACATTGACAAACAAAAAGGTATAATGGTTCCCTTCAATAAACTTATCAAGTATTACTTTGGCCTAGTGACTTTTAGATGAAATAGCTTATTGTGATTGATGCACATTTGCAAAGTTTTCTAAATCAGCTGTTTTTTTTACCTAGATTTTTCAATTCTGATTTCCAGTTCAGTATTTAGCAAATAAACCAAATATCAATTAATTGTATTAGATTAATGGAATATATCGTTTTCATAGTTAGAATATATATCACTAACTGCCTTTGGATATGATGTGTTGATGTTTACTAAATATTTATGAACAATTAAAATTTTTATTACCCAATTTAAAATTGTAAAATGTAGATTCAGAATGTGCATGTTTAGTTTGCAGTCAATATTTTTTGTTTAATATATTTGATAGTGTTTTTAAGGGAAGAATAAAAACAATTTAGTTTATCGTAGTGTATCAAGTGAAACTGTTTTAATCCCAGGGAGGACCAATGGTATTTCTTCTCAACTGCAATCTCTGAGCACTTGTTTGACAAACTTGAAATATTTTCTGTTTTGTAAAACCTCTTCACGTGATACAAGTACAAACTGATCGGAAGCAGCAAAATATGTTAATTATATTCCACTGTGTCTGTTCAGTAATCTTATCTATGTATCTCTTAGCTGTATTCGCCAACAATATAAATAAAGTATGCCAAGGGCATTCTGGGAATCTCCTTAAGCCAATTGGACTCACTGAGGTATTCTCTGTTATGGTTTCAATAAAATCCATCAAATATACCTCTGCTGGCTGAATATTTAAACAATTCTTCTTCAGCACATTGGGCATCTTTTTATAAAGCATTTCTCATGAGACTTTTTAAATATTTAGTGATATTTACTCAGATGCTGAAGCCCTGAATATTGCATGACATTTCTCGCTTCCCCTGTATCCCATAACAATAAATATTCACGTGCCTTCATACAAACCATTGTATGTTTGTTTAGATATATTCATTTTAATGACGCATTTTCGATGTGTGCAACGCAAGTTTATTCATCACCCACAATTAATTCCTGCAATATGTGGACAAAATAATAAATTAATAGCCTGTCTTATCTTATGTTCAACAGCTACATCCTATATTTTGAAGAAGATAGGAGTGGAATTGAGTATTTTTAAATCATAATCTTTATTAAATAATAACACAGGCACAAGAAAAATATACTGGATATATGTAATTGTGCTTTCAGCTTCAGAGACATTATTTTTATTAAACACTTTATACAGTTTGCAGAACATATTCTGCAACAGGTCTGTCATAAAGCAGATTAAGCTTAAGAGCGTTTTATTTTTTTTAGGGAAGCAGCAAGTTTTAACACTTTAGGTAGTGCAAAAGATGAAAATTATTTTTTATTTCTACAAAAAAATGCTTCAGTCCAAGGTGTAGTAATGTTGCATATGATCTAGAGGTTTCTATACCCTATGTTCTTCCTCTTCTGGCATATAGCTGACTGTGTATAACTCCAGTCGATTCTTTAGGGGCAGCCCTTGTCCTGTCCCCCTATATTTACATTTAAATTGCATTCATTACAGCATTTGCATCTTTAATTCCAGTTAGGCCAATTATCCCCACTCTATTTCTCCTGGTTTTTGGATTAATCATCCTAATTTTTGTTTCACGTTTTCTTAAAAAGCTATTAATTGTGGGCTTATATAACCAGTTAAGATTATTGAGTGTTTGGATTCCAGTACGAACATAGTTCGATCTGTGTTTTTCCACTCTATTTTGGACAGATTATTTTGTCCTTTTCCCCTAAGCCTTTGGTGTTAAACTGTTGGAGAATAGTTTAACCCACTTCAGGTAAGAAACATCCTCACCCAATAACAACTTCATTTAGATGAAGTTGTTCTAGTGCTCGGAGTGTTCCTTTAACTTGGAGAAGGGTTAACAACACATTTTCTATTTTTTTTCCTCTTTAATTAGAGCTAAGCCAATTTTTCCATACCATTAACTCTTTTTCTCTTTAGCCATTAGTTTGTAGAGAACACACTTAATTGAGTGAGTAATGTATTGTGCCTTTCCTTCAATATGTATAAGGCTATAAAACTTTTTCTTGACTCTGTTTAATAATCTGAAAATCACTGGGACCTAAAATATACTACAGCCCCTTGTCTCAAAAGGTGTTCCAAGTTACTCCATCAAAGGTCATTTTTTTTTTTTTTTATATATTTCATAATTACAGGGTAAAGCAGCTCTATCACTTTCAGTTTTTTTTGCATGTTTTACAAAAACAAAAAAGGTGACATGCCCACTTAGTGTGTGGTGGTTCGAGGGAAACGCTAAATCAGGGGCAGGCTAACAAACAAACATCACCCACACTCCTTGTGTTCAGCCCACAAACAAACATCACCCACACTCCTTGTGTTCAGCCCACAAACAAACATCACCCACACTCCTGGCGTAATCTGGCCTGGCAGAACATTGTATTGTCGTCATTCTCTTCAAACTGTGAGAGTAACAACACCTATACAAGTAATTTTAATTAAAATAAGCATTATAAATGCAAGATTATTTTATTCTTTACTGTACCTCTAAGCATGACTCTAAAGAAGTAAGGAGGATGAGGTATGTCTTGGGCAGCATTGGGTTGGATGCCTGTCGCAAGCATGCTATGCGTGTTAATAGTTAATGCCAAGTATTCACAATTGACAGTAGTCCACTCAAAACTCTCATTTTGGTCTGCCTTATGGCACTGCCAGGGATGGAGTTACACCACCGGCTACAAAGGGCTTTAACGTTTTATGAGCAGGGTTTCAAACTGAAACACTGCGCATATAGGCTCCAACTAACCCTCTAATTCTGCTTTAGGCATGGAAGTTAAAGAAGTCTGCCTTTACTCTATTTAAATAAATATATACACACTGATTAGCCACAACATTAATTCCACAATAGGTGAAGTGAATAACATTGACTATATTGTTGCAATGGCACCTGTCAGGGGGTGGGATATATTAGACATCAAGTGATCAGTCAGCTCTTGAATTTCATGTGATGGAAGTAGGAAAAATGGACAAGTGAAAAGAGTGACTTTGACAAAGGCCAAATAGTGATGGTTCCAAACACTACCAATCACCATCCCATTCTTTACGTCCCCATGCACTTTTCTCATGAAGTTTAATATGGAAGGACACCAGACCCAGACAGACATTTGCTTAATTGACTTATCCTAAAGCAAGAAGGTGATTGGCAGTCCCCGAATCTAAACTGTATTTCCATGTGAGCCACCTGGAAACCATGGAAATCCATAGAGACTTACCAAGTGGAAAGACCACTTTCCGCTCTCCTATGGCTTAATCCGCACACAAGCACACCACTGTACACACAACAACCCTCCTTTTCCGTCACAATCAGTCTGGCTGCAAAGTTAGGCCTGTCCTCATTCCCCTCTCTACTACTGTCCCTGGCTTACAACCCAGACTTTGAACCTGGTGAACTAACAAGAGGTCTAAAGTGTATCCTACCGCATCTTAAACATAGCCAAACATCTAATTCCTCTCTATTGGAAACGACTTGGCCCCACTGATGTCTCTCTGGTTTACCAAGATGGAGGAACTGAGGTTTCCTGAGGAGCTGTTGCATTCTACACAGGTTAGGTTACAGGCACATACGGATACGTAGTCTCCTGACTGCTTTCTCCGATGAATTTTACAACCAGTGTCTTGGGAGTGACTATTGGAGACCATAGGCTTGTATTGATGCTAACTATTGAATGTATATGCAATTTTATTCATAGTTCAATTGACTTGTGGCTCTCATGTTACGAGGGGCACACACATTCTGTACCTTGCTTGTCCTGCATTGTAAATGTTGATGACTAACACACTAAAAATAAATAAAAATCTATTTACTAAAAATAAAGAAATTGTGATGGCTAGACAACTGGGTCAGTGCATCTCCAAAACGGCAAGTCTTGTGGGGTGTTCCCGGTATGTAGTGGCTAGTACCTTCCAAAAGTGGTGCACACAGAAAAGCTAATTACAAAAATACATGTAAGAACACAGATTGCATTGCAGTTTGCTGTGTATGGTGCTCCGCAGCTGCAGACACGTGAGCGTGTCCATGTTGACCCCTGTCCTCTGCTGGAAGGCCCTTCAATGGGGACTTGGGCATCAGATTGGACCATGGTGCAATGGAAGAAAGATGCCTGGCCTGATGAATCAAGTTTTCTTTTATAATTACTTGATGGATAATTGCATGTATGTCGTTAACCTGGGGAAGAAGGCAGGCCAGAGTGTTATACCCTGGGAAACCTTGGCTCCTGGTATTCATGTGGATGTTACTTTGTCATGGACCTAGAGATTGTTGCAGAGCACATACACACTTTAATGGCAATGGTGCTCCCTAATGTAGGTGTCCTATTTCAACAGGATAAAAGCACCTTGCCACACTGTAAAATAATTTGTTCAGGAATGGTTTGAGACACATGACAGAGTTCAAGGTGTTGCCTTGGCCTCCAAATTTACCAGATCTCAATCTGTTTTAACATGTGTGGGATGTGCTGGAACAACAAATCTGATCCATAGAAACCCCACCTTGCAACTTGCAGCACTTAAAGGATCTGTTGCTAATGTCTTGTATATACGACAAGACATATTCAAAGGTCTTGTGAAGTCCATTCATCGATGCATCAGAGCTGTTGGCAGCACAATGTTGTGGCTGATCAGTTTGTGTGTGTGTGTTTGTGCATATGTATGTACATGAATGGAGGTGTGACTAGTGCTGTATAAACAAAGGTGTGTTTTTTTTTTTTGTTTTTTTTTAATTTTATATAATTCTTTACTTTTGTTATGCATGAAAGTATAACAGAATTACATGCAATGACCCTACAGCACATACAGGTACAAGATAAAACACATAACAGTTGGTAAGCATTAAAGAACACTGCACATTTTTTATGTTATCCTATTCAAGTTAAGCATGCACGTCTAACGTATTTACTGTAGATGAACTTGTAAACAAGGTGTACTAGACAGGATATGTTGTGTTGTCACTTACAAGGGAACATTAGAACTGGTGGTATATACATTGAATTGTGACATAGGTGTTATCTTAGCTAATTAACCCTGTGTGACAGAGGAACAATTCACCCGGGAGCCCCATGACCTACAGAAAGAGTATAGAAATGCCTGCAGAAGGAGTGTTAGAGCTCCCCTTGAAACTCATTGGAAAATCAGGTCTGCTTAAAGGACCACTATAGGCACCCAGACCACTTCAGCTTAATGAAGTGGTCTGGGTGCCAGGTCCATCTAGGATTAACCCTGCCTGCTGTAAACCTAGCAGTTTCAGAGAAACTGCTATGTTTACATATGGGTTAATCCAGCCTCTAGTGGCTGTCTCATTGACAGCTGCTAGAGGCGCTTCCGTGATTCTCACTGTGATTTTCACAGTGAGAAGACGCCAGCGTCCATAGGAAAGCACTGGCTGAAAGCGCGCGCGGCTCTGTGCATTCAGCCGGTGACATCCGAAGGAGGAGGAGAGTCCTCAGTGCTGAGGGAGCCTGGCGCTGGAGAAAGGTGAGTGTTTAACCCCTTCCTCCTCCCCCTTCAGCCCAGCGGGAGGGGGGTCATGAGGGTGGGGGCACCCTCAGGGCACTATAGAGCCAGGAAAACGAGTTTGTTTTCCTGGTACTATAGTGGTCCTTTAAGTGCCAGGGTAAGAGGCCTCTAATAGATCTGTGTCATGTCTGCCCTTGCCCTTCAAAGTAAAAAGTAAAGGAAACATAAAATAATAATGAAATGATTATGAATTAAATTATTATTAATAATGAAATAAAAATGGTAGTGTCTGTGGCAGGCTTGAGGGGACTGGGGTGTAGAGATGTCAGGTAGCTTTGCGGTGACTGCTAAATCCCGGTTGGATCCTTGTAGCTCACCATCCGTCCACGTTGTTTGGCGTAAATTTGCACTGCGGGACTCAGGAGCTTTGCACTTTGCTGTTGTTGTGTGGATTCATGCAGACCGCCGGCACCTCTTTCGGTAATGGGGTCTGCGATCCGCTATTTGTAATTCTCTGCTTCTGCCATGCTGTGGTGTATTGGTCTCCTCCACCTCTGTCCTCCTCCAACCTGAAGCTGGTCCCCCGTGTTTTATACTGGGGCTTTACGGGCGACCTCTTGGGTAAGTAATCATTCTGCCCATGTCGTGCAGAAGATTGCAACCGTTGAGAAAACAGCAGCCAAGCCTTGGCGAAGACTTTGTCTAGCTTAGAGGTAGGAGAGCACATGGCATCCACCATTTTAGTAGGGGCTCTGGTAGACTCCATCAGCATTTCCACAGCTTGTTGGCTTGTTGAGATGACCCTAAGGTGGGGACCAGGATGACCCCTGCCGGTGCAGAGAAGGGGAGGAAACTTGGTTGGCTGCCATGACTGCCATCTCATCTGCGCCATAACAGTCAGTAGGCTGGCAACAATGTTGTGCTGCATAAGGGCAAGAGGGTCTGCTTGTTTGGTATTGTATTCCACGGACAAGGATGCATGATAAAATGTCAATATAGCACTTATAGCTGCCAGTGTTGTTGATAATCTGTCTCGGTTCAGGAGGGCTACAGCCCTGTGCTTCCTTTCTGCTTGGCAGCCAAGCCTCGCCCCAATAAACAAAGTGATTTAACTTATAAATGTCAGAGAATTGAGCAGTGAGACTGCAGTGACGTGATCTATACATCAAAACTGCTTCATTAACCCCTTAACGCCGTTACGGCGTTCTATGCCGTCGCGGCTTTAAAGGGCTTTAAAGCCGTTGCGGCGGCATAGAACGCCGTAACGGCTGAAGCCCCCAGGAGGTAAGCTATACTTACCTCCGCCGCGATCCTCTTCTGGGGGTCTGCCTGAGAGCCCAGGCAGCCCCCCTCCGGCAAATGAGGCCCCCGGGGGCCATGTGATCGCTCTCAAAGAGCGATCACATGGCCCCCTATAGCTGGCTATGGATCTGCCAGCAGGGGGACTGTCTAAAATATTAGAGAGTCCCCCTGCTGGTAGGTAGTGTAAAAAAAAAATTAAATACACATGTTAAAATAAAATACAAGTATTTATATATATATAATATATGTATATATATTATATATAATATATATACATATTATATATATGTAACGTCATACGTAATGTATTTTAATATTAGTATATATATTAGTATTAAAATACACTTAGAATGACGTTACATATATAATATGTATATATATATTATATATATATAATAGATCTACATATATATTATATATATATACGTATAATTACAATAATAAATAAATAAAATAATAAAATAAATAAATAAAATATTGAAACAAAATTTAAAATAAATTATATATTCATATGTAATTTCATTCTAACTGTATTTTGTTATTAATATATATATATATTGGAAACAGAATACACTTAGAATGACATTCTATATATATCTATCTATATATAAAATACAAATAACCGCAAATATATATAGATAGATAAATACATATAATTACATGAAAGATTACATTAGTATACACGTAGAATTTAAATACCTATAAATGCATATATATTAAAATTCTACGTGTATATTTAAGTAATTTTTTAACATAATTATGTCATTTAATTAATTAAAATTTGATTGACATGCCTGACAACACAGGGAGAAAGTGCAGAGAATTTAATTCGCAAGCACTGTATTTGACCCTGTAACTCTCCAAGACACCATAAAACCTGTATATAGGGGGTACTGTTTTACTCGGGAGACTTCGCTGAACTCAAATATTAGTGTTTCAAACTGGTAAATTGTATTACAACGATGATATTTTAAGTAAAAGTGAAGTTTTTTGCATTTTTTACAAACAAACGGCACTTTTATGGACTATATTATTGTTGTAATATGTTTTACTGTTTTAAAACACTAATATTTGTGTTTAGTGAAGTCTCCCAAGAATAACAGTACCCCCCATGTACAGGTTTTATGGTGTTTTGGAAAGTTAGAGAGTCACATATAAGGCTCGCATTTCATTTTTTTGACATTGAAATTTGCCAGATTGGTTATGTTGCCTTTGAGACCGTATGGTAGCCCAGGAATAAGAATTACCCCCATGATGGCATACCATTTGCAAAAGTAGACAACCCAAGGTATTGCAAATGGGGTATGTCCAGTCATTTTTAGTAGCCACTTAGTCACAAACACTGGCCAAATATTAGTTTTTTGCTTTTTTCACACAGAAACAAATATGAACGCTAACTTTGGCCAGTGTTTGTGACTAAGTGGCTACTAAAAAAGACTAAACATACCCCACGTTCAATACCTTGGGTTGTCTACTTTTTCAAATGGTATGCCATTATGGGGGTAATTCTCATTCCTGGGCTACCACACCCAGTGGTGTATCCTGGTTTTGTGCTGCCCCAGGACAAAACTCAGGCACCCCCCCCCCCCCCCCCCCGCGCCACCCCCACCCAACCTTTACCCCGTCCCGCATTCTAAATACACACACACACATTCACTGACAGATACGCATACACTCGCTAACAGACACACTCACACTCAGTAACAGACACACTCACACTCAGTAACAGACACACTCACACTCAGTAACAGACACACTCACACTCAGTAACAGACACACTCACACTCAGTAACAGACACACTCACACTCAGTAACAGACACGCACTAACAGACACGCACTAACAGACACGCACTAACAGACACGCACTAACAGACACGCACTAACAGACACGCACTAACAGACACGCACTAACAGACACGCACTAACAGACACGCACTAACAGACACGCACTAACAGACACGCACTAACAGACACGCACTAACAGACACGCACTAACAGACACGCACTAACAGACACAAACTAGCAAACACACACACTCACTAACATACACACACACACATTCAGACACACACACACACACACACTCACAGGCAAACACACTAACAGACACACACACTAACAGACACACACACTAACAGACACACACACACACACACACTCACACTCACTAACAGACACACACACACACACACACACTCACTAACAGACACACACACACACTCACACTAACAGACACACTAACAGACACACACACACTCACTAACAGACACACACTCACTAACAGACACACACACACACTCACACTCACTAACAGACACAAACTCACACTCACTAACAGACACTCACACTCACTCACTCACTCACATTAACACTTTTTTTTATTTTTTTTTTACTTCAACCCCCCCCCAGCCTCCTTACCTTTGGGAATGCTGGGGGGGGGGCATCTTTTTCCCTGGTGGTCCAGTGGCTGCTGGGCGGTCGGGCGGCGCTCTTGGGCGGCTGGCGAGGGAGCACTTCATCTGAGCTGTCTGCTCAGCTCCCTCGCGCGCCGCACAGTGAGGCTGGGAGGCGGAGCCGGAATATGACGTCATATTCCGGCTCCCAGCCTCACTCTGCGGCGCGCGAGGGAGCTGAGCAGACAGCTCAGATGAAGTGCTCCCTCGCCAGCCGCCCAAGAGCGCCGCCCGACCGCCCAGCAGCAGCCCGGCATGTCTGTTAGCCGCAAGGCTAACAAGACATTTGCCTTGGGCACTTGGGGGGCGGCTTTTTTTGCCGCCCCCTAGAAAATGCCGCCCAAGGCAAATGCCTTGTTTGCCTCGCGGCTAATACGCCCCTGACCACACCGTCTCAAAGGTAACATTACTAATCTGGCAAATTTCAATTTGAAAATGGAATGTTCTATATTTGACCCTGTAACTTTCCAAAACACCATAAAACCTGTTAATGGGGGGTACTGTTGTACTCGTGAGACATCGCTGATTACAAATATGTGCATTTTGTTGCAGTAAAACCTAACAGTATTATGACATTTACAGCTAAAATGTGAGGCGGAACTACAAATTAAAAAAAAAAATTCTAATTTCTTAGTTTTTTTTTATTTTATTCATAATAAATTGTTTCATATATAAATATTTTATATGAAATGAAAGCCCTGTTTCTCCTGAACAAAATGATATATAATAAGTGTGGGTGCATTTAATATGAAAGAGGTGAATTACGGTTGAACAGACATGTAGCGCAAATTCCAGTTTTTGTTTACGTTTTGTTTTGATCAGAACGTGCACTATTGACTCCGTCCTGAAGGGGTTAAGCTAAATATGTTTTGGTGACTGTAGTGTTCCTTTAAAATCATTTGAGACCTCCTAATTTGGAACGAACCATGGGTCAGGCTTCTGGATTTTTGTCCATTCTCCTTGTCTCTTAAACTGTTTTGTTTTTGTTTGTTTTTTGGTTTAGTTAACCAAACTCCATAATGTCAAGAAAAGTCTTTATATATAGTATTTTCTATTTAACTATTCACATTTTTATAGATGTGGATTTTTCCTTTTTTTTTTTTTTTGTCCCAACCTGTATTGTTCTCTACAGGCATAGTTACAGAATGTACTTATGACTTTTTAAATTCCACAGTGTTGTGTTTTCCATTTAGATTAAATTGAATGCTATAGTTTTTTAATTTACACAAGCTTTTAATTTATCTGCAGGCAATCACCTTGCTGACTGAGCTGATTAGAGATAATTTCAGGAACAGCAAGTTAAAACAATGCCTCTTGCCATCCCTCGGAGAGCTTATTTATGCCATCGCTATTCAAGTGAGTATAATATTTTGTATTTTTGCCACATACTTGATTAATAGTGCAAATGTAAGTGCAGTTGCTTGCAAGCAGTTTGACATTAATGCAGGCGAAAGGTTGATTATTAATGTGGAATTAAAGTGAATGGAAACTATTCTGAAGTCAAGAAGAGCTTAGTATCCAATATAAATTCTGAGAATTATCTGTTGAAAGCTAACACTGCCAGCTAACACTGCAAGATGATTGCTTGGAGTATAATGTTTCTTAAAAGAGCTATGTATGTTAAGTGTGCCATAAATGCTCTATACATAAAAAAATAAAAATACAAACTCTGTTGGGAATTTTAATCATTACAGTTTTTGGAAGACCCTGTTTCTACTCAAATTGGAGTCAAATTCCTGGCATAGTCAAGGCACACATTGCATTGGAGGAAGAGAACTGGAAAGAAATAGGGGCTATTTATCAACTTGTTCTGTGGCGTGATGGTTTAATTTCATCATTGTTTTGATCATATTTTTAAAGGTGATCTAAAAAGTGATGATTGTCTTGATAGTAAATTATGCCAGTTTTCTCAGAAAATTTGTTTTGGAAGACCAGCAAGTTTAGAGGGAAGGAATAAAGAGAAACAGAGCACTTATATGTTAAAACAAAAGAAACAACAGATGAAGAGACCTGACAGATTTATTAAATTGTGCCAAATATTCAATGAAACTTAGACGTAAAAGTGATGGTGACATTTTGATAAATCTCCCACGTGGTTTCAACTTTCCCACATTTTATGGTGTTTCATTTGGCCAACAAATAACTCTTTATTAATATAAATAGTTGTGTGGGGGGGTTCTGTATGCTGACTGACCTGCTCCGCCCACACTCCTCCCCCACCGTCAGCCTGCGGGGGAGACCTAATGGACATGCGCAGCAATGGCCGTTTGCGCATTTGACATACCCATAGGAAAGCATTATTCAATGTTTTCCTACAAGGAAAATCTGATGCTGGAGGTGTGTGAGGGCGTCCAGCGTCAGATAACGGACCAAAAGTCTGTTGGGATTCCGGAAGCGCCAGACAGCCGCTTGGGGCAGACTGAGAGCTGCAATGTAAGCATTGCAGTTCTATGGAACGGCAATGTTTAACATTGCAGCACTAAGTGCAAAAGGGACACAAGTTGAAGTTGTCTGGGTGCCTACAGTGTCCCTTTAACTGATGCTGGACATTTCACGCTCTGCATGAAGGCATCCAACGTCCGTAAAATCCCTATAGGAAAGCATATGCATTCCTTCTGCATGAACAGCTATCACACCTGGACGGACGTTTCTTGATTTTGCTGTATGCAATAAAGAAGATGCCCTGTACATTTGTTTATCTATACACTCCTAATGCTCACCTCAGAGCATTTTTTGGAAGCTATCTTGGCAAGGAAAGAGACAGTCAGGCATTAGGTGACTTTAATCATATATTTGACTTGTGCGTAAATACATTAGCCAATCCGTCGACACTGAGCTGTAAAACATTAAATGCATGGTGTAGATTGATTGGTAAAGTGTTGTCATTGCATGATTTATGATATCTGTAGGACACTCTATCCTCGACAGAGAATACACTTATTATTGAACAGTACACAACTCTTACTCAAGGATTGATGGATTTCCCACCATGGGCTTGGGGAACAATTTTTGGAGTGTATCATTGATATGGCAGCATGGTCTGACCACGCCCCAGTGGTGATAACTATGAAAGACAGGTTCAAGTATAAAGGAAGAGCCTCCGGAAACATGAGTCGCTATGATGACAAACCAAGACTTTCTAGAAAAACTTGAAACAGAGTTGCATGCTTATTTATATTGTTGTTCAACCCCAGACCTCCACCTCATGGTTAGTCCATAAAACCTTGGTGTATGGACTTCTGATTCAACAGGCATCTGCACTAAACACAATTCTTAACATGGAAGTGACAGCTGTATGATGTGTCCAGATGCAACCACATTATGCCATTGCCAAATTAAGGATCTGACATCTGAATTAATTTGTAGCGTGTGTCCTTTCAATGTATATATATAATATAAAAATAATAATAATAAAAAAAAAAAAGAAAACAATAGATAAAACGCACCAGTCCACAATGGAATTGAGTAGTCTCTGGTTTTAGTTCCTCACTTTACGTGTTTCCTTGAGGCTTTCTCAAAAGTGAATGACTCATAACTCTGGCGTTGCACCGGAAGTGACACAATGATTGTATAAATTGGCTCCTGTTGATGATGTAGAGGAATGCTGTCCGCTACCAGAAAGTGACGTCGGCAGAAAGTTCATAAGCCGCCATGTTGACTAAGGGTGCCCAGTCATAATAACCATGCATATGGTATGGGAAACAGGAAGAAATTAAGTACTTCATAGATAACATACTTAATTTAGTAAATTATATATTATTTTTTTCCTTAAAAGAACACTATAGGGTCAAGGACATAAACATGTATTCCTGACCCTATAGTGTTAAAACCACCATTTAGGTGGCTTGTATCCTCCCCTTATTTAGCCCCCTTAAAAGGTAAGAAAACTTACCTCATCTTCAAAGCCTCGCGGGTCCAGATCTGCATCCTTGCTGACATCAGAATTAATGATTTTTAGCCAATCCAAATTTTTTCCATAGGAAAGTCATTTGATGGGCTGAAATCGGCAAGGAGGCGGGATGGGGACGTGGCCAAACACCGGCTTGGCCAATCAGAATCTCCTCATAGAGATGCTTAGAATTAATGCATCTCCATGCAGAGCGCAGTGAGGAGTGGCCACTGGAGGGGAATCTATTTTCTCTGAAAAGACAGTGTTTACATGAAAATGCCTGCAGGAATTGATTATACTCACCAGAGCAACTACATTAAGCTGTAGTTGTTCTGGTGACTATAGTGTCTCCTTAAATATTGATAAGACCAAAGTATCAAACAATCTACTCGCTGCAAAATCTCATGGTCCCTAATCTGTCCTAATTCTCATTGACCTTCCTGCTGCTTATGATACTGTTGATCATCAACCGCTTCTTCTCATCCTCCGTAATCTTGTTCTACGAGATATTGCTCCCTCCTGGTGCTTCTCCTACCTCACCCAGCGCTCGTTTAGTGTTTCTTTATCTGGCTCTGCCTCTTCCTCCCAACCTCTCTCTGTTGGTGTCCCTCAAGGTTCAGTCGTTGGTCTCCTACTGTTCTCGATCTACACTGCCTCCTTTGGGAAACGCATCACCTCCTTTGGCTTCCAATATCACTTCTATGCGGATGACACACAAATCTATCTGTTCTCCCCTGATCTCTCCCGTCCCCTTTTGACTAGTGTCTCTGACTGTCTATCTGCTATTTCTAACTGGATGGCTGCCCACTTCCTTAAGCTCAACTGAACCAAAACAGAACTTCTGTTCTTTCCTCCCTCAAGTGTTGCTACTCCCATTTCTGTCTCCCTCCACGTTAGTGGTGCTAACATCAGCTGCACCACGCAGGCTCGCTGTCTAGGTGTTCTCTTTGACTCTGACCTCTCCTTCACCCCCAATGCCCAGTCGATTGCCAAATCCTGCCGCTTCCATCTTAGAAACATTGCGCTCATCTGCCCCTACTTAACACCAGATGCATTAAGGTGATGGTCCATGCCACTGTTCTCTCTCGCCTTGACTACTGCAATCCGCTTCTTAGTGGTCTTACATGTTTCCAAATTGCCCCATTGCAGTCTATAATAAATGCGGCGGCAAGGCTCATCTTCCTGTCCGCCCGCACCTCTCACTCCACACCCTTCTGTCAGCTCCTGCATTTGCTTCCCGTAAGATATAGGGCTCAATATAAAATTCTAGATCTTGCTTTCAAATCTCTACATAATACTCCCATCTATCTATCCTCCCTAATTCACACATATGTCCCATCTAGGCCCCTACGCTCTGCCGAAGACCTGTGTCTATACTCTGTCCGTACTCCCACCTCTGATGCTCGCCTTCAAGACTTCTCTAGGGCTGCACCGTTCCTGTGGAACTTCCTTCCCTTTTCAATTAGATGCACACCTAGTCTCCACTCCTTAAAAAAAATTGTAAAAAAATTTAAAACTCACTTTTTCACAAAAGCATATCAATTAAACTGTTAATGGCTCCAAAACCCCACACTAAGTCTTCATTGAATACTATTCTACCAATCTACTCCCCTAATACTTCCTTTACCTTTTGTGTCACTTTACCGTATTCCCTCTAGCATGTAAGCTCTTTAAGCAGGACTCTCAACCCCTCTATTTCTGTGCGTCAAACTTGGTTTGGTTACAATTAAATGTTTGTTAGTCCACCCATTGTAAAGCACTACGGAATTTGTTGGCGCTATATAAATATAATAATAATAAGACTATACAGCTTCTGCAAATGTCATTTTAGGACTACAGACCTTTAAAAGTTAAATAATATTAAGAAACTGTAATTGTAACACTGTACTTTAAAGTACCACCCTAATGTTGATTTTTTGGGATTTTAAATGTGTTAATTTGTTTAATAGTATCTGTTTCATTCTCCGATCAAATCAATCTTAATGCTGTCACAATGCTACTGTTCTGCAAATAGTATTTTATTTCATGTAAATAGTAGAAATTGTATTTCTAAGCAAAGTATACACATATGTAGTAAGGCCTTTTGGCCTGTGTTTGTGGGAGGGGCGTATGACACACCCCTTCCCTACTTAAGGGGACACCCCTTACCTGGCTCCATACCTTCGTGGTCAGCGTTGCATCCTGAATCCACTTCCGGTTCACGGGCGGCGCCATCTTGCTTTCGGAAACTCCGCGTTTTTCTTCGGTGTCAGCTGTGTCCAGGAACTCCTTACAGATCTTTCCACGGCCAGCCACGCACAAAAAACCCGGTCTTCTTCGCTGATCGAGTCCTCAGGACTTCTCAAACGTAAGTCCGTCGCCCGGATCACTTCCCACGGCGTCGCAATAATTTTCAGCCTTACTTTACGGCCACACGCTTTACGGCCAAAGTCTCAGGCAAATTAACCCTCTGGTTTCCGGAAACCAAGTACTAAGTATGTAGCATTCTTATGCTTTACTTTTTCCCTCCTTTATTTCAGTTTGTTTCTATATGATAAGTTTTTAGTACCTGATAGTAGGATTATTCATTTTTAATGCAGATTATAGTTCATTAAATACCAGTCTGTTTTATATACATATAACGATTATAGCATGTATTTCATAATTTATGCTGTCACATTAATTATACCTAGGTTAGGGCTCATGTATTATTAGTTCAGGATATATTATCCTGGTATACATATACATAGTTTTGCTTGAACAACTTTACTTTTTGTGTACCTTCCATTTGCACTTAGGAAATTTGTTTTAAACAAACGTTTTTTTTTTTTTTTTTTCCTCCCTGTTTAAACACACCATGTACACTTTTCATTACATGGCACGTGTCATATGCTGACTTTTCTTTATGTACTCAAATTACATACACAAGAACTCAGATAATTAATCAGGAATAGGTATAATGTATATATATGTGATTAGGTTTTCTCTAATTTATTTGTGTATATTACGTTGTCACTACCATGTACACCCGATTACATGGCACGTACATTTCCTGACCTTTCTGCATATACTCAAACGATATATCGTGTATACAGAACACGGTCCCAACATCTCACACTTTCAGGATTGAATCACACTTTTGGTTTAACCTCTCATACGTCAACTTTTTCTGCATATGGTCAATTTTCATATTTTAACTCATACTCCATGCACTATGATTACTACAGTAGCACGGCCATATATATATTTTAAATTTGGTCACCATGTATACACATTATACGTAGCCACTACAAGCTAATCCTGCGTTACGGTTTTTCTCCATAACAAATCAGGCGGGGTACTTCCTTACTCTAATTGTTCCCCTTCAACACATACGGTTAATAAAATCAACCACAGCATATCTAGTCTAAGTTAGTATCACAGGATCCATTTCTCATACCATCATATCTATTTCTACCCTTTTAGGTTTATCCAGGTTTTCTATACCTTAAGCACCATATACGTATACATACTATCAGGTACGTAAGCCTGCTCACGTGTCACATACGTTCTCCCTAAATAGGACATAGAGTACTGGCAAGTTAGGGGTATAGGCCCAAATAGGTATCTCCCCTCTTGGCATACCGCCTATAGTTTAGAGGTCCGCGAGGCCAACACCCCGCCTCAAACGTTTCGGAGGCAAACACCCCTCGAGCCACACGTTAGTTAGCCGCCTCGCAAAGTTTAGAGAGGGCGTCACCTGTCACTCCCTTCCCCTGTTTTTCTTTTATTGTCATCGAGAGGCCTACAAATTCCTGCCACTACATGGGTGGCCTCAATATTCCCTCGCGCCAACGCATAGATAGAGCCTCTCATAGCCACTTGGCAAATAGCAGGTCCTCACCTGTCACCAAAGGACAAGATTAATTTTTTCGCCTCACACGGCATAATTAGCCCGCCAGTACATCCCCTGGGTTTCAACACTAACGGTATATTTTCTCATCTAGTATGTCTCAAGAAGGGGTAGAGGATTTCTCCATCCCGAGCACTCCGGCTAGACCAAACTCCCCACCACCGGAAGAAGACATGGCTAGTCCTGCATCATTCAGGTCCTGGACAATCCCTCGCATAACTAGCGAACTCAGGAGGCGACACATTCCTTTCCCCGCTACTGCCAGGAAAGCGGAACTATACAAACTGTTGCACACCTCAACTGATAACTCTGATGCAGGGGAAGGGACTAGCCAGTCTAACCCGACAGATATACATGGCATGCTTACATCCCTCATGTCATCCATGGGCAAGGTAAACTCCAGGCTGGAGAAACTGGAATCGGTCATCACAGCCCTTACCTTGGCTGGGTCAGCCACTGTGACCCCTCCGCCACTGGTCGAGTTGCCACTAGTTTCTCCAGCCACCACCTCTGACGAGCAGGAGGTTAACCCTGCCCATATGATACCTGAGCACCTTAAGAAAGACATCCTGGAAGGTAAAGATGTCAACTTAGCTGCACTACTAATTGCCTCCCAGGATGTGGTGGAGCATAAAACTGGCTTTTGTTGGCTTTTGGCATCTACCGGGATGTCATATGTGCCGTTTACCCACACAGGCGTGAGGAATTTGACATGTATATGCACAAGCTGGTGGACCTGGGCAATAAATATGGTGGATCGGCATTCTACGATTACCATAGATCTTTTTCTGCAAAAGTGTCAGGCGCCTTCTCACAGTACGGGACAAGGTCCAACTGGAGTAAGATAGACACAGTGATTTTCTGCAGACACTTTGCAGGGCTAAGGACGCCGGCTTGTGCATACTGCTCCTCCATGTCTCATTCGGCAAATTTTTGTCCCACCACTGCTAACGAGCATACCCACGTGCAAGGACCTAGCTCCGCTGGTCCTACGGAGAAAATAGCTAAAGACAAACTGGGTAGACCTATCAAGTTTCTGGGCAAATCCCAGATATGTAATAACTTTAATGTTGGTACATGTAATTACAGCGGTTGTCGTTTATTGCATATATGCTCAAAATGTTTCAGGGCACATGCAAAAATCATGTGTCCCAATAAAATGTATCCCAAACAGTACCTAACGTCTATCAACATATCCCTACTTGCGACATTTCTGTCACAGCATCCATCTACACATTTAGTAGATTTCATAATCTCTGGTCTATCAGAAGGATTCCACACAGGTATCATACATATGCCTTCAGGAATCCTGGAATGTCCAAATCTACAATCCGCCCAACACAACCCTACAGCTGTTGACACACTCATAGCTAAAGAAGTGTCAGAAGGTTTCTTATTGGGACCTTTTCAATCCCCTCCTTTCACTACATGGAGGACAAACCCTATTGGGGTTGTCACAGGAAAATCTTCCAACAAGCAGAGACTTATTATCGATTTGTCGGCACCACACACCTCTACCACTCCTAGCCTCAACTCCCTAATACCATCGGAGGAATTCTCCCTGCAATATTCCACTATAGACCACGCCATTACGGCTATCTTACAGGCAGGAGTCGGTGCATGGCTCAGTAAGACCGACATAACAAATGCATTCAAACTACTACCAATCCACCCCACACTGTGGCACCTACATGGCATCAAGTGGGAAGGGAACTACTACTTTTTCTCACGACTAACTTTTGGTTCTAAAAGTAGTCCAGCCATATTTGACACATTTGCCGAAATCCTATGCTGGTTACTACTCAATATATCCAGATGCCCTACAGTCATACATTATCTGGACGATTTCCTAATGGTCGAGGAGAATTCTTCCCCTCCCAGTAGCCTCAAAGAAACTGTCAGCCTATTCAACCAGTTGGGGGTCCCAGTCTCCCCTACCAAGACCGAAGGCCCAGATACCATCATCACTTTCCTGGGCATCATGCTAGACTCAGCCAACATGCAAGCTAGCCTACCACGCACCAAGGTAGAAAACATCCTGACAAACATCAACCTCTATATACAACTACGCACTTGCAACCGCAAAGAATTACAATCTTTACTGGGGTCACTCAATTTTGCCATGCGTATTATACCTCAAGGCCGTGCTTTCATATCACGTCTCCTCAGCATGTTCCCACGGTTTCTACATGATGCACACAGATTAACCCTAGATACCCAAGCCACGGCAGACCTTCTCATGTGGAGAAACTTTTTAAACTCCTGGAACGGAAAAAGCATGTTCCTCCCTCAATTGTCTGACACTTCTCCTACTGTTTGGACAGACGCGGCGTCTACCACAGGTTTTGCAGCGATTTTTGGGAACGAATGGCTTTGGGGTAGCTGGCCTTCAGAGGTGCAGGACCTGGAGTGTTTTTTCTCTACCTCAGCTCTTTTCGAGATATATCCCATTGTGGCGGCTGCCGTGGCATGGGGACATCTATGGACAGGTTCATCAGTCAGGTGTTACTCAGACAAACCAAGCAACCTGTTCCATTATCAACAAAGGTCACTCCAACTCCCTTACTATCATGAGATTTTTGAGGAAACTCACTTGGTTGGCAGCATGTCATAATTTTTTCTTGCATTGTGTTCATATTCCAGGTATTTGTAACGAGGCAGCTGATAATTTGTCTCGTTTTAAATTCCAGGCCTTTCATCAACTTCTCCCATCAGCCGCGCTCACAGCCACGGCCACTCCACTGTTCCATCAGCTAACAATGGACTAGACGTTATCATGCAACATTGCAGAACTTTGTCCCAACTAGCTCTATCTACAAATACCAGGAAAACCTACAACAGAGCTTTCAGTTTATTCAAAAGATTCCTTTTGGAACACAACATATTACAACCATTCATCATGACATCTTTTTTAGGTTTTGCCTCTTTTTGCCACATCAAACTCAAACTTTCTTACAACACAATCAAACTATATCTTACAGGCATCCAACATCACATGCTGACCTTACAACCCAACAACTCAAGTTTCATGTCATCATACCAAATCAAGAACATCCTTAGGGGTATACAAAGATCCGAACCCCCGCATACAGCACAGAGGCTTCCTATAGATTTTCATATCCTTAAGAAATTATCACAACTACTAGATCTAAAACCCTTCTCCTTCAACACAACTCTAGTCATCAAAACCGCTATTTACGTGGCTTTTTATGGGTTTCTGAGACCTAGAGAGTTTACCGCCATCAATACAACACAATCCACTCACCTACTGCTTCATTCGCACTTAACCAAACACACTATTATATCCTGACACTACCTCATTCCAAAAACAGTCAACACGCTCCACCCGTAGAGGTTAAATACTATCCGACTCACAACAGATGGTGCCCCGTCCAAATACTGGACTCTTATACAGAGAGTCTCAAGGCACCACCATCACAACCACTTTTTGTTCTACGAGGTTCAGTTCTCACTACTACCAACTTCATGACCCACGTTAGGTCATTACTAACACAGCTGGGACTCAAGCCAGCTAACTATTCAGGCCACTCCTTCCGCATAGGAGCGGCCTCCACAGCCTCCAGTGTTAACATACCGGTTCATGTTATCAAGACACTGGGGCGATGGAAATCATCCGCTTACACACGATACATTCCTAACCCTGTACAAGAAGTAAGAAATGCTTTTCAGAACATGTCTTGTTAAAAGTATGTATATTGGTAGTTTGTATTAAATATTGAAATTTATATTTTTGCCCTCTTTATTTTCAGGCCTACCTCATCGTCGGTTTCGGGACACCACAACCGACTTGCTACTTTTATACCATCCTACACTTATTAGGTCTTATTTCTCTTTGCCATCATGAGCCCTTCACACAAGTAGTAAGGCCTTTTGGCCTGTGTTTGTGGGAGGGGCGTATGACACACCCCTTCCCTACTTAAGGGACACCCCTTACCTGGCTCCATACCTTCGAGGTCAGCGTTGCATCACCCTCCCACCCACACCTCTTTATCAACTCCTTTTTCTTACATTTCTTCTTGGTGGGCCCTCTTTATTTTCAGGCCTACCTCATCGTCGGTTTCGGCACACCACAACCGACTTGCTACTTTTATACCATCCTACACTTATTAGGTCTTATTTCTCTTTGCCATCATGAGCCCTTCACACAAATATATATATATATAGCTTTCTTGCATCGTCTAATTTTATTTATTTGAGTTGACCATACATCTTTTTAAAACTGAGCAAAGAGTAGATTCAAACTCCTGTGTCAGCACTTTTTTTAAAGGGATACTATAGTCACCAGAACAACTATAGCTTAATGTTGTTGTTCTGGTGAGTATAATCATTGCCTTCAGGCATTTTTATGTCAACACTGCCTAGGCAAGCCACCTAAATGGTGGATTAAAAACTATAGGGTTAGCACTTTACCGACCATAAACAATTTCCATTAGTCAACCGGCACTTTAAAAGATACTACCTGGCTAACTCGCCGGAACCGAAAACGAAAGAAGTTGCAATATTACTGCAAAACTCCTGCCCACTGGATGATCTACAAACCCTCAAAGACCCCTCAGGGAGATTCCTCTTCCTTACAGGGCACATGGGAACAACCTCACTAACAATTTGCTCCATATACGCTCCTACCATCCCAGACGCCTCCTTCTGGCGCGCATTCAAGACCCACCTCACCAGCCTATCAGGCAAACACCTAATCATCGATGGTGACTTAAACGCGACTCAAACGCCCGCCACGGACCGCAGAACATACGCCGGTGGCACACCAGCCCCAACTAGAAATTACAAACTATACGCGGACTTCATAACCGACACACACCTACTGGACGCCTGGAGAATCCAGCACCCATCTTCTAATGACTTCACCTTCTACTCCCATACACATAGGTCCTACTCACGCATTGACAGCTTCCTTGTCTCCCCAGCGGTCCAACCCTGGACCACCCATACGCACATAGGAAACATTGCGTGGTCCGACCACGCAGAAGTCGCACTGACAGTACAAATTCCACTACTGGCACGCCCATGGCGATGGAGGCTAAACCCGTGGATCCTAAAATATATGGCAACGGTCCACACTATGACTGAGAACCTCAAAACCACCGACGACATTGCGCCGACAATTGTATCGGCAGCTCAGAAAGCGACAATCAGAGGCAACCTCATAGCAATAGCCACGGCCCTCAAAAAGCAACGACTTCTGAAACTCATGGACGCCATGACTAACTTAAGGCTCGAAACACTCCACAAACAAAACCCATCAGACACGCTCCTTACGAAGCTCAAGACCACACGGGAACTCCTCAAACAACTCTCCGCGGCAGACGTGGCAAGAAACCTCATGTGGTCCAAGCAACGATTTTATGAGAAGGGTAACAAAGCGGACTCACTCTTAGCACGCTGTCTCAAAAAAAGACAGGACAAGAAAATCTCGAAAATCCGAACTAGAACCGGAGAGACGACGACAAACCCAGAAGCAATAGCCCACGAATTCCTCCAATACTATACCAACCTATACATCCACACTGGCCCGACACCCACGGGAGACAAAGATCAGACGGAAACCATCTCTTCCTTCCTGCGGCCCCTCAACCTACCCTCCCTATCCAACAGGGCGCAAGCCATGTTGGAAACACCCATCAAGGCCGAAGAAATCGCCCTGGTCCTCAAGGCACTAAAACCCAGGAAAAGCCCGTTGTCACGACAGTGACCCCTTCACGCAGAGTGTAACCTAACTATAGAACGTATACCGGACCTTAGAATGGCCGGGCTCACGTTAGAGTAGTCAAATGGGATAGCCAGAGGTCAAGGGATGACAGAAGACGGAATAACGATTAACAAGCCAAAGTACAGGGAACCAGAGAGTAGAATAGTCAAATAGAGTAGCCAGAAGTCAAATACCAGGAGAGAATACCAATAAACATAAAGAGCACTAAGGGAACCAGCAAGAACCACACTAGGGCGTCTTACTGCTGTCAAGACAGCCCTTTTATAGTGTGGTGTGTTTTGCTTTAAAACCACGCCCCCAAAAGGTCCGGGTGCGTGGTTGCGTCATGATCCTGTCGGCTTCCAGCCGACGGCAGTGGCGCGCATGCGCCGAAGTTAGAAATTCCGCTCTGAGTGAGCGGCCGGCGTCAGAGGTGCCGTGCCGCTCAGTGAAGGAGGATGCTGTACTGCGTGGGTCCGAGGTTGACAGGTAAGGTATCGTGACAGTACCCCCCCCCACAAGGACCGCCCCCAGGGCGGTTAGAACGCCTCCTTTCAAATAAACGAATCAGACGGGGGGCGTGCACATCAGAAGCGTCCACCCACGAACGATCCTCAGGTCCATAACCCTTCCAGTCTAAAAGGTATTGAAGTTTACCCCTAGAAAAACGAGAATCCAAAATAGACCTCACCTCATATTCGTTTTGTCCCTCCACAACTTCAGGAAGAGGAGGAGGGGTATTACGAGTAAACCGATTACAAATTAATGGTTTGAGAAGTGAGACATGGAACGAATTCGGTATTTTCATATTAGAGGGCAAACGAAGACTGTAACAAACAGGGTTGATACGTTTGAGAACCTGAAATGGACCAATGAATCTGGGAGCGAATTTCATAGATGGGACCTTAAGTCTAATGTTACGGGTACTTAACCACACTTTATCCCCGATCATGAACGTGGGAGCAGGTTTCCGATGCCTATCCGCATTGGCTTTGTACACACTAGCCCTTTGAGTCAATATTTGTTTAACCCCTAACCAAGTCTCCCTCATGTTCCTAACGGTGTCATCTACACTTGGCACTCCGGTAGAATGAATGGAACTCGGTAAAGTTGTAGGATTAAACCCATAATTAATAAAAAACGGGCTGTGTAAAGTGGATTCATGGATATGATGATTGTGAGCAAATTCTGCCCATGGTAACAGGTCCGCCCAGTCATCTTGATGAACCGAAGTGAAACAACGGATGTATTGTTCCAGGCATTGGTTCATCCTTTCTGTAACCCCATTAGATTGGGGATGATAAGAAGAGGAAAGATTAAGGTTGATACCTAACTGTCCACAAAATGATTTCCAGAAACGAGAAATAAATTGAGGCCCTCTATCAGAGACAATATCTTGGGGTACTCCATGTAAACGGACCACTTCTTTTATAAATATATACGCCAGTTCAGATGATGTAGGTAATTTATAAAGAGGAACCAAATGAGACATCTTGGAGAATCTGTCAATTATCGTTAATACGACAGTGTAGTTCTTAGAAGGGGGTAGGTCTACTACGAAATCCATAGCAATACTTGACCATGGAGTCTCTGGAATAGGTAAGGGCATGAGGAGTCCTATAGGACGACCCTTAGGCGATTTTGTAGTGGAACAAATATTACAAGCAAGGACAAACTCACGCACATCTTTTTTGTAGGAAGGCCACCAGAACCGTTCCGCCAGCAATGATGTGGTTTTATGTATCCCTTGATGCCCTGCCATTTTGGAGTCATGCATGAGGGATAACACTTTATTCCGATAGGTTAATGGCACATATAGTTTTCCTTGAGGAACAGTCAAGGTAGTACGATCTTGGAATGTAGAGATCTCCTCTATTAATCCCGATGAGACTTTAGCAAAGACAGTTGCTACAATACGATTATGAGGGATTAAAGAGGACATAACTTCATTGGAGGAAGTAACAGGTTCATATTGGCGGGATAGAGCATCCGCCTTAGTATTTTTTGACCCTGGCCTGTATGTAACAACATAATTGAAACGATTGAGGTATAAAGACCAACGTACTTGTCTGTCAGACATTTTCTTGGCTTCACTGAAGTAAGAGAGGTTTTTATGATCTGTAAAAATGGTAACAGGGATGGGTGACCCTTCAAGCAAGTATCGCCATTCTTTAAGGGCAGAAATAATTGCCAACAACTCTCTCTCCCCTATATCGTATCTCCTCTCAGTTTCCGTTAATTTTTTTGAAAAAAACCCACAAGGATGCAATGGTTGATCATCCGAAGGTCTTTGAGATAGTATTGCTCCTATCCCTGACTCGGATGCATCTACTTCCAGTATGAAAGGACGAGAAGGATCAGGGTGTCTTAATACTGGTGCTGAGGAAAAGGCTTCTTTCAATAAATCAAAAGCTCTTTTAGCTTCGGTACACCATTCCCTGTGATTTCTTCCCTTCTTAGTCATAGCAGTAATAGGGGCTGTTATAGAAGAGAATCCTTTTATGAATTTTCTATAGTAATTGGCAAACCCCAGGAAGCGTTGGATTGCTTTGAGTCCAACTGGTAAGGGCCATTGCTGAATGGCTTCTAACTTTTTCGGCTCCATTTGGAAACCCGTACTAGAAATGATATATCCCAGGAAATGCACTTCTTCCTTGTGGAACAAACATTTCTCCAATTTACAATAGAGACCATTCTCTAATAACCTTGAAAGAACCAATCTGACATGTTCATAGTGTTCGTTTATGTTTTTTGAATAAATCAGGATATCATCCAAATATACGATTACAAACATTTGTAAAAAGTCTCGCAACACATCATTGATGAAGTCCTGAAAGACTGCTGGGGCGTTGCATAAGCCGAAGGGCATAACTCGATACTCATAATGACCATAACGAGTATTAAAAGCAGTTTTCCATTAATGCCCTTCTTTTATTCTGATTAAATTATATGCTCCCCGCAAATCTAGTTTAGAAAAGACAGTAGCTCCTTTTAACCTGTCAAATAGTTCAGTCACTAAGGGAATAGGATAAGCATTACGGATAGTAATCTTATTCAACCCTCTGTAATCAATACAGGGTCTTAAATCCCCTTCTTTCTTAGATACAAAGAAAAACCCCGCACCCGCGGGCGATGAGGATTTAGTGATAAACCCTTTCTTTAAATTCTCGGCAATGTACTCCTCTAATACTTTATTCTCGGCCATCGACAGGGGATAAACCGTACCTCTAGGAGGCATAGTACCAGGCAACAATTCAATAGGACAATCATAGGGACGATGGGGAGGTAATTTTTCTGCCTCTTTAGGTTCAAAGACATCTTTAAGGTCAATATATTGGTTGGGTATTTGGGTAGTCAATGGTTCCATAGTAGGTATATTGATTAAGCCTACTGGTTTAATCGGAGTAATGCATTTACTGTGACAAGAATCTCCCCACTTAATGATCTCCTTCTTTTCCCAGTCAATCGACGGATTATGCTGGACTAACCAAGGAAACCCAAGTATTACAGGAAAAATAGGAGATGTTATCTGTTGCAGAATGATAACCTCCCTATGAAGAAGACCTGTAGATAATACTAGAGGAATGGTCTCCTGGGTAATAAGAGGTATCGATAATGGTCTACCATCTATGGCCTCAACGGCCAAGGGTGCCGATCTTTTTTGGAATGGAAGGGTATTTTTCTGCCCGAATGAGAGATCTACAAAATTCTCAGCAGCCCCAGAATCAATTAAAGCAAGGGTGGATATTTTCTTTCCCTCCCATTCTAAAGTAATAGGTAGAAGAAGCCTGAGATCTTTTTTATCATTGAAGGAGGACATACACATAACACCCAAGGCCTGTCCCCCTTGTGAACTTAGGTGCGAGAGTTTTCCGGCCGGTTAGGACAATTCACTCGTGTATGTCCCTTCCTGCCACAATACAAACATAAACCTTCCCTCCAACGGTATTGTCTCTCTGTCTCAGACAATCTTGTAGCCCCTAATTGCATGGGTTCTGGAGGGGTTTCGGACGAGGGATAGGTTAGAGCAAGACGTTCCGGTACTCTCCTAGGTCTCTCTCTGGTGTTCTGCCTGTACCTAAGACGTTCGTCAATATGAGCTAAATATGTTATTAGCTCCTCTAGAGTATCTGGTAAATCTCTTGTGGCCACTTCATCTAGGATTCTATCAGATACTCCATTCAGGAACACATCTACGAATGCTTGTTCGTTCCATCTGACTTCTGCAGCTAAAGTACGGAATTCCAAGGCATAATCTACTAGAGAACGGGTATTTTGTCTTAAACGCAATAAGGATTTGGCAGCGTTAGTCTTTCTGCCTGGGGTATCAAAAGTTCTCCTGAAAGCTGCAACAAAGTTAGTGTAATTAAAGACTATGGGGTTGTCATTCTCCCACAAGGGATTAGCCCAGGTTAAAGCCTTATCTACTAACAGGGTTATAATATACCTAATTTTAGCTCTATCGGTAGGGTAAGCTCTAGGATGGAGTTCAAAATATATGCTTATCTGATTTAGGAACCCGCTGCATCCGTTAGGATCACCCCCATACCTGAGAGGTGCTGTAGCCTGATTGGAAGTGCCCGTAGGTAGCACTTCCATGGGATGTTCTTGGGGTCTCAGACTAGGAGTCTGCTCCTCCGGCTGGAGATAAGCAGTGCGGTTGATTAAGGTCTGTACGGCGAGGGCGATCTGGTCCATACGATGGTCCAGCTCCTCAAACCTATTGTCCGCACCAGGCCCAAGAGGGTTAACACCTGCAGGGTCCATGGCCCTAGTGTAATGTCACGACAGTGACCCCTTCACGCAGAGTGTAACCTAACTATAGAACGTATACCGGACCTTAGAATGGCCGGGCTCACGTTAGAGTAGTCAAATGGGATAGCCAGAGGTCAAGGGATGACAGAAGACGGAATAACGATTAACAAGCCAAAGTACAGGGAACCAGAGAGTAGAATAGTCAAATAGAGTAGCCAGAAGTCAAATACCAGGAGAGAATACCAATAAACATAAAGAGCACTAAGGGAACCAGCAAGAACCACACTAGGGCGTCTTACTGCTGTCAAGACAGCCCTTTTATAGTGTGGTGTGTTTTGCTTTAAAACCACGCCCCCAAAAGGTCCGGGTGCGTGGTTGCGTCATGATCCTGTCGGCTTCCAGCCGACGGCAGTGGCGCGCATGCGCCGAAGTTAGAAATTCCGCTCTGAGTGAGCGGCCGGCGTCAGAGGTGCCGTGCCGCTCAGTGAAGGAGGATGCTGTACTGCGTGGGTCCGAGGTTGACAGGTAAGGTATCGTGACACCCGTGACCTGATGGCTTCACAGCCCTCTACTCTAGGCAATACTAATACCACCCCTATGCGAAGCCTTCAACTCATTGCTGCAGGGACACTCACTCCCCTTTGAAATGCTGGCGGCCAACATGCCTCCTGCCCAAACCGGGGAAAGAGCACCTCGATCCGGGACACTATCGTCCGATCTTTCTTGCCACCCTAGATGGATGATTTCATATATATATATATATATATATATATATATATATATATATATTATATTGCTTTTTCCAATATAAAATATTGGTCCTTTCAGAGTAACATTTTTAATTATACAGTAAGCATACTCACATGCAGACACAGACAATCTCACTGACACAAGCTGATTGATACACAGCCTCATAGACAATCTCACTGATATACATATGGTAATTGACATAAAAACACAAGCTCACTCAGTAGCAGGCACACACACACACAAGCAAGCACACTCACTACGCACAGCTTAATGTAGTGGTTATGGTGTCTATAGCCTGTCCCTGCAGGCTTTTTAATGTAGACACTGACTTTTTTTAGAGAAAAGGCAGTGTTTACATTGCTTCCTAGTGACAGACACACACACATACCATGACAGACACACACACATACCATGACAGACACACACCGTAAAAAAGACACACACACCTTGACACACACACACACACACACACACTGTGACACAGAGAGACCGTGACACACACACACACACACCGTGACAGACACACATTACATGACACAGACAGACACACACACACCATGACACAGACAGACACACACACACCATGACAAACACACACACACACACCATGACACAGACCGTGACACACACACACATTACATGACACACACACACACACAATGACACAGACACACACACACACACACCATGACTGACACAGACACACACACGCCATGACTGACACAGACACACACACACCATGACAGACAGAGACACACACACACCATGGCAGACAGATACACACACACACACACACACCATGACACAGACACACACACACACACAAAATGACACAGACAGACACACACACACTATGACACAGACAGACACACACACACTCTCACACTGACACTCATAATTTCTACCTTTGTGCTAGCGGCCACATGGGGAGCTCAGTTTGATGGTGGCCGCGTGGGGGAGCTGGCTCTTCGGGCGGCCGCAGAGGGAGCTCTTTTGGGGGCCGCAGGGGGAGCTGGCTGTTCTGTCTCTGCTCCCCCCAGCACGCAGCTTAATGAGACCGGGGCCGGAATATGACGTAGGAGTGGCGGGGGGGGGGGGAGGGGAGCAGAGACAGAACAGCCAGCTCCCTCTGCGGCCGCCAGAAGAGCCAGCTGCCTGCCTGGCCCCAGGTGCCGACGGCCCACCTGGAAATTTCCCGGTATCCCGGTGGGCCAGTCCGGCCCTGCTACCCACTGCTAAACTCTTTCCCTCCATCCCCTGTAAGCCAACCTTACTACCCACTCTTAACCCCTTCCCCTCCAGCCCCTGTCAGCCGACCTCACTACCCACTATTGGCCCCTTCCTTTCCTGCTTTTTTCTGTGTCTTCAGCAGAGGTATGCTTTATTCTTCTTTCTCCAGACATCTTGCTGATGCATTGGGCCAAAGAGTTCCAGTTTTGTTTGAGAAGTCTACACAACAGAATTGCAAAGCTTTTGTAGCTTATTTATATTATTTTGAGCATATTGGAGCTAACTTTTCTGAGAGTTCTGAGAGTTCTGGCATGGAAACCATTCAGTGCCTTCACTATCTTTTTGTATCCAGTTCCTTGTTTGTGAAGGGCGATCATCTCTTCTCTTAACTTTGTGAACCATTCTTTTGACTTATTCATATTTCTAACATGCAGTCAAATGTGACCCTCAAATTTGACTACCACTGTAGTATAAACTTTCTAATTACAAGATGTTTGCAAGAATAAAGTAATACATTGCCAATTTAGTCTATTGAAGAACTGCATCCCGGCTAACACAATCACAGCTGGGAGGCCCCGTAGCAGCCTTTGCCAGGAGTCTCAGGTTAATCAGTATGGATCCATTAATGGATGAGGCTTCATATCAAACTTAAAAAAAACACAGCTATAATAATCATACAAAAATGGGTTTACCTAACAAGTTTATGCAAGTGAAGACAGCTGCAGTAAAGGTCTGGCAAAGCATTGCAAAGGTGGAAACCCAGCATTTAATGATGTCCATTTGTTCCAGACTTCAAGCACCCATTGCCTGCAAAGGATTCTTAACAAAGTATTACAAATTAATATTTTATTTATGATTGTGTTAATTTGTCCAAATACATTTGAGCCCCTGAAATATGGGGACTAAGAATGAAAATGGTTACTATTCCTCAACATTTCATACACTATTTTCGTTCAACCCTTTGAATTAAAGCTGAAAGTCTGCACTTCAATTGCATCTTAGCTTATTCATTTCAAATCCTTTGTGGTGAAGAGCATGGTCAATAGAGGCCATATATAGTGAAAAAAATTCTGCTCTAGATAGAGTAAAAAAACAAAAACAAACAAACCTGTAATATGCAGGGAGGCAGAAATTAGGATACAGCTAGCAAGGCTCACCTTGCAGTATGAAAAGGAGAAAGAGAATACGGTTGCGCCCAAAATATATTAAAATATACCAAAGATGTATAATAAATAATTTGTCTAAGGTAAAATGCCCAGTTAAATATATAGAAAGAGGAACAGCCAATCTTGTTGGGATAAAAACATTCTTGAAGGATTTCTTATCGCTCCAGAGGTATATGCAAGACACAAGGGAAAACAAGGGAACTCCAATGGTGTAGTAAATAATGCAAAATTGATGTAGAAATAGATGTGGTGTATTCTACTCACATTTACCCAGCTCTGTTGTGTATAGCGTGAAGTGAAATGACCCTCACTTCTGGGATGTATGTGGTAAGTAATTTCTCCAGCTATTTTCAATGATGATGATTCCAAAACCGGAAAGGTAAAAAAATGGCAAAAACAGTGCTCAATGGCATATACTATAAAATACTTTAAAAATGGAGGACATGTACTCACATTTTTCTGAGCAGACTCACTGCTTGATGGATAGGGCGCTGGTGGTATATTCCCCACCTAGGATTCTTTTGGTCCTTGCTTGAAATAGTAGAGTCAGGATGCCAGGATTAAAAGATTAAAAACGTATTTATTGGTACAAGTAAAAATCACCTTGCAATATGCACAATGTATAGGTATAGACACCTTAGTAAGGTGTATATGTATTAGACACTTTGGTAATTTGTAAATCAAATGTAGATGCAATATTAAATGAAGTGTAGTGTACACAAATTTGGATAAGTGGGGTCAGTGTTGGTCCTCTTCATTTTATTAAAGGAACACTATAGTCACCTAAACAACTTTAGCTTAATGAAGCAGTTTTATTGTATAGATCATGCTTCTAATGTTTCACTGCTCAATTCACTGCCATTTAGGAGTTAAATCACTTTGTTTCTGTTTATGCAGCCCTTGTCATACCTCCCCTGACTCTGACACAACCTGCATGGGGGAAAAAAAAAACTGGTTTCACTTTCAATCAGATGTAATTTACCTTAAACAATTTTATCTCTTTCTCTGTAAATTTAACTTTAATCACATACAAGAGGTTCTTGCAGGGTCTAGCAAGCTATTAACATAGCAGGGGATAAGAAAATCTAAATTAAACAGAACATGCAATAAAGAAAGGATACACTTTAGATGACCCCCGAAGGCCTCACACACCTGGGACGTGTCCAATCTGAAACCGTTTCGACCAGCAGGAGCAGCCACAGGCCCATACACCTCCTCTGAGCCTCGGAACACTGGCAGGCTCCCCACGACCACCTGAGAAACGGGACACTCGCAGAACATCTAAACCAGACTGTTCCAGAAAAACTGACACTAACCACCAGCAAGTTTTTTTTTTGTTTTTTTTAATTCATTTATTTATTAAAATTTTCTCTTGTCTTTTTCACGCTAACCTAACCTGCTATATACTCTCTTATGGTTGATATGTAATTAGATCGTAGAGATACAACAATCTTACGATGTGTACCAAACTGATCAGTAGCCAGCACTCAGGCAACACCACACCTTTTTTTTAACGGTCAACCAGTAGGCTGACACTCTAAGCCAATCTCTGACTCCCCATTTATAAAACTGGCTTAAAAACAAATGTACCTTTTTCAAGCCAGTTTTATGAATAATAATTCACTGATTGGCTGGACATCATTCTTGCTCACTGTGCCTAGACGGATACTTCATTGACGAGGCCAGAACTGATTATCCATTGTTGCTGTACCTCTCATTCAAAGAGAACTTTCTGGCATTTTGGTTCTGGACTGCCCTTATGGCTGGTATCAGTCTGGTATGGAAATGGTATAGCTGCTCTATATAATGGCACAAGTGAGCAAACAATTTTTTAAAACAATTTCAATGATTTAATAATTATATAATATATAAAGTATATTTCTCTCTCTCTCTCTTTCTTCCCCCCTCCCTACCCCCTGCACTCACAGTACTTGCTGAATTTTCAGTTTCCTTTCAATTTTATTCACAATACAGTTGATGAAAGTTTGGAGAGATCTAATCCTACTGTATTTTGAATAAAAGTGATTGAAACTCCAGTAAGTGCTCTCCTTCGTAAAAAAAAAAAAAAAAAAAAAAAAAATATATATATATATATATATTTTACTGTTTAAAATATTTTCCTAATTTTTGTTATGGTTGCGTATAGAAGGCTTTCTAATATGTATGTGGAAGTGCAACCTACTATATCTTCAGGAGCTATTAATATGTCTCTCATCTTTGCCAGAACATGCTATATTTCATTTAGCTGCTTTGACAAATTTGTAGGATAACATTTGATTTATACTTCAATGGAATCTTTATCCTCTATCAATTCATTTTACAAATTCCAAGTTAGCCTGTGATACACATTAATCATAGAAAATCAACTGTATCGTATCACTTACCACATAAAATGATTATATATGTATCAGAAAATCTAAGTAGATGTTCCATTCAGGCAGATTTCCAATAATAATAATTTAGAAATATCTATATTTTTAAACTAAAATGTTTTACCATTTTGTCATGATATAAGACCATCTATTTGTACTTCCAGATTTTGCATTTTGTTATTTTTTTTTAAAATTAAGTTCAACATTCTTATTTCTACAAGTATTCAAAAATACCTGTGACCAATTATTGTGACCAGGGCTAGCCTTAGACCTTTAGGCGGTCTATGCAAACATTTTTCACAGCGCCCCTCTCTGGCCACACCCCCTCATCCAATATGTCCTGCCATTTAAAACTTCCCATTCTTGTTAATCCCCCAAAACAAAACGACTAGAAAAAACATAATGAAAAGATTGCAAGCTCTTCAGGCAACATGAGATATTTTCACAGTGAAAAAGTTGAGTTATTGAGACTATTTTGACATTTGAAATTGGTTTATACATTTTTGACAGTTTCTGCTTTGACCAGTAAAGACACCAGAAACAATTCACCGTGTCTTTAAATATTTCTTAACTATATTTGTTAATTAAATTCCTCTTCCAGTTCCTTCTCAGATCTCCCTTTTACTTATAACTTATTTATCACCACCTTTTCTTCTCGGAAAAGGTGGTGATAAGTACTTCTTGCCTTTGCCTCTATGATTATTATCCTTCTTGCCTTAACTTTCAAATAAACCCACACTCTAGCCCAGTGATGGCTAACCTTGACACCATAAATTGTTTCTGTACTACATTCCCCATGATGCTCACCATACCACATCATCTTTATAACATGATGGAGGCGGTATGATGGCATGGGCATGCATGACTTTCAATGGCACTGGTTCACTCGTGTTTATTGATGATGTGACAGAAGACACAAGCAGCCAGATGAATGAAGTGTATTGGGATATGTTGGCTACCCATATTCAGCCAAAATCAGTGAAGTTGATTGGAAGGCGCTTCACTTTACAGATTTACAATGACCCAAACCATACTGTGAAAGCAACACAAGCATTTTTTAAAGCTAATTGGAATAGTCTTCAATGGCTGAGTCAGTCACCTGATCTCAACCCGATCGAGCATTCATTTCACTTGCTGAAGACAAAGCGTAAGGCAGAAAGACCGATGAACAAAAACTGAAGACACCTGCAGTAAAGGCCCGGCAAAGCATCACAAAGGAGGAAACATAGAGTTTGGTGATGTCCATACGTTCCAGACTTAAAGCAGTCATTGCCTGTAAAGGATTATCGACAAAGTATTACAAAATTACATTTTATTTATGATTGTGTTAATTTGTCCAATTACATTGGAGCTCATGAAATAAGGGGACTGTGTATGAAAAGGGTTAAAATTCCTAAACTAAATTTTTTTTGTTCAACCCTTTGAATTGAAGCTGAAAGTCTGCACTTTGATTGCATCTCCATTGTTTAACTTACATACAAAGCCAAACTTGTGAAAATTGTATCAGTGTCCAAATATTTCTGGACCTAACTGTATTTGATCCGATCCTCTGATTTCTTAATGTAAATCTATACTAGTTATAGTTTATCTGTAGCTCCTTAGTACAGTTCAAAAATGGGAAATGCCAATCTCCGTTTTCAAGACCTGTAATTCTGAATGGTTGCTCTGCTAGACTTCTGAGTTGCAGCTTACAATATTATTGTCTGACTTCAAATTATACATTTACTTAAACAAATAATTACATAGTGTATACATTTCCATGTATATATTTTCCCACAAATGTGTTAATTTTTTGTGTGTTTTATGTGTGTGTATATGTATATACATATGGTATGGGTAAAGAGACTGAAGTATTGTAGGATGTTCGTCGGTTTTTAAATAGGTCTCTTGTAAGAAGACCACTTCTGCACTAAAACACATCTGTGTTTTAAGGTCTTTTCTTAAATGGTGTCTTTGTACCAGGATGTTCTGTCACCTAACAATGTGACTACACATTTTCATGGACGGTTGTAAAGTGTGGTCCATGCTAGTAACAATCTAATAAAAACATTCAATGGAGTTGCCCCCTTCCCCATCAGCTTTGAGCCAGGCAGCCCCTCCTCCTGCGTCTGTCCACTGTTCCCCAGACACCTGTGCACAGCCAGGACATAGCATGTTCTCTTGCCGTGATGGCCTTAAAGTCTGGATCACAGAAAGACATGGAAAATATTGGCCACCCACTCAGCCTAAATAAAAGTAAGACATACTGTTCATTTCACATATAGATGAATAACAAGAATAGTATTCTATATAACAGAAACAAAAATGCTATGAAAAGCTATAAGAGACTCCCCGGGGCAGAAGCAATTGGCTTCCGTCATGAATGTGCTACTGTTGCATTGCCCTCAAATTAAGTAAGTAATATGTCAAAAGCTAAAAAGTTACACAGCGTGCAGTACAAAATCACATGAAGGGTAATGATCTATCCGAGCTCTTCAAACATAATTTTTTTTTTTTTTTTTTATTTGTTACAAACATTTGGAAATTATTGAAAAGTTACACCTGGTCCTAGGAAAATTTTAGAGACCGTGATGTTACCGATGCACTGAAGCAACAAAGATACCTCTATTTGAGCGCTATGGCTTTGGGGCCTCGAGTGAATGGTACATGTGGCGGACGAAGTCTCCTATTTTTTATATCTGGATTATTGTTTCCCTTCGTGTCGGAAGTGAAGCACATCTTAACCACTTATTCAGTAGTGTAACTCAAGGTGTATCTGCATCTCATTCTCCCCAGGAACATTTAAAGTAATGTATGAGTGGCTGCAGGGTCTATGTTCTAATCAGTATTTATCTAACCAGATGAGTTGGGAATAGCATTCCCGCAGGGTGAGATGAATATTTGTGTCCATTCTCTGGCAACTGACGGGATATTGAAAGGTTAGTGTGGGCAAACAATCAGCACCCTAATGAGAGGAAAAAGAAGAGACAGGGTAGGAAAGGCATAAGGATACTTGTGGTAAACATAAGTATCATTTAGACAAGGTGTTTTAAAATGTGTACAATAGCTTCTCTTAATGCCTGACTCTCTTCCGTTTTGGCGGTTTGGTTGTAAACCATTTTTTCTCTCTGGATGGTTCAGCTGTTGTTATGCCCCAGTTTAGAAGAGCTTTCATTCCATCTCCCGGTGTGCTGATCGTGCCGTTGCATTGGACCAGTAACTTGGTGGGGTATCCCCATTGGTACATCAGATTTTGTTCGCTGAGTAGACCTGTGAGGTATGCAAAGGTGTTTCTCTTGGGTAGGGTGGCCACAGAAATGTCTGCAGAGATCTTGATAGAGTGAAATTTTGCTGGTAAGACACTGTTAGATCTGCACGCTATAAGAACAAGTTATTTAGCATGATAGTAGTGAATTTTCAGGATAATATCCGTTGCTATTTCTTTGGGTAGAAAAGAGGGTTTAGCAATTCTGTGTACTCGGTCCATTAGAAGCATATCTTGTGGAAGGTCAGGCACAAGCTCATGGAAGAGTTCAGTGTTGTGACCCTGCAGATCTTGTGTATCTACCTCCTCTGGGACGCCTGTGATGCAGAGATTACTTCACCTTTCCCTGTCTTCCATATCAGCCAGCTTATTTTCATATGACTCCAGTTACACCATAAGATCCTCTGTTTTAGAAGCAAGGTCGTTGTGGGCTTCAGCATATTCTGCCATCTTATTCTCTAGCGAGGATGTGCTGGTACCCAGTTCCTGTATGTCGTACCTGAGATTGTTAAATGTATTTCTGCATGGAATCGTTGAGTTTGGAAGCCATCTCATCCAGCATAGTTTGGAGTAGGCCTCTGGGGAGGTTCTTGGGCCTGGTTTGTCTCCGCGGCGGCGCCGTGATGGCTGTCCTACTTTAGCGGTAAGACCTTAGTTTTCCCCGAATTTGTGCCAAAAAAAGCGTTTTTTTGGGCTGTTATTTTTTCTTTTGTGGTGAACATGTTTAGTCTGCCGTTTTGGTAACTTTAAACGGGCTATAACTGTATAATAAGGACGGCTCCTCATGAAGCTAGCAGCACATACGACTTCTCTCCTCTGAGTTCAGGACACGCCCCGTCATAAATGTGCTTGTTGACCAAATAATATCTTCGACACCAACTGTCACATATCAGAAACTCTCCATCATACTTGATATAAAGAGCCTACCAGTCAGTCTCTCTAATGCTAATATCATGTGATCAGAACGTTTTACTGCTTGAGTCCAAGAAAAAACATTGCTGACCCCACACATACCCCCACCTCCTGAAGCCACACATTACCCATCTTATTAGCTATATGTGTCTACACACATACATTGCATGTACATGGCATAGCAATTAGCCAAATACTCACATAACTTACTATAACATACCATAACATAGCCAAATACTAGCCACACACACACACATATATAATCACATCTCTCAAATAACTAGACATATGACTACTTAATTATAGTAATAGCCATTTAAATTCAAGATATCACAAACATACTCTGCAACCCCCACCCCATTCCTCTCTCTCTCTGTGTAATTAAGATACATTGTTCTTGTTATAAATTACATTTTACCTGCACAAATTGTCATATAAAATTTATCAGAACACACTCGATCCTTGCCACACTCCTAAGTGTTCCTTTTTGTCCTTTCAAATTTTGGGAGGTAGGTATGCATGTGTGTTGTGACCTGTTTCTGTATAACAGTAGTAGACAGTCTGTATGTTATTGTGGTGAGCAGTTTTCTTTGAGATGTGTGTGTGTGTGTGTACATTTTAAGGGTCTATGTAGACACCATAACCAGTTTGCATTATTGGAGAACCCTGCATCCACTCAAAGTGTAAATAGTTGCTAATAACTAGTGATTTGTAAACATTGCTGCAGGATTACAGCAGTCTACCAAGAGCTGCCAATCAGACAGGAGGGATGTGATATTCCAGACTGCCTGTGTCCGTTTTGTTCATGTTGTACCTGTAATGTTCATACGTTGCACACACAACAAAATCTAAACTATTCATCCTCATTGGAGAGAGCTGAACAGCATGCATTTTAATGTTGGTAGCTCTGCTGTATAAAGGTTTATGGGATAAGTTGATCCCATAGATCAGGGGTCCCCAACCCAGTCCTCAAGTACCCCCTACCAGTCCAGGGTTTAGGGATTACCCTGTTGTGTCTAAAGTTGTTGTTTTTTTGTTTTTTTTCCTTCTAAAAACACCTTAGACACAACTGGGTAATCCCTAAATCCTGGGCAGTTAAGGGATACTTGAGGACTGGGTTGGGAACCAATGCCATAGATCAACAAGACTAATGGGTTAGAAACTGCAAATTAGAGGTATGCCAACTGTTTGTTCCCTGTGAACGAACAGGTAGTCCTTGCAGGTAGCTTAACAAGCCAGAGCCTGTTGTAGAGTAGTGTGAAGTTTGAGGAACCATATGTTCCAATTCCTTCTGTTTCTGATACCTGATTAATGTGTAGGCTGATATGACCTATAATAATTAATAAGACAGTGTTGCTATGCCAAGTGAAAGTAAAGTATTTAAATGCAGGATTGTTGGGGGCTTGTCCGGGAAGCCGAACGCACCTGTCGCATGTGCTAAGAGCTCCGCTCGAGTCTGCTTCCTAAGAGCAATTAACCCGACAAACCCAGAGAAAAAAGCTGTCCGATACCGACATGTCACAGCCCAAAAGCAAGCGGAAAAACACGAAAAAGCTAATTTCTTTGCGGCGAGAGCTGCTCACGGCAAACACCAGACCAGGCTCAAGATGGTGCCGAGAGCGACCACGAGGCCCCTGGAAGGGGAACCTCCACTCACCCACAGCATGGTGAAAGATCTGCTGGGAGAAATGTCAGATAAGCTTCTCCAGAAACTGGACACAGCGCTGAAAGACCTCAGAAAAGATGTACAAGACTTGGGAAAATTAAATGGAGGAAATCTCAGAAGACCACAATGCTCTGGCAGACAAACTGGAGGGGCTGACAGCAAGAGTACTGGCACAAGACATCAAGATAGCAGATATGGAGGACCGCGCCCGCAGGAACAACCTGCGAATCAAGGGCATACCTGAGACGGTGGGCACAGCAGACCTTACTGCGCATGCCACAGGTTTGCCAAGACACCTAGCTCCTGACCTGCCCGCGGATACGCTCCTCCTGGACAGGATCCACCGCATGGCGAGGCCCACATTTCTGCCCCCAGAGACCCCCCCCGAGATGTACTCCTGAGACTACATTACTTCCACGCCAAGGAGGCTATTCTGTCGGCAAACAGAGCAGGTAAAGCGCTACCAGCTGAATACAAGAACCACACAATTTATGCAGATATATCAGCATACACCCTAAAGCGGAGGAGAGATTTTAGACCCATCACGACGGCGCTGCGGGACCACAGACTGCCGTATAGATGGGGATACCCCACCAAACTGTTGGTAACGAGAGGGGGGAAGACAACGGCAATCGCCACACCAGAAGAAGGGTAACAGGTTTTGAAGACCTGGGACATTGTTCCGACAATAGACCTGAATGCCACCAAAGACGTGCCCAGAATCGCCACGGAATGGAGGAAAACCAAGAAAAGATAAAAAAAAAAAGGTACACTGATGGACATTGGTCACCACAGTAGCACGCTTTAAAACAACAGTTTCACAAATGGACTATGACCATGTACCGTTTTGGTAATGGGAGGGAATGTGAAAATGTTTAGAAGGTTGTTGGGAGCCTAAGGGACCTAGGCAAGAATAGACAACCTTGGGAAGGACCCCCTCCCTAACTGGCCCTACCCAAACATGAGACGTACTGTATTAATTAACACATTACCAGGGCCGGACTGGCCCACCGGGATACCGGGAAATTTCCCGGTGGGCCGCGGCATCTGGGGGCTGCGCAAGTATGTGCCACCGGGTGGCCGGTCCGGTGGCACACTCAGAGGGGGGCCGGCGGCCGCGTTCCAGGCTGGAGCCGCCGGGCCGGATCGCAGCCTCGCCGGTCCGGCGGAACTCCTACTGCTGAGGGCTGAAGGGGGAGGGAGCATATCTCTACCATGCTCCCTCGCGGTTCCCACAATTCACAGCACGGATGCTGCTGGGGATTGTGGGAACCGCGAGGGAGCATGGTAGAGATATGCTCCCTCCCCCTTCAGCCCTCAGCAGTAGGAGTGCCGCCGGACCGGCGAGGCTGCAGTGTGGAACGCTGCCGGCCCCCTGACTCCTCTGCCGGCCCCCTGACTCCTCTGCCGGCCCCCTGACTCCTCTGCCGGCCCCCTGACTCCTCTAAGGTGGGTGGGGGAGATGGGGGGGGGTGAATAGAGAAAGAGACAGAGGGAATAGAGAGAGAGAAAGAGACAGAGGGAATAGAGAGAGAGAAAGAGACAGAGGGAATAGAGAGAGAGAAAGAGACAGAGGGAATAGAGAGAGAGAAAGAGACAGAGGGAATAGAGAGAGAGAAAGAGACAGAGGGAATAGAGAGAGAGAAAGAGACAGAGGGAATAGAGAGAGAGAAAGAGACAGAGGGAATAGAGAGAGAGAAAGAGACAGAGGGAATAGAGAGAGAGAAAGAGACAGAGGGAATAGAGAGAGAGAAAGAGACAGAGGGAATAGAGAGAGAGAAAGAGACAGAGAGAAAGAGACAGAGGGAATAGAGAGAGAAAGAGACAGAGGGAATAGAGAGAGAAAGAGAGAGAGGGAATAGAGAGAGAGAGAGAGAGAGAGAGGGAATAGAGAGAGAGGGGGAATAGAGAGATAGAGAGAGAGAGAGGGAATAGAGAGAGAGGGAATAGAGAGAGAGGGAATAGAGAGAGAGAGAGGGAATAGAGAGAGAGAGAGAGGGGAGAGAGAGAGAGAGAGGGGAGAGAGAGAGAGAGAATAGAGAGAGAGAGAGAGAGAGAGAGGGAATAGAGAGAGAGAGAGAGAGGGAATAGAGAGAGAGAGAGAGGGAATAGAGAGAGAGAGAGAGGGAATAGAGAGAGAGAGAGAGAGAGGGAATAGAGAGAGAGAGAGAGAGGGAAGAGAGGGAAGAGAGAGAGAGAGAGAGAGACACAGAGGGGGGTGAATAGAGAGAGAGACAGATGGGTGGGGGGTGAATAGAGAGAGAGACAGAGGGAATATAGAGAGAGAGACACAGAGGGGATGGGGGGTGAATAGAGAGAGAGACAGAGGGGGTGGGGGTGAATAGAGAGAGAGACAGAGGGGGTGGGGGTGAATAGAGAGAGAGACAGAGGGGGGGTGGGGGGTGAATAGAGAGAGAGACAGAGGGGGTGGGGGGTGAATAGAGAGAGAGACAGAGGGGGTGGGGGGTGAATAGAGAGAGAGACAGAGGGGGTGGGGGTGAATAGAGAGAGTGACAGAGGGGGTGGGGGGTGAATAGAGAGAGTGACAGAGGGGGTGGGGGGTGAATAGAGAGAGTGACAGAGGGGGTGGGGGGTGAATAGAGAGAGTGACAGAGGGGGTGGGGGGGTGAATAGAGAGAGACAGAGGGGATGGGGGGTGAATAGAGAGAGACAGAGGGGATGGGGGGTGAATAGAGAGAGACAGAGGGGATGGGGGTGAATAGAGAGAGATACAGAGGGAATGGGGGGTGAATAGAGAGAGATACAGAGGGAATGGGGGGGTGAATAGAGAGAGAGACAGAGGGAATGGGGGGTTGAATAGAGAGAGAGACAGAGGGGGGGAGTGCCACAGGGAGAGGGGGGAGAGTGAGACACAAGGGGAGAAAGAGGGGTGAATAGAGAGAGACAGAGGGGGAGGGAGAGTGCCACAGGGAAAGGAGGGAGAAAGAGACAGAGGGGGAGAGTGAGACACAAGGGGAGAAAGAGAGGCGAATAGAGAGAGACAGAGGGGGAGGGAGAGTGCCACAGGGAAAGGGGGGAGAGTGAGACACAAGGGGAGAAAGAGGGGTGAATAGAGAGAGACAGAGTGGGGGGGGGGGAGAGTGCCACAGGGAAACTCTAGCCCTGGAGCTACAGGCTAGAGTTCACTCTCACCACTGCGACCACCAGGGATTCCTGGTGGTCCAAGTGGTGAGAGTGAACTCTAGCCCCATACAAACACTGCCCACACCATACACATTCACACACTGCCCCCCCCCCCATACACACACACAGACCCCCATACACACATTGCCCTACACACACAGCCACCCATACACACATTGCCCCACGCACCCTACACACTGAACCTTTCACACACATTGCACCCCTCACACATTGCACCACTGCTCCTAAACCCTACTACAGCCCCATATCCCAGCAGACCCCAGGTAAGTTGTCAAACTGTACTTAAACGGTTTGACTATTTACTCTGGAAACGGGTCCCGGCACAACTGGCACCATACCCACTACACAGAGCAGTAGTGGTTATTGTGCACGGATTATTTCTTTAAATAATCTATTGGTTCCCCCTCCTGAGATCAGTCTCTGGATCCGCCACTGTTTTTATATATATATATATATATATATATATATATATATATATATATATATATAATTATGCCTATAATATTTATATATGCATAATACACTGAGAAATGCCATTGATATGTACAATATGTAATAAGCAGATATTGGCCCAGTCTTGTTGCTAGGTACATACTCCAGCACAATAACATATTTAAAGTGAAGAGTGCACCCACAGGACCTCAAAATAAACAAGATAACGTAATTTTTTACAGTTGTGCCCTACATACATTCACCATTTCAGTCCCATTACCAAGCTTTCCTTAATATGTCATGGTAGTTGGACTGAAACATTGGTTATATGCAAAGGCACGTCTGCTTAAAATAAATCTGCACTCGTTTTTTTTAAGCCTATGAGTGCTTTTTTTCACGTTGGAGTAATAATTTTAATTTTAAGTTATCTTTTCTAACTCTGTATCTGCACACTATGCTGGCGCGACGCATTATGGGGCTGGTAAATAATTTTTTTCCAGGGCTGCTTTTAATTCCCAGTCCAGCCCTGCACATTACCAAGCTCAACGATAGACAGTCACTTAAATGAATGACCAGTAACAAAGGGCCCCGATGGGAGAGACAAAGGGGTCATAATAGAAGGACTCGTATAAGCTGAGGGCAAATAAAAAAAAGTAACAGGGTTTTAATATATTAGACGCTAACTTAGAAGCCCTCGAGGGAGGGAGCTCCCACAGGATATGAGGTAGTAACCTCAACCCCCACGGCACATTCAAGCAGTGCCAAGCCATACTGGTGGCATATGTAGTAATAGTTCAGGATTTTCTTTATCATATGTTTTTGGTTTTTAAATGTTATGTTTTTTGTACAAATGTTGACGCACTCATTATGGGGCTTGTGTGTAGCCCCATACCACTCCTACGTAGTAAGCTACTTACAGCATATGCTAGACAATACCAACGCCCTCCCGCCCCACTGAGGGGTAGAGCACAAACCACATTGGCGACCACCCTGCTCAGCTTGACTCGGCTGGGAAGAGCAGGGACCCTTGCACCCAGGGCCGGTGCTTGGATTTTTAGGTACATAGGCAAAGATGCATTTTTCCGCCCCCCCCCCCCCCCCCCCAAAAAAAAAAAAAAACACATCTTCACCTATGTGCCTCTTAACCAGCCCCTCTCCCCTCCCTGACCATTAATGGTCCCTTCCCTGTCCCTTAGTGTTCTTCTCCCCTACCCCCTCTTTTCCCTGTCTGTTGGTGTTTCTCTCCCATTCCCTCCCTGTCCCTTGGTGCACCCCACACCCCTTTAGCCTTTAGTGGTCACACTCCCCTTCCTGGTGTGTCAGTGTGTACAGAGTGTAGCGGACACCCAAAACATAGACACAGTGATTAAGCAAATCACGACGAATATAGATTACGAGACAAGGATACACACAGGGTATAAAATACAAGAGTATAGAATGAGAGCCAAACATGAGTGGGAAAGGTTCCTGGAAAGGAATGACGAAGTACGGAGAGACAGTGACACACCATAGAACACAACAGTAGGCAGCGGAAACAAAGGGGGCGAGAGGGGCAAAACTGGATTCAATCGGGAAGCTCACATGGAACCCCTAAGGGACAGGAACAGAGGAGTGGACACCCACAATGTACATAGTTGTGTCAGTAGACACCCAACACTACCAAGGGGGGTCAGCTAGGATATTCACTAGCCACCCAGACAGAGAGACGAAGCACCAATATCACGCAATGGAAAACACATAGGGACCGAGTAAGCCCAAACGCTCACGAGGCCTATCAGGAAGTACCATCTGGGGCTAGATGAGAAATGTGGCAAAATCCCCCCTCACCTTCCCCCCCAATCTACACGCCGTCCCCTCCATGTAGTATTTATACTACACATAACACACAGGGTTCACTGGTACATCCTGAACCAAGGAGACTCTAAGTAAGGAGCCCACACAGCTGATCGAAGAAATAAGGCAGAGCGAAGCCACATACGCATCACCAAATCGACAGCGTTGCCAGACAAACACAGCGTTCGGATGTAACCAGTATTGTTGAATGAGCATGTATAACAATGTATTGTACTGATTGGAACTGTACAGTGTTAAAGTTACCACTATCCCTACCCTTCTTGCCTTTTGAATCCCATGCATACTTAAGAAAATAAAAAATGTCAAATTGATAAAAATAAAATAAATGCAGGATTGTTAATAGCTTATCACTTTACCTTTTGTTGCCAGAGGGACCCTTCCCATGGTCCCTTTCATCTCACCAGCGGTTCTGACACCGGAGAATGTAGCCCTGCTCCTTTTTATGACGCAAGGGTGTGCACACCAACGTGAATACTCTGATGACGTCACGGCCCACCACACCGTTCAAATGTAACCCTTGGGGGCGTGGCTATAAATTAAAGGCATAGACTTTTAAATAGGACACTTAGAGTGTGGATCATTGACCTATTGTGGTTTCGGTTTTCAGTTCCTAAGAGTGCGTTATATTCTGTCTTTTTTGGTATTTTGATCTTGACTTTGATCACCGACTATTCTCCATTCTGTTTTCCTGTGACTTTGCTAGTGGTTTTTCGCTTCCCTGATTTCAGGCTTCCCTGACTCAGCCTGTTCCTGACCATTCTTTAACAACGTATAACCCGGCTATTCTAAGGGCCGGTACAGGTTGTCTAATCGATTATCATATACAAACTGCGTGTTGGGTCACTAAGTATCATGACATAGCTTGAATGTTTCCCAATATAGCAATGTCCATTTCGCATGCAAGTAGATTGCACATGGGATCATAATGTCCTCTGATGATTCAGCAAAATAACTGAAGTTTGTGCAGTAGGCCTTCAACAATGACTATCTTAATTTGGTTTGGAAAAGTACATGGGAACTTAGTGGAATTCATTTTTGGATGATGTTGCGGGAGAAGGAGAAATTAATTTCAAATATTTTAAGATCATGGTATACAAGTCCAATGGTGCTTAGATTTCTTCACTTTAGTTAAAAGAAACTGTCCCTCTAACTGGAGTGGATTAAACATAGAATATTGTAGTTTTAATCAAGTTTAAAGCTTTCTGTTTTGGAGCACAGGAAAATGTGTCGGCACAGCTCTGCTTCTAATGCCATACACATTTCTATTTACATGTATTTTTTAACACAATTCTTTTATTTTATTTTTATTTTGAATGCATTATTTACATAATGTTTTGAAAAATAGGGGTAATTTTTATTCCATTGTTTTCCTTTAAATTGCCATTTTAATGGCATATCCTATTGTAATATATAATGCAATTCTGTAAAAATATAAAATTATATATATATTTTTTCTTTACATGGTTGAAAGAAAGTCATTTTGTTATTTTTAGAGCGTGCAATATTATTTAATGTATTCAGCACATAAATGGCAGGTTTAATTTGTATGCGCCTAAATTCTTGATTGTGTTCTGGTTTAATCACAGTGGCAGTCCCAACTGTATAATTTAAAATGTCAAGCTAAGGGTAAAATACTTTGTTTATTTTTTTAATGCATTCCTTATTTGTGCTTTTGACAAAGAAACCTTGTCAAACAAAGCACAGTAAGCAGATATTATATGGACAGATATTGAAATGCCTGCTTTTTTCATTCTTTAGCATATTGTGCATTTACATGGACATATTGCTAATGTCCAAAAAAAGTCTGTGTTTAGATAGGGTTACCTTGGTATATGTATATTTGTCTCTCTCTCCTCCAACCAGTTTTTTTTTTTATCTTGACTGTATATGTGCCTCTTCACTTTCATTATATTATGTCCTCATTCATTCTGCTTTGCCAAATATCCAACTATTTTAACCAAAGATATCTCATTGTCAATATATGCATAAAAACCCTCAACACATCTAAAATATTTTCATTAAATCTAAAGGTGGCATTACCATTCATACTCCTCCTTCTATCCACTGATTTTCTTTTGGACACTTTGATTAATAATTATATACACCAATCATGTTTGTTTAACTGGGTTTTTAAACCCCTGACTGGGTCAGTCTCATTTCTTCTGATGAACTAATGTACAGTTATTAAAATACTTGTAGGGCAAGAAAATGAAACATGTTGAGTGTGTGATTATAGTCAGTTACCATATATGGAAAGATTTAATTCTAGGATTGTAGGTTGGTAATTGGTTTCCCTATACTAACCAGCACCTTTTGATTAAAAGCCGGACTATATTAAAAGCTTGAGTATTGCATTTTATTTCTTAAAGGACCACCAAAGACACCAAGGCCACTTCATCTCAATAAAGTGGCCTGGAAGCAGTGGTTCTGTTTACATTACAGGTTTAATCCTCCTCTATTGGCAGTCATACTGACAGTCACTAAAGGTATTTTGCAGCAATGTAAAACTCCCATGGGATGCAGAAGCCCCCATGGAAAAGTATAGATTCAATGCTTTCCTGTGGAGAAGCTTGGATATGTGTGTGACTCCAACCAGGCATAAGCACTTTCTTGGATGCATTCTGTGTACAGATTCATAGCAGTGCTTTTGGATCAGAATCCTATACAAAGTACATGAGTTGGAATATTCACAAAGCATTTGTTAGGAACAAACATGCACAAATTGGTCATAAAATGTGATCTGATCATCTAAGTCACAACAATAAATAATCACAGTCTGCTTAAACTAATAACACACAAAGAATTAAATGTTGCCATGTTTTTATTGAACACACCATGTAAACACACACAGTGCAGGTGGAAAAAGTATGTGAACCCCTAGACTAATGACATCTCCAAGAGCTATTTGGAATGAGATGTCGGCCAACTGGAGTCCAATCAATGAGATGAGATTGGAGGTGTTGGTTACAGCTGCCCTGCCCTATAAAAACACACACACACCAGTTCTGGGTTTGTTTTTCACAAGAAGCATTGCCTGATGTGAATGATGCCTCGCACAAAAGAGCTCTCAGAAGACCTACGATTAAGAATTGTTGACTTGCATAAAGCTGGAAAGGGTTATAAAAGTATCTCCAAAAGCCTTGCTGTTCATCAGTCCACGGTAAGACAAATTGTCTATAAATGGAGAAAGTTCAGCACTGCTGCTACTCTCCCTAGGAGTGGCTGTCCTGTAAAGATTACTGCAAGAGCACAGTGCAGACTGCTCAATGAGGTGAAGAAGCATCCTAGAGTGTCAGCTAAAGACTTACAAAAGTCACTGGCAAATGCTAACATCCCTGTTAGTGAATCTACAATACGTAAAACACTAAACAAGAATGGATTTCATGAGAGGAAGCCACTGCTGTCCAAACAAAACATTGCTGCACGTTTACAGTGTGCACAAGAGCACCTGGATGTTCCACAGCAGTACTGGCAAAATATTCTGTGGACAGATGAAACCAAAGATGAGTTGTTTGGAAGAAACACACAACACAATGTGTGGCGAAAAAGAGGCACAGCACACCAACATCAAACCCTCATCCCAACTGTGAAGTATGGTGGTGGGGGCATCATGGTTTGGGGCTGCTTTGCTGCGACAGGGCCTGGACGGATTGCTATCATCTAAGGAAAAATGAATTCCCAAGTTTATCAAGACATTTTGCAGGAGAACTTAAGGCCATCTGTCTACCAGCTGAAGCATAGAATGACCCAAAGCATAGAAGTAAATCAACAACAGAATGGCTTAAACAGAAGAAAATACGCCTTCGGAAGTGGCCCAGTCAGAGTCCTGACCTCAACCCGATTGAGATGCTGTGGCATGACCTCAAGAAAGCGATTCACAGCAGACATCTCAAGAATATTGCTGAACTGAAACCGTTCTGTAAAGAGGAATGGTCAAGAAATGCTCCTGACCGTTGTGCACGTCTGATCTGCAACTACAGGAAACGTTTGGTTAAAGTTATTGCTGCCAAAGGAGGTTCAACCAGTTATTAAATCCAAGGGTTCACATACTTTTTCCACCTGCACTGTGAATGTTTACATGGTGTGTTCAATAAAAACATGGCAACATTTCATTCTTTGTGTGTTATTAGTTTAAGCAGACTGTGATTGTCTATTGTTGTGACTTAGATGATGATCAGATCACATTTTATGACCAATTTGTGCATAAATCCATATCATTCCATACTTTTTCTTGCAACTGTATATTCAATGGGGGTATATCTTAAAAGAGCTTGCAAAGGCTGCAGACCTTATGAACTGCAACCTTAGCAAGCCTTTTTTCACAGAAGAGACTTTGTAATTTGCGGTCTCATTGAGATGCCCACCGTCTGGTCTGAGGTCTGGATGAGCTGGTCTGAGGTCTGGAGGAGCTGGTCTGAGGTCTGTGTGGGAGGAGGGAGGCACGCACAAGTAGGACATGCCTGCCACTTCTGTTCGCTTTGGGGAGCTAACAAAATGAGGTTGCAAACGACAGCCGGGGGGTGGGTGTTTAAATGACAGCCAGGGGAATGTTTCATAGTTCATTTATAAAAGTACCAATTTCTCCTACACAGCATTATTTTTCTAAACTGGGAAATGTGGTTAAAAGACCCAGGGGAAGAAATGATAATACAGTAATGAGAGAGAAAAATAAAATGTTAAAGGAGAAGATTTAGGGGTAAAGGTTGCAGTTGTAAAAACTGAAAAAATAGAGACCTGGAAATATGATATAAGCATTACTTGCATTTTTGGGGAAAACACTACAATTACTTATCCCAGAAGTAATTTGGAAGGCTAACAATGCCCTAATTAATAGGTATGAGCAATATTTATTTTGATTCATAGTTTATTTCTGCCATTTAAAGTTGGTGACTGAGTTGATATTCATGACTGACAATAGGGTTTTTTCATAGTAGTGATATGCTGAAAACTAAATTTGCTAAATTTAAAATCAACTGAAATGGTTATTTACTAAGGTGATTATTAAAGAGTACATTTTAAGTGAATTTCTAATTTAATGCCAACGTAGCTGAATTGGAAGCATAGTTGACTGTTTCCAGTTCTGTTAATTTTTACCTTAAACTTGAAGTTACCTTTTGAATTCCTGCTTTAGTGAACCAGTTTATCAACTTGGCATTCCAGCCAAACGCATTTTGTCCTATTGCTGTATTAATTATATATGTGTTTGGATGATTGTTCTCCCCATTAGTATATTTGTTTAGTCAGTTTACCACAGCTTGCTGTTTACTCGCTAACCTCATGAATTCGAAATGTAAGTAAACATTAATTATGTGCAAGTAAGATATTTTTTTTAAAATCCCCCCCCCCCCCCCAAATAAACAATAATAGAACACTAGTGGACTTTTTTTAGGGTATTCGTTTATCCGAAAGCAAAAAGAAAAAAAAATTACTTTACTCTCGCCCTTCTTTAAAAATGTAATACCAGATACTACAAAATTCCCATTGTAAATTCATGTAGGAAGCTGAAAAAGTCTGCTTGCTCTTTCTCTGTTTGTGTGTGAGTAAATATATAAATAAAATGTTAATATAGTTGCTAGTAGAATCTCTGTCTAAAAATGACATTTTAATGCATTTAACACAGCCTAAGCATGTTCAGCCCTGTTAGCTGATGTGAATATGTGTACACTGTCCACATGCTGCTATAATAATGTCTGCTGTATTGCTTGGTATGATTCATTGCTATGCTTCCTTTTCACTACAGGAGGAGAAAACGGAGCACTCCAGAGACACGTGGAGCATTCCCTCAGCTGCTTACACTGTGCTAATGAGGTGCCTTCGAGAAGGGGTAATGCTTCTTTTCTTGTGCTCTCTAGAAATTCACAACTGTAATAATCCCTCAGGCATTATGTGGGAGATGTAGCCTGCAGCAATGCAGTATCTTGTCAAGCAAGCATTGCTCCAGAATTTAAATAGCTCTTCCAGACAATGGAGTGCTCTGCCACTCATGGAAAACAGAACATTTCCCCTAATGTTCAAAATTAAAACTTTGTTAATTAATGTCACAGAACTGGAAGTGGAATTGGACGAATACGGAAACCGATAATCTGTTTTAGATTCAAAGTAAAAATGGTCACCGAGGTTTGTAGGTGCATGTGGCATTGCATGCAAACCAACAGATCTATGCATAGATAAACACAACTATTTAACTTTGTTTTATTATTATACAGCATTCATGTGTTCTTATCATGTTTAATCCAGATCAGTCATTAGTTTGTCCCATTTGACTTGGACTCTGTTTTGGGCAGATAGCATATAATCAACATATACATATTTTGGCTCTAGCAGTTTCTAAATGCCCAAATTTACACTATTCCTGCTGTCGGGAAAGCCCAGGGCAAAAAAGCATTCTTCTGATAAGAAAACTCATGATAAAAATGATTCTTTTGGCATTATTATAGCTTGCAGATCAGTAAGTGTTAGAACAGTATTGATACTTATGAAAACACCTGGCATCATGGAATCCTATTACAAGCTCCTGGAAAACATTCTTCTTTTCTGGACACATTCCAAGTTTCATAATAAATATGTACTTGATTGTCCGTTTATAACATACTAGATCAGAATGTGTAATGCAACGGTAATAGTGTTTCAGATTTCGGTAATAATTTTAGTTTGTTTGCTCTAACTAGAGTTAGACAAACAAGTCGGCTTCAGCATTTAGCTCACTTAGTGACAGAAGGTGTTCAGTAAGTAGGATCACATATATTAAGAACACATTTGGAGAATGGCTTCCTGTGGTGCAATCAGCAATTTATAGTTCATAGATAGTTTCCATGGCAATTTCTCCACTGTACACACACTGCCTGGTAAAAAAAAAAAAAATGTTTCGCCACCTGAAAAAACTAAAAACTGTCCAACACATTATTAAAAGCTGGAAGGATAGTGAGGAACCACCAGTGATGGGTGCATCAGGGTAAGTAGAGAGGCAGATGAAGTGATGCACCCATCATGCCTAGTGCCTACTGTACAAGCCTGTGGGGGCAGTGCTATGATCTGGGTTGCTGCAGTTGGTCAGGTTTAGGTTTATGTGCCCAAAAAATGAGGTCAGCTGACTACCTGGATATACTGAATGACCAGGTTATTCCATCAATGGATTTTTTCCCCTGATGGCACAGGCATATTCCAAGATGACAATTCCAGGATTAATCGGGCTCGAATTGTGAAAGAGTGGTTCAGAGAGCATGAAACATCGTTTTCACACATGGATTGCCCACCACAGAGTCCAAACCTTAAATCCATTGAGCATATTTGGGATGTGCTGGAGAAGGCTTTGCACAGTGGTCTGACTCTCCCATCATCAATGCAAGATCTTGGTGAAAAAATAATGCAACACTGGACAGAAATAAATCTTGTGACATTGCAGCAACTTATTGAAACAGTGCCACAGCAAATGAGTGCTGTAATCAAAGCTAAAGGCGGTCCAACAAAATATTTGAGTGTGTGACCTTTTTAAAAAAAAAAAAATGGTGGCAACTTTTTTTTTGTTGGCCAGGCAGTGTGTGCATGTATATGTATATGTATATGTGTGTGTGTGTATGTGTATATATATGAGATGTTTGCACTCCTGGATTAGAGAGTAAATGCCCGGTGCTGGTCAGGCACAAAATACAAAAAAATTATTGGAAATGACTGCACTCCAAGGACTTGATGATAGTAAAAATAAAGAGTGCCATCCTGATGAAAGCCTATGTATTGGGGCTGAAACGTCGATACTTTTAAATGATATAGAATAAAAGTTATATTTAAGTGTTCTTGCATAGCAAGACCACTTAATGTTATCTCACATATATATTATTAAGTGTTCTTGCATAGCAAGACCACTTAATGTTATCTCACATATATATTATTAAGTGTTCTTGCATAGCAAGACCACTTAATGTTATCTCACATATATATTATTAAGTGTTCTTGCATAGCAAGACCACTTAATGTTATCTCACATATATATTATTATTATTAAGTGTTCTTGCATAGCAAGACCACTTACTGTTATCTCACATATATATTATTATTATTATTATTATAGCCAAATTTGCCACCCTAACTCCTCCCACAGTTTTTACACTACATAGACAAAAATTTACCAAAACGTGCAGATTGTTCCCGATCGGATTGCTATTACTTTGTGGAACGTTTCGCCGAATGGTTTACGGAATATCGTCGTTCTTGTGGCGAAATTTGTCCCATAGGAATGAATGGCAAAGCTAGAGTGGGAGCTGGCAAAAGCTGAAAAATCAGGACATGATTTCTAAACTGCCACCACTCCCTCATTTTCAGGCCCACCTACACAAATCTTATATCAAAACGTTCAGCTATCCCTGCTGCCACTAAAAATATCCACAGCTAAGCCATAGTCCTTATAGTTTTCACAATATGTCCATTTGTTTGCAACTCACGCAGTCCATTGACATTCATTGAAACTCCACTCTGCAAAGCTCCCATTTGAAGGGCAATTTCTAAACTGCGACTGTGCCTTCATTGTTAATATCTCAGAGACATACTATACATCAAAATGTAGGTCTGGGTCTTGTGATTCTCACAATATAAAGCTCTTCGCTGTAGGATGTATAGTTTTAAAAATATGACAGTTTGAAGATGGCAACCACAAAAATATTCTGACCTGTGCCAGGCTGCAGCAGCAAGTGATGTCATAGACAAAGCCTTTTACACCTGCTAATGTTTTTATAACTGTATGTTTTAATGTAACTGTGAAGCACTTTGGGCAACAACATTGATATTAAATGTGCTATATAAATAAATAATAACAGTTACTCCGCCCACTCCAGTTGTATACTACTGGTGGAGGCAAGAACACTTCACAATTTCCCCAGAAATTGTAGCTTTTCTAGTTATTAAGTGTTCTTGCATAGCAAGACCACTTAATGTTATCTCACATATATATTATTATTATTAAGTGTTCTTGCATAGCAAGACCACTTAATGTTATCTCACATATATATTATTATTATTATTATTATTCTTATTATAGCCAAATTTGCCACCCTAACTCCTCCCACAGTTTTTACACTACATAGACAAAAAAATATACCAAAACGTGCAGATTGTTCCCGATCGGATTGCTATTACTTTGTGGAACGTTTCGCCGAATGGTTCTCGGAATATCGTCGTTCTTGTGGCAAAATTTTTCTCATAGGAATGAATGGCAAAGCTAGAGTGGGAGCTGGCAAAAGCTGAAAAATCAGGACATGATTTCTAAACTGCCACCACTCCCTCATTTTCAGGCCCACCTACACAAATCTTATATCAAAACGTTCAGCTATCCCTGCTGCCACTAGAAATGTCCACGGCTAAGCCATAGTCCTGATAGTTTTCACAATATGACCATTTGTTTGCAACTCACTCCTTCCATTGACATTCATTGAAACTCTACTCTGCAAAGCTCACATTTGAAGGGCATTTTCTAAACTGCGACTGTGCCTTCATTGTTAATATCTCAGAGACATACTATACATCAAAATGTAGGTCTGGGTCTTGTGATTCTCACAATATAAAGCTCTTCACTGTAGGATTTATAGTTTTAGAAATATGACCGTTTGAAGATGGCAACCGCAAAAATACTCTGACCTGTGCCAGGCTGCAGCAGCAAGTGATGTCATAGACAAAGCCTTTTACACCTGCTAATGTTTTTATAACTGTATGTTTTAATGTAACTGTGAAGCACTTTGGGCAACAACATTGCAATTAAATGTGCTATATAAATAAATAATAACAGTTACTCCGCCCACTCCAGTTGTAGACTACTGGTGGAGGCAAGAACACTTCACAATTTCCCCAGAAATTGTAGCTTTTCTAGTTATTATTCTTATTATAGCCTAATTTGCCACCCTAACTCCTCCCACAGTTTTTACACTACATAGACAAAAATATACCAAAATGTGCAGATTGTTCCCGATCGGATTGCTATTACTTTGTGGAACGTTTCGCCGAATGGTTCTTGGAATATCGTCGTTCTTGTGGTGAAATTTGTCCCATAGGAATGAATGGCAAAGCTAGAGTGGGAGCTGGCAAAAGCTGAAAAATCAGGAGATGATTTCTAAACTGCCACCACTCCCTCATTTTCAGGCCCACCTACACAAATCTTATATCAAAACGTTCAGCTATCCCTGCTGTCACTAGAAATGTCCACAGCTAAGCCATAGTCCTTATAGTTTTCACAATATGACCATTTGTTTGCAACTCACGCAGTCCATTGACATTCATTGAAACTCCACTCTGCAAAGCTCACATTTGAAGGGCAATTTCTAAACTGCGACTGTGCCTTCATTGTTAATATTTTAGAGACATACTATACATCAAAATGTATGTCTGGGTCTTGTGATTCTCACAATATAAAGCTCTTCACTGTAGGATTTATAGTTTTTAAAATATGACCGTTTGAAGATGGCAACCGCAAAAATACTCTGACCTGTGCCAGGCTGCAGCAGCAAGTGATGTCATAGACAAAGCCTTGTACACCTGCTAATGTTTTTATAACTGTATGTTTTAATGTAACTGTGAAGCACTTTGGGCAACAACATTGCAATTAAATGTGCTATATAAATAAATAATTACAGTTACTCCGCCCACTCCAGTTATAGACTACTGGTGGAGGCAAGAACACTTCACACAATTTCCCCAGAAATTGTAGCTTTTCTAGTTTATTTTTACTATCAAGTCCTTGGAGTGCGGTCATTTCCAGTCATTTATATATGTACACACACACACACACACACACATATAACGTTTCAGCACTTAGTTGGTTGTATTAATAAAATATATTGCATCCTACTTGTAAATCATTCATTGTGTATATTGAAGTTCACTCTGTTTAACATGCAGCATAATTAGTGTAATTTCATTAGCATTAACGTGGAAAACCAGTGCAATTAACTGGGGCCTAAGCTTCATTAATTAAGTTAAACCAGCTGCATAGAATATTGAGCACACAGTTCTGGATTTGGACTCACATTTTTTGTACATATATATAATGCTGTACTGTAAACATAGAAGCATAGCTAATATTTTTTACATTCTTAAATTGTGTTTTTAAAAATATAAAGAAGCTCCAGTGACAAGTCTTGCTGATTGATATGGTTTATGATTTACTGATATAACTGCATGCTCCCATCTTGAGCAGGGAGCTAGATTAGTACTCCAGCTCTAGACCTGGCTGACCTGCAGGGCTCTCCAAGATAATAGACAAACTAAGAATGCAAAACTGTCAGGTAGATAACGGAGTGATTCTACTTCTTTTTTTTTTTTCTAGTTTCTTCCTTCTGGTAGGTGCATGAGCACATATTTAAAATAATTTATTTAATTTAGGATGGTATTTAGAAAGTAAAAAAACAAACAAACAAAAAAAAAACATGACTAAGAGAAGTGTAATTATCTACTGGAATATTCTGTTGGTTTCCAAGGCAAATTCTCTACTTTTAGAACTTTTCCTCCAAGCTCCCCTGTATAAACAATCCTAATGGGTTTTTGTTGAACTATGTGGTTCTGATTATTTTTTTCTGTGTAGTGTTTCACTCCTGCCTTTAAGCTCTGTATTGAGGGGATTTCAGCTAGCTTTGTGGAGTAATATAACTCGAGGAAGAAGTCTTGAAAAATAGGCAAGGCCTATTAAAATTAAGGAGGGAGACCCGCAAATACCAGAAAAAGACAATTCTAGTCCAATAGGCCAAAAGGCATATGAAACCAAATATATAATGTCCCTCAGAAATTGACAGTAAAATAAAAATATTTATTGCGAAATTCTCAAAAAAATATATAGATTAGAGAAAATATACAATTTAAAACACCCATAGGCTGAGTGCTAGTTAGGGGGAACAAATATAAGAAACAGCCAAGTGTAAAGATAAAGCAAACTAGTTGCCACATTATTTATTTTTTTATTATTTATATTGCGCCAGCAAATTCGGCACGCTTCAGGGGGAAGGGGGGGGGGGGAGCCAATACAGAGTTTTGTTCTAATAAATTTTTTTTCCAAAATATTTTGTTTGAATACTGAATTGTTTGAGTACTGAAGCGTTCCAAAACCGGGGTTCCACTGTACGTGTCTTAGTCCACCTATTGTACAGCGCTACCGGATTTGCTGGCGCAATATAAATCATAAAAAAAAATAATGGTCTGGTCGCACTTCACATGTTCTCCAGCTACATGGGCTCAATTAAGCTGATAAATCGGGACACAGCGACACAACTAGCGGGAAAACAAGCTTGTTGGACTGCCACAATGCCTGTGCACCTGGCGACACCAGTACCGACACCCGGCATGCCCGGGAACCGCCTACCGGAGGAGGTGAGGGGGAAGGACGGCCGCCTTCCTGCCCGACTCTACTGTCCACAAGCGCACAGACACCGCGTTTCCATCCCCCCCCCCGCATGGACCGGTGGGGGATATCCCGGTCCCCGCCAGATGGGAGATCCCGCACGCCACACCAAGCGATGGACCCCGCGTTTAAAACATAGGATCAACGTTTCAGTCCTCCCATGGGACTTTCATCAGGATCAATGTATATATATATATATATATATATATAATAATTCTACATATGTATTTATGTACGGATTTTACATTATTAGGTCATTTTATTTGCGGGACCTGCCTGCCAACCCAGGCCGAAAGTCCAGGGGATTTAATTTGCTAGCACTATATTTAACCCTGTAACTTTCCAAGACTCCATAAAAACCTGTACATGGGGGGTACAAATATTAGTGTTTCAAAGCAGTAGAATGTATTAAAACGATGATATTGTCAGTGAAAGTGACATTTTTTGCATTTTTCACACACAAATGGCACTTACACGGACAATATAATTGTTGTGATACTTTTTACTGTTTTGAAACACTAATATTTGTGTTCATCGAAGTCTCCCGAGTATAACAATACCCCTCATGTACAGGTTTTATGGTGTTTTCAAAAGTTACAGAGCCAAATATAAGGCTTGCATTTCAGTTTTTTCACATTGAAATTCGCCAGGTTGGTTATGTTGCCTTTGAGACCGTATGGTAGCCCAGGAATGAAAATTACCCCCATGATGGCATACCATTTGCAATAGTAGACAACCCAAGGTATTGCAAATGGGGTATGTCCAGTCTTTTTTAGTAGCCACTTAGTCACAGACACGTTTTGTTTACGTTTTGTTTTGATCACAACGTGTACATTTGGCTTCGTCCTTAACCCCTTAAGGACAGAGCTTCAGAAGCTTGACTTACGCTTAATGACACAAGCAATTTTTGCATTTTCTTGCTGTTTGCGTTCAACTGCAATTTGCATCTCTCTCATTTATTGCACCGACACATATTATATACTGTTTTTTAAAGGACAGAAAGGGCTTTAATTTGATATAACATATATATATATAAATGCTTACTTATTATAAAAAAAATACAGAAAAATGCAAAAAAAAGAAAAATATTGGGTTTTTTTTACAGTTTTTGCAATCATAATGTGTGCATAATTAGTGCAGGTTAAGGAAAGTAATTAAAAATAAATTCATTTATTTGTTCTGATTTACAGAATATATGTGTCTGGGATTTTAAGTTTTTTTTGGTAGTTACAGGTCACAAAGCACAAGGAGTAAAATAAAATTTTAATGTGGAGCGATTTTAGAATTTGGTATGTTTGTCTTGTAAGCCTAATAGCCATAAAATAAAACAAAATTGCCACACAAAAGTATATATTTATATAAAGTAGACATCACAGGCTATTTACCTAAGGTTGTTTTGACACTTTCTACGTAGCCATTTTACCGCCAACCTCTGCTAAATATTGGAGTAAAATTGTGTTTTTTGGGGGTTTTCGCACACAAACGTATAACAAAGAACTTCTCATGTGTATTTTGTAAAGTTGGTGTGTGCTATTCCTGTACAAAGTTTTATTATGTGTTCAGTTACTTCTGCTGAGTACAACGGTACCCCCATTGTATGTCTTTGGCACTATTTCGTGAAGCTACAGTGCCATATAGGAGACCTGTCCTTTTCAGTATTCACAGTAGAATTTTGAGAGACGGATTTAATGAGCCTATGCTTCCATTTGGGGTATTATAACAGTTTGACTGTTCAAAAACCCCCACAAAGGCCTACCATTTGTAAAAGTAGACACTCCACGGTATCTCATAAGGTGCATATTGTTCCTTAACATGCCCCCATTTTTTTACCATTACATGCCAAAGTATGTGGTAAAAAATAATTTTGTGCATTTTTTACATACGGATTGCATTTTTGCTGGGCATTTTGTATATTTCATATGTGCCACTAAGTTCAAACCCCCCAAATTATGCTCAGCTAAGTCTTCTGAGTAAAAGGACACCCCCATTGTATGTCTATGGCACTATTTCGTGAAGCTACAGTGCCATACAGGAGACCTGTCCTTTTCAGTATTCACAGTAGAATTTTGAGAGACGGATTTAATGAGCCTATGCTTCCATTTGGGGTATTATAACAGTTTGACTGTTCAAAACCCCCCACAAAGTCCTACCATTTGTAAAAGTAGACACTCCAGGGTATCTCATAAGGTGCATATTGTGCCTTAACATGCCCCCATTTTTTTACCATTACATGCCAAAGTATGTGGTAAAAAATAATTTTGTGCATTTTTTACATACGGATTGCATTTTTGCTGGGCATTTTGTATATTTCATATGTGCCACTAAGTTCAAACCCCCCAAATTATGCTCAGCTAAGTCTTCTGAGTAAAAGGACACCCCCATTGTATGTCTATGGCACTATTTCGTGAAGCTACAGTGCCATACAGGAGACCTGTCCTTTTCAGTATTCACAGTAGAATTTTGAGAGACGGATTTAATGAGCCTATGCTTCCATTTGGGGTATTATAACAGTTTGAATGTTCAAAAAAAAACCACAAAGGCCTACCATTTGTAAAAGTAGACACTCCAGGGTATATCATAAGGTGCATATTGTGCCTTAGCATGCCCCCATTTTTTCACCAATATATGCCAAAGTATGTGGTAAAAAATAATTTTGTGCATTTTTTGACATACGGATTGCATTTTTTCTGGGCATTTTGTATATTTCATATGTGCCACTAAGTTCAAAACCTCCAAATTATGCTCAGCTAAGTCTTCTGAGTAAAAAGACATCCCCAATGAATGTCTTTGGCACTATTTTGTGAAGCTACAGTGGCATATTGGAGACCAAGCCATATCAGTTTTTACAGAACTTTGAATTTTGACGCTGGGCCTATGTGCAATTTCCAAGCATCTTCGTAAGTTTTGAATTCAAACTACCCCACAAAGGCCTACCATTTCTTAAAGTAGACACCCCAGGGTATTTCAAAAGGCATATTTTGAACCTTAGCGTGGGATAATTTTTCCGCTAGCTTGTACCAGGTGTAGTGGTAATGAGCGTTTTTTCTGCCTTTTTGACACACAAAGTGAGTTTGCACAGTATATTTTGCAAACCTTATGTGTGCTACGACTGTATAATACTTCATATGTTGCTCAGCTATGTCAGCTGAGTATAAAAATACCCCCGTATGTACCTTTGCCAGGTATATGTGGACATCGGAGGGGCACATTTGGGACACAGCCATTCCATTTTTTTTCAAACTTTAAATTTTTACGCTGTGCCCATGTCCCATTTTAGAGTATTTTACCAGGCTATATAATCCAAATACCCCATAAAGCCATACCATTTCTTAAAGAAGACATCCCAGGGTATTTCAAAAGGCATATTTTGAACCTTAGTGTGGGATCATTTTTCCGCTAGCTTGTACCAGGTGTAGTGGTAATAAGCGTTTTTTCTGCCTTTTTGACACACAAAGTGAGTTTGCACAGTATATTTTGCAAACCTTATGTGTACCACCACTCTATAATACTTTATATGTTGCTCAGCTATGTCGGCTGAGTACAAAAATACCCCCGTATGTACCTTTGCCAGGTATATGTGGACATCGGAGGGGCACATTTGGGACACAGCCATTCCATTATTTTTCAAACTTTAAATTTTTACGCTGTGCCCATGTCCCATTTTAGAGTATTTTACCAGGCTATATAATCCAAATACCCCATAAAGCCATACCATTTCTTAAAGAAGACATCCCAGGGTATTTCAAAAGGCATATTTTGAACCTTAGCGTGGGATCATTTTTCCGCTAGCTTGTACCAGGTGTAGTGGTAATGAGCGTTATTAAATTAATTTTTTAACTTTTTCAAACTTTTTTACTTTTTAAAACTATTTTTTCAACTTTTGTTTTGCTTATTCATTTTTTTAAAGTTTCCTAAACTTTCGTAAAACTTTTTTTTACAGATTTAACATTTTTCTAAGCTTTTTCTTTTACCGTTAACCCCTAAGTAGCAGTAAGCAGCACTAACAGTAAATTCCCCATTTTCCCATAACTCCCACCCACCCCAGCTAGCAAAATATTTAATTATACAATATTTAAATTAGTTAATTAAATTAATTTAACCCCTGAGGGTTAAAAAATAAATAAAAGTTAATCGTCAGGGGTTAAAAAAAAATTAGATCACAGTATAATACTGTGACCTGTATTTTGATCACTGTAGGTAGTGATAGACTGGCAGGGAAGGGGTTAATTTTTATTTGGACTGGGTAAAGGGTTTTTTTTTTTAAATTTTTTACTTAAACGTTATTAAAACTTTTTTTTAACTTAATTTTTTAACTTTTTAAAGCTTATTTTAAAACTTTTTTTAACGTTAACCCCTAGTTAGCCTAACACTAAATCCCCCAATTCCCCACTAACTTCCACCCTCCCCAGCTAGCTAAATTTATAATTTTAAAATATTTAAATTAATTAATAAAATAAATTTAACCCCTGAGGGTTAAAAAAAAAAAGAATTAACCCTCAGGGGTTAAAAAAAAAATCAGATCATATTAAAATGTAATCCCTGCCAATTGATCACTGTAGTCAGTGATCAATTGGCAGGGAAGGGGTTAATTTTTTATTAAAATGGTAAAGGGGGGGTAAAGGGGGGTGGGATTTTAAATAAACTTTATTTTTTGAACACCAGAGGGCAGGACCAGCACTGATCCGTCTCCCTGCACTTCACACTGAACCCGGAAGTGCAGGGAGGCGGAGGTGAGTATGCAGAGCACATGTGCCCGCTCAGACATGCTGTCAGAGCGGGCACATGTACTGGGACAGCCCGATCCGGTGCTCCCGGTCTGCCTCTAATGCAGAGGCAGACCGGAGCACCATTAACCCCACGATCGCCGCGATTGCGGCGATCTGGGGTTAATTTTACCGCGTGACGGACGAGGTCCGTCACCCGTCGTTAAGGGTATCCCCTGGATGACGGACCTCGTCCGTCACCCGTCGTGAAGGGGTTAAGGGGTTAAGATAGTTATATTCTTCAAATTCTGTTTACAATAGACATGAATGTTAGAATTGACATTCTTTAAAATGTTCATATTAAATTAAGACATGCTTAACATCTCATATAAATCATTCTCTGTTGTTTTTCATGAGTACTGCAGTTGTGCAATATGCATAAAATAATCGCTTGCCAAAAAAATTAGTACAAACTAAAACCATGGTACACAGTTGATAACTGGAAATTACATACTGTGGTGTATATAACCGATTCTAACAATACCAACAATAATATAGTTATCTCAATTGAAGGTTTAAGCCCCTAATAAGAAATAATATCTACACCTAAAGGCTTATATTGCATTAACCGCAGTTAATCTTCAGATCAGCAATCCAGGGAGAGATACTATCCAACCTTCCTAATACTAAAAACCAAACAAAAAGTGTGTATTTATTCCATATCACATTGATGTAATTTCATCCAAACTTATAATATCTCCAAATATAAATGTCTGTAAGGGAGATAAATAGCAAAGAGAAGACCATTATAAATTATGTCTCTTTACAAGTAAAGAAGTTGATGAAGTGTAAAATGTATTATGTGCATTTATATGTCTGTATATGGTATGCAAAGGCATACGTAGATAATATAAAATACCTGATTTTAACAACTTAATTCTGGTTATGCTTATTTGAGATTTCTTCACACATACATTTTCAATAAATATATCATAAACAAAAGAACGGTAAACTCTTTGCACTGCGTCTCTTAACATGACAGTGCCAGTGTAAAGAGAAAATAGAAGGGCACCAAGGACAGAGGCTCCCACCCTACCTGAGCAGAATGCTCTCCTCGGCTGTTCCCACCTCTTATAACCTCCGATCCAGTACCAGCACTTAATTTAGTCTATCTCAATACAAAAATAAAGCAACCCTATCCTCTTTTTCCTACAGAGCGCCACAATTGTGGAGCGACCTCCCGTACACTTTCAAATCTTCCCCAAGCCTAAAGTCCTTTAAGAGATCCATATCTAGATACCTCAAAACAGAATGCACGTATTATGGTTGATTATATATTTCCTACCTGTTCTATGTTCAATTTTGTATATATTGTGTATTAATATTGTTTGTGTATGTTATTGTACCCTAATGTATCAATGCAATGTTCTGTGAACCCAGGACATACTTGAAAACGAGGGAAATCTCAATGGATCTTTCCTGGTAAAATATTTTATAAATAAATATATTGGTATTCCAATGACACCTTACACTACTTAGAATGGCAATACTATAAGTCACATATATATATATATATATATATATATATATATATATATATATATATATATATATCTCAGCAGAGAAGAAATATATCCCATGCACAGCACCAAAACTAAAACATGTTGAGATGACAGACCAATATTCTAATTAGCAGACTCTATATATTGGAAAGAGGACTTTGTTCTAAAAGAGGAAAACAGTCCGTCTTAATTCTTCCCCTTGGGATGGAAATTATCCAATTTCTACATCCAACTCAACTCCTGCGTTTTTTTAACTCTCTCTCTCCACCTCTCTTGGGGTCATCACATGTTCCAACCTCATTAATCTCTACTGGGACACACCGATTAAAACGTCCTTGCTCATTAAAATGTCGAGCCATTGAGTAGGGCAAAGATCGATTACGAATAGCACTTTTATGTTTAACTATTGTAACAGTTAGTGGACAACTTGCTTGCCCCACATAACCTATCTCACATAGGAATTTGAGGAGATAAACAATACATTTTGTTTGACAATTTATGTATGTGTTCATTTGAAACTTATGTCTCAAACCTGGATGTTTGAAAAGAAAATCAACCACTATTTCACAGTACCCCAATATCGGTGGTTCCTATACTAATTCCAAATGTGAGAGACAAATTAAATAGTGCTAAATAAACTACAGTGTATTTAATGAATCTATTGTAAGAGCATTGTGGGTATTTACAATGCAAAATTAACGTGATCAAGCAATTTAAAACTGTATCAAAACTATGATTAAAATGATAGTGCTTGCATGAATATACTCACAATACAAATTATATAGCGGCTCAATGAAAAATATTAAAGTGACATTACTATAGTAATAGGGATATATGTACTGACCCAAATTAGAATTTATCATTTAGATGTTTGTGCATGGTGATGTTTATTTTGAGCACGTATTCTGGTGGGAAAGAGAAATGGAAGTCTCAGGGAGTTCTAGTAATCCATGTCCTTAGTCTGATTGTCTTCAGCAAGCTGTTTGGGGGCTTTCTTGTGCATCATCTTTAGAAGAGGCTTCCTTCTGGGGCGACAGCCATGCAGACCAATTTGATGCAGTGTGCGGCATATGGTCTGAGCACTGACAGGCTAGTGGTGTTGTGCAGAGAGGCACTGAGGCTAGTGGTGTTGTGCAGAGAGGCACTGAGGCTAGTGGTGTTGTGCAGAGAGGCACTGAGGCTAGTGGTGTTGTGCAGAGAGGCACTGAGGCTAGTGGTGTTGTGCAGAGAGGCACTGAGGCTAGTGGTGTTGTGCAGAGAGGCACTGAGGCTAGTGGTGTTGTGCAGAGAGGCACTGAGGCTAGTGGTGTTGTGCAGAGAGGCACTGAGGCTAGAGGTGTTGTGGAGAGAGGCACTGAGGCTAGAGGTGTTGTGGAGAGAGGCACTGAGGCTAGTGCTGTTGTGGAGAGAGGCATTGAGGCCAGTGGTGTTGTGCAGAGTGGCTTGAAGACTATGATGAGGCCTAATAGAAAGCAGTTGTTGTTGGGGGATTCCATCATAAGAGGTGTGGAGATGGACAATGGTGGTCTTGTGAGGTGTCTTCCCGGAGCTACTGCTCACAGAGACAGGAGATGTATCTGTAATATTGTTAAGCAAGCAAAGCAGGAAGGGGAATTGGATGTACTTGTCCATTTAGGGACAAATGACTTGCCTTGCAATGAGGTTTCAGAGGTTAAGGAAGTTTTTAGTGTTTTTGCCAATGATATACGGCAGGTTGCTTCCACACTGTCATTCTCTGAAGTTCTGCCTGTGCATAACACTCAGAATGACAGGCGGATGCGTATTAGGGACTTTAACTTGTGGCTTGGTGAATGGTGTCGGGAGCAAGGATTTGGCTTTATTGCTCATGGTAGCTCTGTCTGGAATGGAAATAAACTGTACAAAAAAGATGGTTTGCATCTTTCTCAAAAGGGAACAAATGTTCTCAGTGAGCAGTTCAGAGGTTTTGCTAAGATGTATTTAAACTAGGAGGGGGGGCAAAAGGGTGATAAAACATCAATCCAATTGTCCCCCAAAACAAGGACAGAAGGTGCCTGTAGCAAGTGTGTTAAAAATGATAAGCTTAGAGTCATGTCTACAAATGCTCGCAGTTTAGGGAATAAGATCCATGAACTTGTGGCAATAATGGCAACTGATAGTGTAGATTTAGTCGCTGTTACTGAGACATGGTATAATGAAAAAAATGACTGGGACATAGCAATACCAGGGTACTCTTTATATAGAAAAGACAGCGAAGGCAAGAAAGGGGGAGGGGTGGCCCTGTATGTGAAGGATAGCATAAAATCTAGCCTAATAAAGGTTAGTGAGACGAACATAGAGTCCATTTGGGTTACGTTAGAATTTGGTAATCACACAGTAGTTCGTGTAGGTGTGATTTATAGGCCCCCAGGACAAATTGAAGAGTTAGATAATCTACTAGTTGAAGAAATAGCTAAAATGACAATGAAGGGGGAAGTTATCACCATGGGTGACTTTAATCTTCCTGATGTGAATTGGAAAACAAAAATAGCTACTTGTGCCAGAAGCACACATATTCTAAACTCCCTACTGGGATTGTCTCTAAAACAAGTCGTTGAGGAGCCAACTCGTAAAGAGGCCATACTAGATTTAGTGTTAACAAATGGAGATTTGGTATCAGATATTACTGTAGGTGAAAGTTTAGGATCCAGTGATCATCAGTCAGTGTGGTTTAATATAAGAACAGTGACTGAGTCACACCACACAAAAACAAAAGTTTTAGACTTTAGAAAAACAGACTTTTCTAAAATTAGAATATGTGTAAAGGAGTCATTATCAGACTGGAGCAACTTAAATGGAGTCCAAAATAAATGGGATTATTTAAAAGCTGCACTACTGAAGGCAACAGAAAATTGCATTAGGCTTGTCAGTAAAAGCAAAAAATTCAAGAAACCACTGTGGTACTCCGCAGATGTGGCCAAAATAGTAAAAAACTAAAAGTTAGCATTTAGTAATTTTAAAAAAAACCCAGAGTGAGGAAGACAGAATGACCTATAAGATTAGGCAGAAAGAGGCTAAGCAAGTTATAAGAGCTTCCAAATCACACACAGAAGAGAAAATAGCACAGTCAGTAAAAAAGGGGGACAAAACTTTTTTTAGATACATAAATGAGAAAAGAAAAGTAAAACAAGGATTAGTTAGATTAAAAACAAAAGAAGGAAGGTATGTAGATATGGATAAAGGTCTAGCTGACTGCCTCAATGAATATTTTTGTTCGGTATTTACAGCTGAAAATGAAGGAAAGGGACCTCTGTTAAAAAAAAGGATAAATGAGTCATTTATTACATGTGAGTTTACAGAGGAAGAGGTTCTATTTCAACTGTCAAAAGTAAAGACAAATAAGTCAATGGGACCTGATGGAATACACCCAAAGCTATTAAAAGAGCTTAGTGGTGTACTAGCAAAACCATTAACAGATTTATTTAACCAATCATTGTTAACAGGAGTAGTCCCAGAAGATTGGAAGTTAGCGAATGTTGTGCCCATTCACAAGAAAGGTAATAAGGAGGAGTCGGGCAACTATAGGCCAGTAAGCCTTACTTCAGTAGTGGGGAAAGTGATGGAAACCATGTTAAAGGATAGGATTGTTGAACATCTAAAAACACATGGATTTCAAGATCAGAGACAACATGGGTTTACTTCAGGGAGATCATGCCAAACTAATCTTATTGATTTTTTTGATTGGGTAACTAAAATTATAGATCAGGGTGGTGCAGTAGACATTGCTTACCTAGATTTCAGTAAGGCTTTTGACACTGTTGCACATAGAAGGCTTATCAATAAACTGCAATCTTTGAGTTTGGATTCCAATATTGTTGAATGGGTAAGGCAGTGGCTGAGTGACAGGCAACAGAGGGTTGTAGTCAATGGAGTATATTCAAAGCTTGGGCTTGTCACCAGTGGGGTACCTCAGGGATCTGTACTTGGACCCATTCTCTTTAATATTTTTATTAGTGATATTGCAGAAGGTCTTGATGGTAAGGTGTGTCTTTTTGCGGATGATACTAAGATATGTAACAGGGTTGATGTTCCAGGAGGGATAAGCCAAATGGCAAATGATTTAGGTAAACTAGAAAAATGGTCAGAGTTGTGGCAACTGACATTTAATGTGGATAAGTGCAAGATAATGCATCTTGGACGTAAAAACCCAAGGGCAGAGTACATAATATTTGATAGAGTCCTAACCTCAACATCTGAGGAAAGGGATTTAGGGGTGATTATTTCTGAGGACTTAAAGGTAGGCAGACAATGTAATAGAGCAGCAGGAAATGCTAGCAGAATGCTTGGTTGTATAGGGAGAGGTATTAGCAGTAGAAAGAGGGAAGTGCTCATGCCATTGTACAGAACACTGGTGAGACCTCACTTGGAGTACTGTACACAGTACTGGAGACCATATCTTCAGAAGGATATTGATACCTTAGAGAGAGTTCAAAGAAGGGCTACTAAACTGGTTCATGGATTGCAGGATAAAACTTACCAGGAAAGGTTAAAGGATCTTAACATGTATAGCTTGGAGGAAAGACGAGACAGGGGGGATATGATAGAAACATTTAAATACATAAAGGGAATCAACACAGTAAAGGAGGAGACTATATTTAAAAGAAGAAAAACTACCACAACCAGAGGACATAGTCTTAAATTAGAGGGACAAAGGTTTAAAAATATCAGGAAGTATTACTCTACTGAGAGGGTAGTGGATGCATGGAATAGCCTTCCAGCTGAAGTGGTAGAGGTTAACACAGTAAAGGAGTTTAAGCATGCGTGGGATAGGCATAAGGCTATCCTAACTATAAGATAATGCCAGGGACTAATGAAAGTATTTAGAAAGCTGGGCAGACTAGATGGGCCGAATGGTTCTTATCTGCCGTCACATTCTATGTTTCTATGTTTCTATGTTTCTCACCCCTTCAACCTCTGCAGCAATGCTGGCAGCACTCATACATCTATTTCCCAAAGACAAACTCTGGATATAACATTGGGCATGTGCACTCAATTTCTTTGGTCAACGAGTGCAAGGCCTATTCTGAGTAGAACCTGTTCTGTGAAACCGATGTATGGTCATGGTGATATGGTGGCGCGCTGCAGCTCAGTTTTAGGTTCTTGGCAATCTTCTTATAGCCTAGGCCATCTTTATGTAGAGCAACAATTTTTTTTTTTTTCAGATCCTCAGAGTTCTTTGCCCTGAGGTGCCATGTTGAACTTCTAGTGACCAGTATGAGAGTGTGAGAGCGATAAAACCAAATTTAACACACCTGCTCCCCATTCACAGCTGAAACCTTGTAATACTGAGTCACATGATACCGGGGAGGGAAAAATGCTAATTGGGCCCAATTTTGACGTTTCCACTTAGGGTTGTACTCTCTTTTGTTGCCAACAGTTTAGTCATTAATGGCTGTGTTTTGTAATTTCCCCCCCCTTACTTGTAAGAAAAATCAATCTTGCCTCGGTGCAACCTGCATCCATATATAATCCAGAAGTAAAGTGGTGCACTAATAGGTTTTGTTCAAGATTTTTATTAAATCAAACTGTGTGTCCTGATTGACAAATATATAGAGATAAGTTAAATATAAGTATAGCATTGGTAAGTGAATTTTACTTATGCCTATATATTTGTATTTTTCAAATGTTTATGTTGATCTTGAAAAAGACCCTCTAGGGTTGAAACGTCAATCCGGACACACCGTTTGATTTAATAAACACCTTGAACAAGACCTACAATTGCACTCCTTTACTTCTGGATTATATAGTGTATGAGCACATAAATATGTAATCTTATATTATGGGAGTTGAATGGCATCAAAAGATTTTACATACATTATAATAAGTAATGAAACTAACGTTTGAATGTTTTAATTTCTCCAGCATTTTAATATACCACTATTAAGCTCTAATGCATACTTTACCTTAATCTTTTCTATCATGTATTTCTATTGTGTGTCTGTATATGTTTTATTAGGGAAATTCCTCCTGTTTTCTACCAAGGACTCAAGTATAAGATTTGTTTTTGCTGTGCTCATCAATACTGGTTTCTGTTGTGTTAGTAGTTAAATAAGAAACACATTTCTCTAGTAGTGTGTCTCTGTTGCATGGAAGAATGGCAAGTACTGGATATCCACTATAATTTTTTTATATCTCTTTTCTACAAAATTAATTTTCAAGATCCCCACTGAATGAGTCATATTAAACCTGACATGTTTCAAACCATTTTGCATTGAAGTGGGAGGATACCTTTACATTTACATGTCCCGTTTGATCTAAAGTCTAGAGACTAACTATAGCAGTTCTTCGTTTGCATGTAGAGATTTCATCACATTAAAAAATAATAGCTCAAGCTCCAGTACAAACATCTTAGTACCTCATCCAGGGCTCTTTCATATTATCTGTTCTATCACTAGCGAAGTGCAGCATTCAGAGCTTGCGTCTAACTTTTATTTTAGTGCTATATAGGACAGAATTATAATTTAAATATTCTGTCACCACTCTAGTTATCACATTTCTTGTTTTACGATCACAAAGATGCATACATTCAACTTACTCTACAAATCTGCAGCTTTTATTATGTTATTATTTATTGTGATTTTATATCCATTCATAGCATGCATATAATGTTTTTTTTTACTAATTTTCAACTGTTTGTGTATAGTTTTATCAGTATCTAGGTTCATGTATGCCGTTTGCTACATTACTATGTATACCTGCATTTCGTCTTCTTTACTAACCTATACTGTCATGTGTATAGGTTAACAAAATTATTTGTTAACCAATAAATGCATATTCAGACAGTCATCTTTTCCAAACTATACCTACATCTGTGGGCAATTTTATTTAATAATCCAAATGAAGCCAAAGTCAGTAACCAGAAATAAAAGCTCAGGAACGCACTCTCGGTCAACCGCCAAGGGAAACCACAGCAGGGCAATGAGTATCGACAAGGCTGAAATCGGCCTTTGACCCAAGAACGTGCGCGCATCTCCCGCGTGACGTCACACGCACGCTGACATAGTCATCACCATGGGCAGACGTGGGGCTATAATTTGGTGTTGATTCGCAGCGGCTGGTACCCATCAACATGTTGCAGGAGTCAGGTACACCGCAAGGTGAGGATAAATATGTTACATATCTTTACTAATCCAAACATATATATACATATATACAATGTAGAACAGCTTGGCACTCTACTTACAAAACACAAGAAAAATATCATGCCTAGGTGCTACCCGTGTTCAAAATATAACAATATAAAATAAGGGGTTCACTCACAGGTCTTCAGTGAAGTGGAAACTGGTTTATTTAGGTGACAAATAAGTAAAAGGTGTGTATCAGAGACCACATAGGGAGAAAAGATCCCCAAAACAGGTGTGATAGTAAACAATAATAATAACCATAAGATACGACCTGAGCACAAGCGAGTGGCAGAGTCTTATCTATAAAATAAGAATAAAAAACATAACATAGTGTATACTGTATACTGAAAATATGGGAATAATATGAGGATGGACTACCACTCACATTTACCAGAGCCGTACCAGGCTCTGTATATCAGGCTCAAAGGTGCCAATTCAGGCTAGCGAAACTCCAATGCAGAAATATGATGAATTCCGTAGTAAAAAAGAATTTATTGGATGAATAAAAATATAAAATATCAAACTCCCGGTTACAAGGGGGTGGAACCCAAACAACAAATGGTGTAAAATAAAGGTATCCACTTACCCCAAACAAAGTAAACCGTAGGAGTAAATATAGAGAACAAATAAAATACAATCAAATGATAAAATAACAGCAGACGCGTTTCGGCTCGGTGGCCTTCTTCCAGTGCTGATTTTCGGATCCTCGTGGCTTGCTTAAATGCGCCCGGCATTGCAGATCACCTGTGTGTTTTTCTTCCGTATACGTCACTTCCGGTAATTGCGAACGACGTCATTTCCGGTATCGTCAGTTGGAACGCACGGTGGAACGCATACAGCGTTCAGTGGTTTCCGGTCTCGGAAAAATTTGTATTTAAAAGAGAATTGATTATATAGAGCAAGAAATATATAAATAAGACCTAATATAGCAAATAGAGATCCACAAAAGTGGCTCTTAAACTGTCATCTTTATAAACTCTCAATATCAATTAACCACTAAAGTGAACAAAGCTTATAGTGGAGCAGACACATAAATGGGGTGTAGAAGCCGGCCAAAAATAGGCAAAAAGGAAATATAAAAAAAGGAAATATAAGAAATAAGATGGTAAAAAAAAAAAAAGGGGGAATGAATAATGAAAAATAAATAAGGTATTATTTAGGTGAACAAAATCATCAGTACATCAGTGCAAAAATCAACGTTTCGACCCCTCAGGGTCTTTTTCAAGATCACTGAACATACACACAAGTGACAATATATATATCTAACAATTAAGTGACTTACCAATGAAGTGAGAAGAAAACTCGTGAACCCATCACCTGCAAGCAGAGATCAATCCGGAAGTGCCGGAAGCCGCGATCACGTCATCACGTTATGACGTATCACGGGGAACGAACGTGGTTACTAGGCGACCAAATGATGCCGTGTATAGTGAAAGGAAAAAGTGAGAAAACATCCCCGGTCCGGGATCTGTATATAGAAACAGACACAAAAGTGTCTAGAAGGAGGATTCTATATATATATATCTATATAGAACAAAACAGATACTTAAAAATAGGCACACTAAGAGGTATAGACCAACTGGCAAAGTGAATATAATGTGGTAAAATAAATAATATATGTGATTATTGATAGACAGAAAGTCCAAATCACCAAATAGGGGTGTCCCTCAGAAGCTGTAAATACAAAAATGCTTATAACAGATACATCTTATTGCAGAAGTCTGCCGAAAATAAAAACAGACTAAAGTACATTGCTATAATTGCTAAAGTACAAAATGCATTTTAGGGGGGCGGGGCCTGACCGCCGATCGGATCAGACGCATCTCGTCTAAGCTCCTGCACCAGAACCGGAATATCGGTGCTAACGGCGATCCGAACACAGCTACGGCCCTAATTTTGGACTCACAACATTCACTGGCTGATGCTGAACACGGGGATACCCCTCAAGTCCCTATCCGGAATCAAAGTAACCCGATTGAGGTCTGCGGCCTAGGAAGGCTTGAGCTGGGTTGAGACGGCCGCTCTCCCAGTTCTCTGATCGGCGCTCTGCTGCCCCGTTCCCCCTCCTTTGGACCGGTGGGGGTTATCCCAGTCCCCATGGCAAACCGCCGCTACACCCGACCAAAATCACCCACCCTGCGGAGAAACGCGGCCTGGACACGGTGCCCCAAGATGGCTGCCGACCGACTACCTCGTGTACTAGGTAGTGTGGATCAGGGGCGACACAGCAGAGCTGGGGCAGATGACAGCCGCTGGAACAGGCTCCTGACACACCCGGCGGCATCACCAACACCACATATTAAATACCAGTGGTTGAACAGGGGGCAGAGACTGACCGGGACCCCCCGGGCGCTCTTCTCTCCACATTCCTACTCACCAAGCCCTTCCGGGCTGAAGGCCACCGGAGACTCAATCCCGGAGCACCGGCCACTGACGCTGCAGACCCGACACCGCTGGCGGCGACAAAACGCCAGGAACAAGAGAGAGAGAAAACCGCGACCTCCTGCCCGAGGACCCAGGTACCAGGCCAAGAGGTGCAGGCCTACCAGTCAGCCCGGTGCTCTGGGGGGGAAACTGCTTGGACGCTGCCCCCAGCCCTCACATCACCCCCTGAGCCGGATACCGACACAGAGCATAAGATGACCCAAGACCCTGCAGCACACTGGCACAGACAGCCACAGTAAACGGGACTAAATACCCACTAATGCCAAACTTGCCTTCGCTCCAGCCCTGCACATGGATACGCTCCTAGCGAACTCTGACACCAGTACCCTGAAATTGTATAATTGTTTTGAGCGCACATTAAGGCAATTGATGCTGTATGTTTGATGTGCATGTGAATTATTTAAGCGACTCACCAATAAGCGACATGTTTAGTACCAGAACATACATGACATGCCACTGATACACACATACGAAATGAATGGAGAAAAGCCACCTACCTACCCAGCTGACCACAAACATCCACACACACTCATCGCACCCACTGTAAGCCTGTATGGGGGACACCGGGCCAGACCCACATCTCTCACTAGCGTAAACCGCAGGGCGGAGGCCATGGCTTCCTGAGCCTGCCACTATGCAATACGACCTGAGCACATCTACTGAGCACCCAAATTTGAGCATAAAGTTTAAGCGTACTATATTAGCTTGTATATCTAGCCTAGCATACTCATATCTAAAGATTAACCACTGAAGTTTCATAGCTTGTCAACTACATGTAATAGCACACTTATTGTAATTTACTGAAGTCTCATAGCTCTTTAGACTTATTTCTCAGCGTGTCTATTACTCACTGCGTATGTTTTATAGCTTGTCACTCTCTAACCTCTGATATCAAAAACGTGCTGTCTACTATTCTAAAGATTAACCACTGAAGTTTCATAGTCTGGCAACTACATGTAATAGCATACTTATTGTAATCTACTGAAGTCTCATAGCTCGTTAGACTTATTTCTTTGCGTGTCTATTACTCACTGCGTATGTTTTATAGCTTGTCATTCTCTAACCTCATATATAAAAAAATGTGCTGTCTACTCTGCCACAATTTGAAATGCTAATACTATGCCTGTAACGGCTGTTGTGGCCTTGCACGTCTGTTGTTATCCTAAGCACGAATAAAATAAAGAATTTAAAAAAAAAATAAAAAAATAATGCATTTTTAGAGTCAACAAGTTAATCTAAATGACCATAATAGTCACTTATAATGAACCAAAAGTAATGACTTAGGTGCATAGCACACGCTATAATTAACCAAAAAATAATTATGAAAAGGAAAACCCCAAAATTGATATAATACAAACAAATGATTACAAAACAAATAATCAGTAGTGAATACTATAACAAAATATAGAGATGAGAAAAAATAATAATAATGCATAAACGGTAAAAAATAACAAAAAGAAGGAACTAAGTATACACGTGCACACATATAAATACATGTACATAATTATATACACGCACATACACCCATGCACATATATACCAATGTACCTATAAAGGCTTATGGTCAAGTTTCAAAAATACCCAACTCTATCACTACCTATTGGATCCTATAGGCTAGTATACATCAGAAAGATGAATAATAAAGAGTATATAATAAAAATTAAAAATAAAGAAAAATTGAAAAATAAAATGAAAAAAATAAATGAAATAAATAAAATAGAATAGAAAAAGACCTTGTATAATTGAAGTTAAGTCATAAAGAATAATAATAAAGGAGAATAAGAAAGAGGAAGAGGCAGAAGATGTGAAAGAACTGGCCAAATCAATGGAATTATAAGAACACATAAAATACTATATTCTCATTCAATCCTTTAGGGGCCACAGTGTCCAACTTGTAAATCCAAGAAGCCTCACGCTGTAATAAAGCTTTAGATCTGTCACCCCCACAGGCAAGAGGAGGGACATGATCAATAGCTGTAAATCTTAATGTAGGCAGATGATGTTGTGCTGCCAATATATATATATATATATATATATATATATATGGGAATCTTTACTAATCCATACCTGCATATATGGGTAATCTTCTTTACTAATCCATACCTACATATATGGGTGATCTTCTTTACTAATCCATACCTGCATATGTGGCCTGACATTAACCCCTTAAGGACCAAACTTCTGGAATAAAAGGGAATTATGACGTGTCAGACATGTCATGTGTCCTTAAGGGGTTAAAGGAGACTCGGTGCTTGGAAAATAAACACATGTTAGAGACAAACCATTGCAAAACTGTTTGCCCCATTGACAAACATGCCATGCGCCATGATTCTCCTAGCCACATAACCGGTACAGCTGGCTGTTGTGTTTTTGATGCTTGGGGTAAGTCTTTAAGCTATATGTGTTCTGGCTCTTAGTGGCCCTTTAAAACACCAAATACACTATACATATATTATATTACATCTATATATCAGATAACACAGTGACAGCTTATTTCAATAGGGACTAATATGATGTCTTCCGTTGGCTGGACACATCAAATTATCACATTAATAGTAAGTAACTACAGCAGTAATGGCATTCTTTGTGAATTAATTTTATATGAGCCACAGTGATTGAATACTTAATAATCCAACTTGCTGCTTGAATATCCATTTTAGATTTCAGAATTAAGTCAGACTTATAATGGAAATGTAACTGGGGGATGTTAAACAAAATGCTGTCCCGTGTCTATTGCACCTACAGTTCCTAGTTTTTTCAATCTATTTTTCTTTAAAAATAAAAATAAAAAATAAAAATAGCTGCTGTTAGTTATGGCAACTAACCATATTATATTCACATTAGATACCGACTAACTGTACTTGTCACAGTCTCTTCAATATGTCCATTCAAAAGAAATGTCTCATGTTTAAGAAATATTACAAAATACAGGTAAAGTAAGCCGCATGCACACAAACATACAGTTTACATTTTACAAGACTACTTAAAATAAACAATTTCAGCTAACAAATATATGGAACGGGATCCCCATATAATGTTCAGCCCACCACTATGCCACAGTACCCAGATATTGGTGGCTCTTATACTAATTTTCATGCTAAATAAGCTAAAGTGTGCATTGTGATTACATATAATGCAAAATTGTAGATCATACTAGCTTTAGTGTAACTATAAGCTTAATTTTATTAATGACAGGCTTCATATTTGCTTAAGTCTCTCTTTACTAGAACTCCACAACACCAGAGACAAAAAAAATCAGGAATCTATAAAAGGCTTCTCCCAACTAACTATTTCCTCTTTCACGCTGCGACAAATAAAGAACATGAACAATACACCACAAATACAATAACAGGAGAAACAAACATAACATAACAATGAATGCCATGCAAACTTGAAACCGTGGAACAAGTGGGTGAAGCCTTGACCTTTATCCTGTAGAGTAGTCGGATCTAAGAACTGTAGCCAAACCATTAAACTGAAACGAGATAAATAGAGTCGAAAACACTGATTAGCAAATTAAATGTACTGAGAAAACATGAATCCCCATCGTAAATACTGACAGTATAATATCCCAGACAGTGAAAAACCTGAATCCCCATCATAAAATACTGACTGTACCATATCCCAGATAAACCCCAACTCCCCCAGATAACCAACCTAGCCCAGGAGACCAGGTGATAAACAACAAGTCAGTCAAACCAACAAACAACAAGGAGAGGGAGAAACTGGGAGGGAAATATTCGCCTCCTGTCATTAATAAAATTAAAATTATGGGGGGCGTGGCTAGCCGAGCTGGTGAACAGTCGCACGTTTGCAGAGCTCCTGCTCCAGAGACTAATAATCGGATGATAATTACCGCAAAGTGGCTATAAAACCTACCGTTTACCGACTCGGAACACCCCTACAAGAGACATGGGCAGAAAGCACCGAAAAACGGCCCAAATAGGGGGACAGAATCATGCAGACATACGACTGTCATTCAGTAGGCCGCAGCAGCAGGCCCGATCGGACATGGAACATGGCAAACCACGAGACTCGAGCGACTCCGAGATCTCGATGGAAGAAGAGACAGTTCCAGCACCTCGGACCCATGGTGGAGTACACCAGAGCTCAGACTCGGACTCCGATAGGTCCCCATCCACCAAAGGAGATATAAAAAATCTACTGCGGGACCTACGAGAAGTATGGAAGGCGGACCTAGCAGGTGTCCAAGAAGACATAGGAGGCCTGCACCGCCGCATGGGAGCAATCGAGACCCGTGAAGGGGAGAGAGGTACAAAGATGGATGACACCGACTCCCGTGTTGCGGCCCTCACCATCCAAGTGCAACAACTTACGCGCACGGTGACCTCCCTGGAAACTCGGCACCGACGAAAAAATGTCAGAATTCGCGGGGCCTCTGAGACAATAAGCCAAGAAGCCCTACTCGAGTTTGCCAACAAAGTCCTGCAAGCACTTGGGACTCAGACAGAGGACGACCGGCCGCCACTGATAGAGTCAGTCTTTAGAGTCAGGAAAGCCCCCACGGCACCCGCGGACGCACCCCGCGACATCATAGTTGTCACAAGGGACATAACTGTAAAATCCGCTATCCTGGCGCGTTCCAGGCAAAAGCCGAACTTGGTGGTGGAAAACAACAGGGTCTCGATATATGACGACTTACCCTTCACAGTCCTCCTTGAAAGGTGCAAGTTCGCACCCATCACCCGGACCCTGCGAGACCACGGCATTAAGTACCGGTGGGGGTGGGGCGGAGCCAGCGCCTGACCGAGCAAGTTGCAGCTTGAAGCAGCTCCGACACCGAGACTCGCTAAAACTTACATCTCGGCACTAAAAGCAGATTCCGGGACTAAATAATCAGTCCCCCGGACTCCTTACAATATGGGGAAAAAAGCCAAGAAAAGCCGGGCTGATCCTACCTATGGATCCCAGGATATTGGCAGTTTTCTACGCCCGGCACAGCGACAGGAGCCCGCCAAAATGGCGCCGAGTGAGGCCTACACCACGCATTCCTCGGATGAGGACAGCATGCCTGACTCTGCTTCCACTCCCGGCAAGGCACAAATCAAGGCACCACAGCAATACGACCTGGGTGATGCGGCACCTGCTACAAAGGCTGACATTAAGGCACTGATGCTTAATATTAAAGCAATGTTTGATGCAGACATGGCGCAAGTCCGAAGTGACATCTCCACGCTATCTACACGCGTGGTCTCAGCGGAAGAGTCCCTTAAGAGCACCAGAGTGGCACAGTCAGCCACGGATGCAATGCTGGGATCCCTGCAGAAACAATGCGCAACACTAACGGCCCAAATGGCCGGCATGGAAGACAAATCGAAGGCCAGAAACCTGCGAATCAGGGGGGTGCCCGAAACAGTCACCAACATGGAACTGCCACACTACTGCAGAAGGCTTATAGCTACGCTGTTGGTCCCGAAGCAGGCCAAGCAAGTGGGACTGGACTCCTGCTTCCGTCTACCTAAAGCGGCTAAGGCTCCCCAGGAAGCACCACGGGACGTTCTATTCAAATTTGTCCGAGACTCAGACCGAGGAGCCCTGATGGGCGCCACAAAAGGCTCCCCAACGATAACCTTTGAAGGTGACACCTTAACGTTCTACAGGGACCTCTCCAGACAGACCCTCACATGGCGCAGATCCCTTCGCCAAGTTACCTTACAGCTGCGGGAGAATGCCATCCCTTACAAATGGGGTATAAACCGTCTCACGACGGAAAGAGCCGGTAAGACGTTTTCCTTGTCTCATATATCCGAAGCGACCAACTTCCTCCAAGCACTTGGACTTACACTGCCAGCGGCGCCTACAGGAGCCCGCCAGACATGGAACGTGGAAGACATAATACCGTTTGCGCCTAGAGAACGGGTACCGAACGCGACAAGCTCCCAGACCTGAGCACACTGACCAGCAGACTAATCCATTACCGACCCACACAGGTCGTCTGTGCAGGACTGCATGCTGAACCCCCCGCACAGGCTTACAAACTCTCCGCATAGCTGCGGTCTCGTTTTATGTTATGTTTTGTTTTTTGTTTTATGTTTTCAATTTTTACTATATGTCATGTTTCTTAGCGAAAACTATGCTCAGTGCAAGATTGTGCCATAGATCCTTCCTTTAAAGTTATTATTCCCCATTTAAGATCTAAAATTGATAACTGGCTCCGAGAGCGGATAGCAAGGGATTCTGTATAAGATGACCACCCCCCCCAAGCGGATTAAGCGGCCGTAGGCCACGTACCTGAGTATCCCTAAAACTAACTATGAAAGCCCACGTAGGCCATCAGCCCCGTCATCCAAAAGCAGGGCCAATCTAGCCGGCTCCATGCACCCTCCTAACACGCGACACTCCAACTAAGGGTTAAGCTAGAGGTGTAATCTATACGATTTTCTACAAAAAAAGGGTGAATTAAGCGAATGTGTAAATGTTGCCAGTAGTGATTTTATTATGTGTATCTCATATGTGTTAAACATGAAAACATTGTTCACACGATGTAAAGCATTAACGTATTTTGTATACCCACAAAAATAAAGAATTCAAAAAAAATAAAATAAAAAGTACCGGTGGGGGTTATCCGGAACACTGGTGGTACCACAGGGCGACACGATACACACCCTGTCGGCCACAGAAGACCATAGGGAGATACTAAGGAGACTCAACATACCAACACCGACCCCCTCGGAGCACCAGGATACAGGTGAACAAAAGACAGTACATCCTGAAGGGAAACAGAAGCGAGGAAACAGACCTGCAGGGGCTGCACGCCAGCTGGGGCGCGAGGATCCCTCATAAGTCCCACAAAACAGGACTAGCGTAGGCCACGCTGACACTCAGGGTGGGCCACCCGGGTTTACCACCTGGACTTACAGCCAGAACTGTGTGTATACCTTACCGAGCTTCACTATGCTGGATGGCATCGGAGTGAACACTTGCGACTACCCTTTCCCCCTTTTTTTTCGTTTTTGTATTATATACCTTTAAATATTTGCCAACAGGCTGTGCCAGATTGTTCCCACAATTGTAATAGAGCCCTAACCAGCAGCTACCAATAGACCCACACACAGCCACACAATATGGCAAATAGCCCATGGTGTCTATATAAGGCTCAGGACAGTACCCACAACTTGATCCAGAAGCACCCTGTATCGAGAACCAACCTATCTCACCCTGATGGGGGTGCTATTTGGTTTTATCTTTATCCATATGTTTTACCCTATCTTTATTCTTATTGTTGTTTGCATTTTACGGTCTTCAAATATGAGTATGCACTGCCCAGACCTACAAGCTATATAGCCCAACACATAGTTATTAATGGATAAGCGAGCGTACATGACACCCACTACGTTATCACAGGACTCTTTTAGACAAGCTGACACTTACACACCGGGGCAGTCACTTGGGCACCAAGCTGACAGATAGCAGACCTTACCAGGATCCGCCACTTTAGACACACTAGCCCAGCACGCACTCCACCTATGGGTTGACCAGCAAATATACTTTACTTTCCTCTGAAACTTATCCATCATGCGTCGTTATTTCTTTTTATCATAAAAGTATATGTAAACCTAACAAGTCATGATGTTACGCTGGAGTTTTTTCGACAAGCTGACATTTACACACCTGAGCAGTCATTTGGGCACCAGGCAGACAGCTAGCAGACCTCAACAGGACCCACTACTTTGGACACGCTAGCCCAGTATACACTCAACCCATATGCTGACCAGCAAATATACTTTACTTTAATCTTATCACCTCTCATGACAAATACAGACAACTTAAACAATCACTACTTTCAAGTTATAGTTTGCTGAAACTTACCTACCATGAACTGTTATGTCTTTTTTTTAAAAAAAATATATGCAATCCTAACACGTCACGATGTTATGCTATAACTATACAAATCGAGCCTGCTGACGTTGTTATGACAATACAGGCACTGTGTAACCACCTGCATATTACAAATAAAGAATTTAAAAAAAAAATAAAAAATTAAAATTATAGTTACACTAAAGCTAGTATAATCTACAATTTTATAGCATGACAGGAGGCTTCATATTTGCTGTTTTAACGCTCGGACAGCAAAGACCAAAGAAACACAATCCGCCGTACCAACCTAAACTCTACGAAGATATCTCCTCGTAACCGGCAGGAAAGCGTACAACGTCTTGGAGAAAAACGCCCGCCATGTTGGTACCTGAAGTCACCGTGTTACGGACTGAAGTGAACAGAAAAAACCTATATGCCCCGCCAATGCCAACCACAACAAAGCGGTACATGAAGGGCGAGAAAAAGGGAAGAACCATTTAAACAAACGGTGACATAGAACACCGCCTAAAGGTGGGAGCGCTACCAAAGTAAGAATATGACCCTCGGTTCCGACTAAGGCTGATAGACAACTAAGGTCCAAACCGCCGAACCCATCTGAAAGAAAAACAAGGTATAATAACTGAAATAAATCCAGAATCAGTGAATGGGCAAAACCTGACATAACCCACCATAAGAGCATGACAAAAATGCGTGTACCCCCTGGGGAGATGAATAACCGTCCTCAGGAATCGTAAAGGGAATTCTAAGCAGAGCGAGGCCCGCCGAAAACAGTCGTACGCGCTACCTAATCTAATTAATATGGCGGTCCTCGGTAAAGTGACCAAACAATACCGGAACCCTGTAAAAGCGGTAGCAAAATTAGGAGATCAGGGTCACCATGCAGACCAAAGTCTCACAATCCCCCAGATCAAATGAGCAAGGGTCCAGGGAATCCAGGAACTAGGTTCGACTCCACCGAAACAAACGGAGATCATAATTCCAAAGTACCAGCAGACCGAGGCACCTGTAGAAAGGTCCTGATACCAAACAAACAGAGGAGACTCATCCGCGTCTCCATGTCCAACACTCCTGGAGGGAAGCGTCCATCGCTGAGCAAACGGGTCCGTCATCCAGCCGAACTGGTCGGGGCCTGATAGGTCCTCCTCCGTGGACTAAAGTCTTGACGCCAGGTCCTCCCAGAGAAAACTATTCCATACGTACGAGAACTCAGGCAGAGGAGAGCATAGGAGGCACCCCCTTGCATCCAATCCGACCTCCAGGACTCCACTCCTTGAGATGTAGAGGAGGTCAATATTTCCCTGGTTGAAAAAAAACGAAATCAAGGGACTCTAACAAGGGAAAACGCAGGGAGCGTCCGACCTTTCGGTCTGGGAGGTACCTCGCAGGGGCCCGTCTAGGTAGACCGTACAGCAAGATGTCCTATATCCATGAAGAGTCGTGTCCGGGTCCCAACGCATGGAAAACGAGAAAGATCTCTTCAGATAGTTCTGGTATTCCTGAATGTCCTCAATTCCTCCCAACCTGCCAACCAGGTTGTATTGTCGCCCAAATGATGCACGAGATACCTATCTACCCAGGGAGAAAATAGAGGCCACCTTACCAGAACTGGGCCCCGCGGTCCCTAGAAGTTTCTTGAGGGCCGCGTCTAATTCACAGTAACTAATGAATGTACGTTCAATCGTAGACTCGTGCCAGGACTCCGAGGGGCTCAGATCCCTTTATGCCAAGCACCTCCAGCGGTCCAAACTGCGTTTAGGATAAGGTCGTCTTCCACCCCAGACTTTGGGCCCATCCGGGATGTCATCCGAAAGTGGAGGCAAGTGGGAAATTCCGGGTCAAGGCTCAAATCCCCGATAAAAGGTACGGGTTGGAGCTGAGAGAAGCCTCCGTGAAGTATTGCCATGTAAAAAAGGACACTTCTTATACTTCCTCGTTTGTTCCGCTAGCACAACTCACTCGTGTAGCGGAGAACAATCGGCTTGCCAGTGCGGACTTAATAGTATAGGCACTGCAGTGGGCTGCACTCAGGATCTCCTGAATACTAGACAGGTGCTTAACCAGCAAAACTGCAGTGCCCCATCGGGGGCCTAAGTCTGGGTTTGCAGCTACTTTGTTCGGGAGCCCAGCTGGGAATACTGCTCTAATTATCCTGCGCGCTTCTCAAGCCAGCGGTCTACGGGCCCAGAAACGCACCAATGGTGCTAGGTGATCGGGCAGAGACCAATCTAAACAAACAAGGTGAGCAATGGATCGAGGGTCGAACAGGGGTTCGTTTAAGGCGATCCATGAGACGACCTCTTATTCCAAGGTCGTCGGGGCCCCTGTAGTGGACTTTGTTCTACATCTCATGGTGCCACTAGGGGCCGTCATCATAATCCACACCCCCATCGTCCTCTCCCTCCAAGGGGAACCGGTCTGCCCGAAATTCAGCTAGGGCGGCCATGGTGGGGTGGGGGTTACGGGGACCTTCACCCCTGCGCCACATAGGCAGTGTCGTCTGGCCGTCAAGGTCGATCATATCAGGGCTAGACACTTCTCCGGAGTCTAATCTTTCCGGGCGTCTGGTTCCGGGCCTTCATCCTACCCATAGTGCTTATGCGACCTCGCCTGCTCTCCACTCGGAGAGTCTGACTCCTCCAAGTCATCTGCCTTTTTAAGAAGGTCGTCACTGCCGCTTCCGGTGGTCATGGCCTCCCCCGCGCCATATAGGCAGGGCCGTCTGGCCGATTGCAGAGGGGTTAACCGCTCCTCGGAGTCTTATCTTTACGGGAGCCTGGTTCAGGGCATTCACCCTTCCAGTAGCGCTCATGCGCACTTTCCTGCTCTCCTCAAGGAGAGTCTGACTCATTCAAGTTGTCTGCCGTTTTAAAGGTGGGCCCTCTAGGGTTACGCTCCTGATAAGCTTAAGGAAGGACCCTGGCTGAAGCCTAATTCCACTGAGGCGGTCACTGCCATAGTAGTCATTGTCTGCGCTGTTAACCCGGTTAAGGGTTCTCCTGTGCAGCGGTCCCAGGCAAAGCGACCTCAAGGAGTATAGAGGACAAGAGTCACCGGCAGGGAGATAGGGGCAGCACCCCATATAGTGGCCGAGGCAAGTTGGGCAGCGCATGCAATGCACAAGCGTGAGTATGTGGCAGTAGGCTTGGCATGCAGACATTCTGGCACAGACCATACAGGCCAGATCAATGGGGCACAGACAAAGCAAGCCAATCAATGGGGCACAGGCAGAGCAGGCCAATCCGTAAGGCACGGACAAAGTCGGCCAAGTCCTGGGGCACAGACAAGTCAGGACTTTTAGAGATGTACAGGTGAGGAACTGCACATTCCATTCTTCCGATAAAATGTACCTTTCGCTCTTCAGATAAGATGTACATAACACTTCTTCAGATTAATAGCACATAACACTCTTCTGTGTAACTGTACGCAACCTTCTTCCGTGTAACTGTACGCAACCTTCTTCCGTGTAACTGTACGCAACCTTCTTCCGTGTGACTGTACATAACACTCTTCTGTGCAGCTGTACATAACATCCTTCTGTGTAAACATACAATACATTCTTCTGTGTAACCATACATAACATTCTTCTGTGTAACTGTACATAACACTCTTCCGTGTAACTGTATGTACAACTCTTCCATGTAACTGTACATACATTCTTCTGTGTATTTGTACATAACACTCTTCTGTGTAACTGTACATAGTATATTACTGTGTAACTGTACATAGCCTTCTTCTGTGTAACTGTACATAGCGTTCTTCTGTGAAACTGTAGATAGCATTCTTCTGTGTGACTGTACCTAGCATTCCATAGTGTAACTGTAGATAACGCACTTCAGTTAAATAGTGCCTGACACTCCGTAAATAGTAAACTTGCATATTGAGTACACCTGTAGTCAGGGAACTCACCAACTGAGTTACCTCACAAGAGGTGCTCCATTGGTCAATATGATAAAACAGAGCGCTGCAAGCAATCATCTGAAAAAACAAAAAAGGGGGGGGGTGGATGAGTATAAGTGGTAACACTGCCAGTTGTGCCTGTAACCCTTGAGGGGTTGTGCACAGCTCTATATAGCATGCCTGTGATATATATCATCCACTATGGTACCCAGTAGCCTAACCTGCCAGCCACATGGGGCACAAAGCCAGGACAGCCTGAGGGTGCAATGCGCCCAAGTCATAGCTGAGTCCCAGTCAAAGCTACAGCACATGTGCCTGCCATCGACGGAACTAATGCGGTAAGTCTGGTAACTGGCCGGCCCCGACCACGTGGTCGCGGGGAAGTGGATGCTTGGGGCCGCCGCACTGCATGGGAAGGTAACCCCACCCATCCGCGAGCGGAAGCGTGGGTCGGATGGGGGGTGGAAGCAGAGGATCTCACTCGGGGACGGAGCCGGCGGGCAGGATCCAACACGTGGGACTGCCGGAGTCTTACTCCTGGGTCCCGGCAGTCGGCAATGGAAAGCGCGCGTAGGACCGCTTTCCGGCGGCTGCAAAACTGCCGAAAAGTGAAGGGGGCAAAGCCACCCGGAAAAGGTAGAGGGAGGGAGGGAAAAAAGGAAACCCCCTCCCCCCCCTCCCACCCCAAACCCAAGAAAAAACGATCTCCAGACAGCGGGCCCAAAACAGGAAAATGCTGAAAAGTTATAAGAGAAAATACATCCCTACAGCAAAAAAGTAGGGACAGAAAAATACAATTGAAATAAATAAATCATAATGGCAGTATGAAGGTAAACAAGTTCTAAACAAATAAATCCCTGCAGCCATAAGAAGGTAGATGCAGAAAACCAGAGTAAATAAATCAATCAATCAAGCAATCACTACAGCACTAAGCAGGTAGGTGAAGAAAATACAGATAGCTAAATAAATCAATCACTAGAGCACTAAGAAGGTAGATGCAAAAAATACAGTATAGCTAAATAAATAAATCCCTACCGCACTAAGTAGGTAAATGCAAAAATACCCTCTAAACAAATAAATCAAGCACACCTGGTGCAACTAATGAAGCCCTTGATTAGTTGCATCAGGTGTGCTTGAGACAACACTGATTTGCATATTTGTGCTGTTGTGAGTGATACTATTCAGTGGGTTGTATAACTTGGAGATTGTAGAAGTCTTTATAAGTTGCACTTTCAATTGAATTTGAAGCATTCATTGTGTTGAGCTATTTCCATTGCTTTGTTTGATTTGTTCATTTCAAACCGACACTTCAAGTGCATCTCAAGATTTTACTGAACTCATTATTTTTTGCTTTCAACAGTACAATACCAATTTCCATACAATGACTATGCCCATGTAACATATTCATTTTCACCTTGCGGTTTCTGCTCTGAGCGGCCATGCGCCAGTGTACCTGACTCCTGCAACATGCTGCGGATCCATGCCAAATTATAGCCCCACGTCCGCCCCTGTTGATGACGACGTCACGCGGGAGACGCGCGCGCACTTCCTGGGTCAAAGGCCAATTTCGGCCAATCAGATTTGTAAAGGGCTTATTTAAATGCATTTCTACTTCTCCTCATTGCCCTGTTATGGTTTCCCTTAGTGGTTGTCCGAGAGTGTGTTCCTGAGCATTTAAATCAGTTTTTTGACTTTGACTTTGTTTTGACTTCCCTGTATTCTGGTATCCCTGACTTCTGGCTTTCCCTCATCGTTGTGTCCCATTCTGTGTCCCCGACCTTGGCAAGTATTCTGACTATTCTCTGGTACATTAAGTCTGGCCATTCACAGGCCTGGTAATACGTTGCCTTTTAGTCCTAGGTGTGATACAGCTCTACGTGCTGGATCAACTAGTAATCCTGACAAGATGCCCATATATACAGGTTTGGATTAGTAAAGATGCCCATAAATGCAGGTTTGGATTAGTAAAGATGCCCATAAATGCAGGTTTGGATTAGTAAAGATGCCCATATATGCAGGTTTGGATTAGTAAAGAAGATTGCCCACAGATGTAGGTATAGTTTGGAAAAGACGACTGTCTGAATATGCAGGTATTGGTTAACAATTTATTTTAAGGCCCGGTAAGACATTAGCTTTTAGTCCTAGGTGTGATACAGTTCAACGTGTTGGATCAATTAGTAATCCTGACGGCCTTATAGGGATTGATTGCCAATAACCGGTACTGCTATGCTGTCTATTTAATGTTTTTGAGGGGATGGGAGTGTGTAGGGAGGAGGAGGTGTACAGTCTGGCATTAACTGAACATGATGACAGCTATCACACTCCTAACACTCTCCGGCAGCCAATACATGCTGGGATCAGTGAGATCCCACTTGTGGAGTGCTGTTACTTATAGGAGTGTCCCTCTTTGTCCACTTGATATGTTGGGTGGTGTGCTGACACTACACAGAATGAGGTTATTTCACAAAACAGCAGATTGAAGTGAACTGAAAAATTTATGGATAAATAGAGTCAAAAGGAGAACTTTTAGTTTTCCAAATCAGTTATATGCTTTGCCATTCCATTCACTAACCATCGCCTCCTGTAGACAGGCCTATCCACATTAAAGAAGCCTGCGATCATTTGTCACTGGAGCACTGTCTGTTCCTGCAGAAATTAAGCTAATTGCGTAATTTTCCCATTTCCTCGTGTGTAGGTATGAGTTTCCATGGTAGGTATACCAGCCAGCACTGAACAAATTAGCTGAGGAATATAGCAGCCTCACAAAGCTGTATTCCTGGCACTACTGATCCTTCTGCCTCCCTCGTGCCTCCCCCATCTTCTGTAAATAAAGGGTTAAAAAGCCTTTGTTGGGGGGGGGGGGGTTTGAGCCGAACAGACGTGTATGTCTGCTGCTCCAGCACTGCCGAGCTAAATCGTCTGTTTTCTGAGTGGATAAAGGGCAAGAACCGGCTTATCCTACTGCCCAAACGACAGAGGACCAGGAGACCTACATGAGAGTACCGAAAATGTGGCGTTACTCACCGGTCTCAACTAATCTATTACCAAGGCCTACCAGCATGGATGGCGCAAGGGAGACGGCCGCTCCCCGACCATCACACCTTGCTGCACACGCTAGCGAGATACCCCGTCCCCCCCCCCAAGAACTGGCAGGGGTTATCCCGGTCCCCATCGACCCAAAACACTCGGCTACACTGCCTCCAGCAGCCCACCAAGACGCCAGCACAAATCTCGCCTGGTTGAACAAAATGTCAGGCGCGCCCTGGTCGTCGGTGACAAAGCTTCAGCAACTATGTAGAGAGAACTATGTAAAAGAAGCACTAGCACGCCTGGACGCAATATTTGACAGTTTTTGGGAGAAACTGCACAAACACATGGCAATACCGCCTCCTCCACCTACCCGTGAGGCGAAGGAGTGGAGGAACGGGAGGGCGAGCAGCCTTCAGCATGCCGCACACTCAAGCCACAACTGCTCGGGCGGACATCCCACCCAGCCCTAAAGCCGACCGAAGAACCCCTCCAAAGCAGCACACAACTCGCAGGCTGACCACACGCTGCCGGCAGCGACAAAACATAGCAGCCACCTGTCGCACCCGAAGAGGGACAGACACAGCCTCACGGGACTGTCATACTTACGGAGAGAAAATACCAACCTACCTCCGCTAGCCCGTACCACACCATCGCCCTGGGGATCAAACACAGCAAGAGACCCACACGACAGGCCCGCAGACTCCGACTTCTCGCCCCACTGAAGACGAATCGAGTCCCCGTGGAGCCTCAAACTTCCGAGGGGTCGGGGCCTGCTAGCCGACTATTCCGGAGCAGTGGTGGCTCCTCACCTGGGCTTCCCCCCACTGTTCAGCACACCAGCTTGGGACTTAAACCCCGCACGGGTAAGGGATGACTGCACAGCTCTGTGTCCCTGGAGGATCTGATCCGTGACCCACGGACTCTGACCCATTTGGCGGCTGCGGGACTCACCTCTTAAACAAGGCAGTTCCCGGTGCCAGTTTTTTTCAGCCAGTTTAATTTGCTAAAAGGCTAACCCTCTGATAATCCTGTCTTGCTCTTACCATGATTTCAGTTTTAAAGTTAATTTGCAAGTTATGTGTCCCCTCACTAGCTACCAGCATAGAGGCCAGAAATGTACACACAATCCTTGCATAGCTTAGTGAATATACACGCTAGTTTGCATGTTTACTCTACCTTCGTGAGGTTATAGCCGAGTGGTTATCTTAACCTAGCTAACGTTAAACGACTCCATATAATTCTGTGTTATTTTACTAAGCATCTGTATGACCTAAGCTCCGGTTTTTCTTTCTGTTTTTCATAAATATGCCGATTTCTACAAGTTAAGCATCAATTATTTTATTTAATTTTATTTAATCTTCCTCTGACAATATAGCTGTTCAGTCAAGCTGGCAAAAAATATAGAAAAATGTGCAAAGTTTCATGCCACTGTCTAACTTTGTAAATCTTGAAATACGCTGTTGTGGCGTCTGTTGATACCCTGTAACCACCTGCACATCAAAAAATTGCAGTTGTTGTATGCATCAGGTCTGCTACTTTCTTCCAAAGGTTTGTTAGTTTTGTCACATTCTATTTTTCTATGACACAACCATACTTCCTGCACTGCTCACTCCTGCCCACTTGTCCCCACATACAGGGCAGGAGGCAGGAGCAAGCAAATTAAGCGCCTTCATGCTTCCGAAGTCTGTGAGGGGAGCCTGGCTGAGGGCTGAAGTTGATGCCGCGCACCAGAGAGCATAGATGCCTATTAGCGCCCAATAACATGGCCAGTGCTTCTTAATCCCACTTGATAGAGGGGGCGACCCCACTTATGAATCGCCCTAGGCAGCCGCCTACTTGATCCATGGGACGCGCCTGCCCTGCGTACAAGTGTATGTGCATACAAAAATTTACTGTAGCACAAGATTGCTGTGAACACCTTTTCCTCATATATTTCTATTTGTTATTGGTAGCGACATTCTTTGCCACATTCGGGTAAACTAGTCTGTGGGGTTTTTTGCTTGTCTTTTTTTCCCTCCAGATCTGGGACCTGATTGCAAACACTAGCGTAGATGGAAATAGTGTGTGCAAGATCCACGGTGTGAGTCTCTGGTAATATTATATGATATAAACTGTTCATCCTTGCTAATGGCAGGTGACAACAATGATCCACATCCCATGTCATCATATGATTGCTGACAATATGAACTTCTGGGTCACAATTGCTTTAGTTTTGATTATATATTTTAGGAGTTTTGTGTTTAATAATAATAATAATAATTTAAAAGAAGAAAAACTACCACAACAAGAGGACATAGTCTTAAATTTGAGGGACAAAGGTTTAAAAATAATATCAGGAAGTATTACTTTACTGAGAGGGTAGTAGATGCATGGAATAGCCTTCCAGCTGAAGTGGTAGAGGTTAACACAGTAAAGGAGTTTAAGCATGCATGGGGTAGGCATAAGGCTATCCTAACTATATGATAAGGCCAGGGACTAATGAAAGTATTTAGAAAATTGGGCAAACTAGATGGGCCGAATGGTTCTTATCTGCCGTCACATTCTATGTTTCTATGTTTTTGAACATTTGAAATAATATCATAAGAGTACCTTCATTGAGCAGTTGCTCAAAGGAAAATTAAATGTTTACTGAAAATGATTATCCATAAAAAAAATAAAAAAAATAAAAATTGACTTCTCTCTATCTGTGTTCATTAACCTCTCTTGTCAACTTAACTTTTCTATCACTACTACACGTGCTCTATACTGCCTTAGCCTTTGTTTTACCTGGCTATTATTAAGTAGTACCATGAAACTCAGACTGTAATATACAATTCTCACGATACACAAACATAGCTGGCGTCTTCAGTGGTGTATCCTAGGAAGGACAAAACTCAGACGCCACCCTCCCCCTGCGCCACCCCCACCCAACCCTTCTCCCCACCCCGCCTTCTAAATACACACACACACACACATTCACTGACAGATACGCATACACTAGCTAACAGAAACACACACACACTAACGGACGCACACACACTGACACACACACACACAGACGCACACACTAACAGACACACACACTGACACACGCTAACACACACACACACACACTAACAGACACAGACACACTCACTCACATTAGCACATTTTTTTTATTATTTAAACCCCCCCCCCCCCCCCAGCCTCCTTACCTTTGGGAATGCTGGGGGGAGGGGAATTCTCTTCCTCCCTAGGGGTCCAGTGGCTGCTGGGCGGACGGCATTGGCGGGCGGGCGGGCGGCATTGGCAAGGGAGCACTTCCTCTGAGCACTATGCTCAGCTCCCTCGCGCGCTACCCGCAGAGTGAGGCTGGGAGGCTGAGCCGGTGTCACGTCTAAACATTTGTTATGAAGGAACACAACTGCAGATTTCGTATAGTTTGAATATTTATTATAAAAAGTAAAAGGTATTGACTTTAATTCCAATTTACAGGTACTGTAGTTTTAAGTAATAAACGATAACTGAAGTCCACAATTATAAGCACTGTAGCTTTAAGTAGTAAATGATAACTGAAGTCCACAATTACAGGCACTGTAGCTTTAAGTAGTAAATGATAACTGAAGTCCACAATTACAGGCACTGTAGCTTTAAGTAGTAAATGATAACTGAAGTCCACAATTACAGGCACTGTAGCTTTAAGTAGTAAATGATAATTGAAGTCCACAATTACAGGCACTGTAGCTTTAAGGAGTAAACGATAGTAAATTGTAGACACTGAATCAATAAAGAGTCTCTTAGTAGAATCAACGGTTTAGGTGATAAGCAGTCACAATAGCTGTTCCACAGACTTTAACCGAAGCAAGACAGATGCAGCTAACTGAGATAAAGTATGAGTTGAAGTTAGCTGTAACGGTTTTGTATTATCGAAGGATTTTGGAGACAGGAAATAACAGCTTGAGATGCAATGCTTATCACAGAGGTTTTACTTAGCTTCCGGCACATAGAACACTGGTTCCCGAGATCTCCTCAGAGGCGTTTATCCTGGATGGAGAGTGTTAAGCTTTTAGTTGTGGATGAGGAGAGGTGAAGGGAACTTGCAGAGTCTTTCAGTCCGGTCTGGTAACAGAGGTTTTCACAACGAAGTTGTAGCCGGTTCGTGAGTACGGAACGTAGTTCAATAATCCAGCCTAGATCAGCTGGTGCAGTCAGATTAAATAGGCAGACCGTGTCATAAAGGGGTGTGGCTAGGCTCCGTGGAACCAGGAAGTAAGAGGATACCATAGTTAAGGCATGACAGTACCCCCTCTTTAATGAGCAACCTCTGGGTGCTATTGACTTGGTTTAGAAGGGTAATGCTTGTGAAATTTGGAAATCAATTTGTCAGCATGAACGACAGAGGAGTTTTCCCATGTATCTTCATCAATTCCATATCCTTTCCATCTGATGAGGTATTGTAAGGAGCCACGATGGATCCTTGAATCCAGTATACTTTGAATTTCGTATTCTTCTTCACCCTGGACCAATATGGGATCAGGGGAAGTAGTGACATTTCTTTGGAAAGGGTCAGGATGATGAGGCTTCAACAAGGACACATGAAAAACAGGATGTAGCTTTAAAGTTGGTGGAAGTTTCAATTTAACAACATTACCGTTGATAACCGATATTATTGGAAAAGGACCAAGGAAAAGAGAACTTAACTTCTTTGATGGACGATTTGTAGAGATGTTCTTTGAGGAAAGCCAGACAAGATCACCGATTTTATAAGAAGGTGAAGGTTGTCTTTTTGTATCAAAAAACTTCTTTTGATTGGAGGAGGCCAATTCTAGATTCTCATGCAATTTCTTGAATAAAGAGGACATATGAGAGATTTGATTCGAATCGGAGAGATTAGATGAAGAAACTGTCTGAGCAGGAAATGAGGAAGGATGAAATCCATAATTGGATAAAAATGGAGTCATTTTACTGCTGGTATGAAAAGAGTTATTGTATGCGAATTCTGCCATAGGTAACCAAGTTATCCAATCGTCTTGTAAGTGAGAGCAATAACATCGTAGATATTGTTCTAAGCATTGGTTGACTCTTTCAGTTTGTCCATCTGTTTGAGGATGATATGCAGATGATAGTTTACGTTGGATATGAAGAGTGGCACATAATGCATTCCAAAATTTGGAGGTAAACTGAGTTCCTCGGTCTGAAATGATTTCGTCTGGCAGTCCGTGGAGTTTGACTATGTTATCAAGAAATATTTTTGAAAGTTCAGAGGATGTGGGTAACTTATTTAAAGGAATGAAATGAGACATTTTCGTGAAGCGGTCTACCACCACTAAAATGGTGGTATGATGATGAGACGGAGGTAATTCTACCAGAAAATCCATAGAAATGGATTGCCAAGGTCGTTCAGGAATTGGTAATTTCAATAATTGACCAAATGGTTGATGATGGACATGTTTTGATCTTTGGCATACAGAACAAGATTTGACATAAGATTCAATAGTTTGGTCTTGACGAGGCCACCAATAGTATCTTTTAGACAATTCAAGGGTCTTTTTTATACCTGGATGACCTGCCAGAGGAGAATCATGAATAAATTCGAGTACTTTAATTCTGAAAGAGGGAGGTACGTAAATCCGGTCTTTGAAGTAGTAGAGACCGTTTTTCTTGGATAATTGAATTGATTTAGGAAGTTCGAGAGCATCTTCACTGAGATCTTTAATGTCATCAATAAGAGAAGATAAGATTCCAATGACTTTAGGCGAAGGAGGTTCAATTTGAGTGTCTTTATGGATCCTGGAAAGGGCATCAGCCTTTTTGTTTCTAGACCCAGGTCTAAAGACGATTTGGAAGTTGAACCGGGAAAAAAAGAGATTCCATCTCACTTGTCGAGCAGACAGTGTTTTATTGGAGTGAAGATATTCAAGATTTTTATGGTCAGTATATATGATTAAAGAGTTCTGAGCACCTTCAAGAAGGTGTCTCCAGGTTTCTAAAGCCACTTTGATACTTAATAATTATTTTTCTCCTGTAGGATAATTCTTTTCGGCAGGAGATAATGATCGTGAGAAGAAGGCGACAGGATGAAGAGGTTCTTGAGGAGTTTTGTGTTGAGAAAGGACAGCTCCAATTGCAATTTCCGAAGCATCCGTTTCAAGGACATAAAGATATGAAGGATTTGGAAGTTGAAGAATAGGAGCTGTTGTAAATTTTCTCTTTAATTCAGTGAAGGCAGTTTGAGCCTTCTCGTTCCAATTGAAGGGATGTTTTTTACTGTTAAGTTGATTGAGTGGGTGAGCTATCTCAGAGTAGTTTTTAATAAATTTTCTGTAGAAGTTGGCGAACCCTAGAAATCGCTGTAATTCTTTTACTGTAGAGGGAACAGGCCAGTTGATGATACAATCGACTTTTGAATTATCCATACCTATTGAATGAGGGGAGATGACATAACCTAAGAAGGTTATTTCTTTGACGTGAAAAATACATTTTTCGGGTTTAGCGAATAATTTGTGAGTTCTGAGTCTTGATAACACCCATCTGACATGTTTTCTATGTTCCTCAGGAGTGTTGGAGTATATGAGAATATCATCTAAATAAATGATGACACAGACGTCCAATAGGTCTCTAAAGATATCATTTATGAAATGTTGAAAAGTTGCAGAGGCCAAAAGGCATCACCAGATATTCGAAGAGGCCATATCTTGTTCGGAAAGCAGTTTTCCATTCATCATTAGCCTTTATCCTGATGAGATTATATGCCCCGCGAAGGTCAAGCTTAGTGTAGATGGTAGCAGTTTTCAATCGTTCAACCAGTTCATTGATGAGGGGAAGAGGATAACGATTTTTAACTGTTATTTTGTTTAAGGCTCTGTAATCAATGATAGGACGTATAGTCTGGTCTTTGTTTCTTACGAAAAACATACTTGAGGCAGCAGGTGAACTAGAGGGTCTAATGAACCCTTTCCGTAGGTTTTCATCTAGATATTCTTTGAGAATTTGTAATTCAGCCTCAGAGAGAGGGTAGATGTGCCCAAAAGGTACTGGGGCACCAGGTATGAGGTCTATAGGACAATCGTAGGAACGATGAGGCGGGAGCGTTTCAGCTTCTTTTTTACTGAAGACATCTGAAAAGTCTGAATAACAAGAAGGTATGGTTGGTTCTTTGGAGATTTGAAGAATAGGAATTTGCTGTAAACATGTTTCTTTACAATAATGTGAGTTAAAGGTGATAGAGAAAGGAGACCATGAAATTTGAGGGTTGTGGTTCCTTAACCAATTGATCCCTATTATAACGGGATAGAGAGGTGATGGAATAACATCAAATACTAGAAATTCAGTATGAATATGATTGGTGGTTACCTTTAGAGGGATGGTTTCATGAAGAATCGGTCCCGAGGAGATAAAGGAGCCGTCAATCACTTTAATAGGAACAGAAATGGCTTTTTGAACACAAGGAATTTTATTCTTTGTTACAAAGGTTGAATCGATGAATACTCCATGTGCACCAGAATCGATGAGAGCTTCAGTCACAATTCTCACCTTATCCCACTGTATTACAAGGGATACAGGTGTGAACGGAGTGGTCGATGTTGAGGGGAGTGCACTGAAGATTGCAGAGGTATAGGCTTGTCTACCGGCCTTTGTCCGTTTTAATAAGGGACAATCAGAGACCAGATGATCTTGAGAGGCACAATACATGCATAGGTTTAATTGACGTCTTCGGTTCTTTTCTGCAGGAGTGAGAGGACTTCTTATTACCCCTATTTCCATAGGTTCACTTGGTAAAGAAGTTTTTTCTGGAGCTTTTGAGGGAGTAAAAGGTTTTCGGTCTTTAGAATGAAAAAGGGCTTTTTCTGCCTTTCTTTCTCTTAATCTTCTGTCAATGCTGATTGATAAGTGAATTAGAGCGTTCAAAGTAGTAGGGAGTTCTGTTCTAGACAGTTCATCTTTTACAGCTTCAGATAAACCAATTCGAAATTGGTTGCGCAATGTGATGTCATTCCATTGCGTTTCTACAGCCCATCTTTTAAATTCAGCAATGTAATCTTCAACAGGTCTATTTCTTTGCTGTAGTGTTCTGATTGTTAAATCAGCTGTAGCTTGTTTGTTAGGATCTTCATAGAGAAGAGACATGGCTTCAAAAAATTCATCCAGTGAGTCTAAGATGGGGTCGTCGTTTTCCAGAAAGGAATGGGCCCATGACATAGGTTCACCTCTTAGAAAGGAAATAACCGAACACACTTTAGTTCTTTCTGTAGGATAAGATCTGGGTTTCAAAGCAATTAATAATTTGCAGGTGTTGAGGAACTCCCTGTATTTTGAACGATCTCCAGAGAACTTTTCAGGGTTACATACAGCAGGATCGCTAGCCGAGTGCAGAACAGTATGAGGAGTATGAGTTTGTAGATCTCTGACATAAGTGAGAATTCTTTCGTTAGTAACTTGCAGGTCTTGCACACCTTGGGCTAGTGTATCAACTCTTTGATTCAGCGTAGTTATAGTAGAATCGAAATCTGCTGGATCCATTACAATGGCTGGATTATTCTGTCACGTCTAAACATTTGTTATGAAGGAACACAACTGCAGATTTCGTATAGTTTGAATATTTATTATAAAAAGTAAAAGGTATTGACTTTAATTCCAATTTACAGGTACTGTAGTTTTAAGTAATAAACGATAACTGAAGTCCACAATTATAAGCACTGTAGCTTTAAGTAGTAAATGATAACTGAAGTCCACAATTACAGGCACTGTAGCTTTAAGTAGTAAATGATAACTGAAGTCCACAATTACAGGCACTGTAGCTTTAAGTAGTAAATGATAATTGAAGTCCACAATTACAGGCACTGTAGCTTTAAGGAGTAAACGATAGTAAATTGTAGACACTGAATCAATAAAGAGTCTCTTAGTAGAATCAACGGTTTAGGTGATAAGCAGTCACAATAGCTGTTCCACAGACTTTAACCGAAGCAAGACAGATGCAGCTAACTGAGATAAAGTATGAGTTGAAGTTAGCTGTAACGGTTTTGTATTATCGAAGGATTTTGGAGACAGGAAATAACAGCTTGAGATGCAATGCTTATCACAGAGGTTTTACTTAGCTTCCGGCACATAGAACACTGGTTCCCGAGATCTCCTCAGAGGCGTTTATCCTGGATGGAGAGTGTTAAGCTTTTAGTTGTGGATGAGGAGAGGTGAAGGGAACTTGCAGAGTCTTTCAGTCCGGTCTGGTAACAGAGGTTTTCACAACGAAGTTGTAGCCGGTTCGTGAGTACGGAACGTAGTTCAATAATCCAGCCTAGATCAGCTGGTGCAGTCAGATTAAATAGGCAGACCGTGTCATAAAGGGGTGTGGCTAGGCTCCGTGGAACCAGGAAGTAAGAGGATACCATAGTTAAGGCATGACAGCCGGAATGTGACGTCATTTTCCAGGCTCCCAGCCTCACTCTGCAGGCGGCGCGCGAGGGAGCTGAGTAGAGTGCTCAGAGGAAGTGCTCCCTCGCCAGCATGTCAGTTAGCCGCAAGGCTAACAAGGCATTTGCCCTGGGCATTTGGGGGCGGCTTTTTTTGCCGTCCCCTGGAAAATGCCGCCCAAGGCAAATGCCTTGTTTGCCTCGCGGCTAAAACGTCCCTCGGCGTCTTGATATAGTAGACTGAGAATTTTCCTTTTTTCTTATTATGAATTGGGCAATCAGCCCATCTTTTATGTTGTGGGTTGCAGTCGAGCAGAAAATAGCTTGCTCCTCCCTGATCTGGCTAGTCACATCTTCCTGCCCTCTACACATTTCTCATCTAAATCTCTTGATTTACATTGGTCATAAAAAATGCACACTGCTCCTTTAAACTCTATTCAACAAGTTCCAATATCATACATTAGCTTACAGGTTTTAGTGCTTGGAGAACAGGTAGAAGAATTAGTTCTGTGTACGTCAGCCTGTATCCATTAACATTCTCCCAAAAAGTAAAGTATTTAGGAGTATATCAGATATCATGCAAAGTGAGGAACCAGGCCAATATATCTATACCGTATGCAATCTGGTACACAATATTTTTGTTTTTTGCAAATCTTTATATTTGCTATTGATACAGCTAACACAAGGGATAGATAACATGTATTATAGTTATTCAACTATTACAATGTACTGGTAAAATAATTTGCAGATGAAGTTTGCACTCTTGTTATGCATGACATGGTCTCTTTATAAAACATTTGGGCATGCCAGCTGGTTTAGCTGAACCCTGTGGTCTGCACCCAGATGTTTAGAATGTTAAGATGCTCTAAAGCTAGAAAAAACAGATTGTGTGTATAAGCACAGCTACGTAATTACTAGCTACAATACTGAATGAATTAATATAGGATCTAGCACTGGGCCATTAAGACCAAAGTCCTTAATCATTGAAAAGCACAACCAGTTCAGTTTTTAATAGAGTTCAGTATGTTCCTTTCTACTAGCAACAGAGAGAGAAATACAAATAATACAGTAAATACAGTATACCTGTGAAATAAAGCAAGTTTTGATAAGATGAGGAGTGCACAAGTTTATTATTGTTTCAAAATAAAACTAGCCTATAAATATAAAAACTATACTAAAGAATATTTTCCTGAAATGTTTTCAGGGTTGCATTGTATAATATATATATATATATATATATTTTTTTTTTTTCCTCTCTGGAAAGTGGAGTAGCTCATGCTATTGTATTACTTATAACCAAGGTTGAATTAGACCCATGGAAGTTTTCCAGTATTCCTGAAGGTGTCTGACTTAACAGCAATGTGTTTAATATTTGACGACCTTAGGATATGGTGAAGCCGTGAGCGCATCTTAGAGGACTGAAAAGTCAGGTAATATTCTAAGCATAAAATAAATCTACTATCATCAGTGCAATGTATTGGATTTGTTATTTTACAAGCCATGCACAGACAAACCTAAAAGATTATTTATAACGGACTTTCAAAGCTTTACTAGTGACTGTAAATTGACATTGATTAGCAATAAGTGCAATAATAAATTAAGAGAATTTTATTTTATAGCTGACATGTTTGTGTTGTGGGAGAATCCGCCAGCGCATGGCAATGAAAAGACATCAATAGCCATATTTAATAATAGATTGGAAAATCATTTCCCTTAGTGGGAAGCTCTCTGGTTACATAGATGTAGGAGAGACAGAGGGGAAAATGCTTGTTCTGAGATAATCTGCTTTGCAGAAGAAACCTGTTCATAATGAACAAAGGCCTAATGTGTAGCCCAATTAACGGATAATTAGTGGGGAATTTACTTACCATATCAAACCTGTAGGGCAATGTATGATTCATAACAGCTGTATTACATTAGTAGCCCACATATGAAAATCTAGAAAGTTGTTCAGTAAATATGCAAATATCACAATGGCTTTATAATATTAAACAAAAGGAGATGATAAGTATGGACATATAATTTATATAGCATGCATTGAAATATACATTTTTTTTAAAAAGCACACATATTGCAGAATTAAAGTACTTTAATTACAGGTCATACAAATGTAATTATTAAAATAGGAAATATTATTCTGAACAATAATTTTTTAAATAATTTTAGACTGAGTGCTGCTGAAGTAATGACCAAAGGAACTGTACCAAAATGGGAGAACCACAGAAGAAAGCAAGGAAACAATTATATTTTATTTCCTTATACTACAGGTTATATTTATGTGACTGCTGACAGATTAGGCAGAACGTCATAGACAGTGCTATGGTTTCCCAAATAGAATAGGGATTGAACTGGTGCACAGACCCACTATTCTCTGCTATTTCTTACATAACTGCACACTACCCAGTGAAGTATCTCAACTTTTCTGGGCAATTTTCAAGATTAAGTCACGGTTTGTAATCCCAAGTCTACATCCTACTTCCTATGTGTGAATAGTTAAACTGGTTTATCCGTTCTTTTAGGTGTCCTGTGTGTCTAGGTAGGCAAAATAGTTACAATGATAATGCAGTTACTCAGAATCAATAAATCAATAGTAGAAGTCAGAATTATCAAAAACCAAGTCAGTTTACAGAAGTTATTAAGAAGAAGAATGTTCAAGAGGACTGCAAGACCCACAGTACGACATCCTCTCCTATTTGGTTAAAACTTATATAGTCTTTTACAGCATGAGTATGTCTTGTCACTCTAGAGCAGGGGTAGTCAACCTTTTAATACCTACTGCCCGATTTTGTATATTTGTTGATGGTAAAATGTTCTTACCGCCCACCAGTGCCATAACTAATTTTAAAGCGCAAGTGCAGTTTGCTTTTTTTTTAACGCAAATGTATTAAATGTATCTAAATGTATCTATTTTTCCCTTTTTTTCTATTTTCTATTATACTTTTTTTTCTATGTCTGTGTGTAAGGTGCTGTTTGTGTTTGTGTGTGAGGGTGGCAGTGTGCACATGTGTGAGGGGGCAGTTTGTGTGGGTAAATGTGTGAGTGAGGGGTGGAGTGCGTGAAGGATGCGGTGTGTGGGGGGGTAATGTGTGTGTGTGATGGGTGCAGTGTGGGGTAGTGTTTTTATGTGAGGGGTACAGTATGTGTGTAAAGGGTTCAGTGTGTGTGTGTGTCTGAGGTGCAGTGTGAGAGGGGGCTGTATGTGTGTTTGTGAGGGGTTCAGTATATACATGGGTGGCAGTGCATGTGTTTGTGAGGGTGGCAGTGTGTGCGGGTGGTGATGTGTGTGTGTGAGAGGGGACAGAGGGGGGAAGTGTGTGTGTGTGAGAAGGTTGCAGTGTGTGTGAGGAGCGAGGTGCACTATGTGTGTTTGTGAGAGGTGCAGTGTGTGTGATGGGGCACGGTGTGTGAGGGGTGCAGTGTGTGTGTGTGTGCTGTGTGTGTTTGTGAGGGGTGCAGCTTGTTTGTGAGGGGGCTATCTGTGTGTGTGTGTGGGGGGGGGGGCTATAGTGTGTGTTTGTGTGTGTAAAGGGTGCATAGGGTCTATGCTGTGTGTAGGTGGGTGAGATTTGAAAATGTATTTTGATGTCTCCCTCTCCCATCTTCTTACTTTACCAGAGAGGGGGCACATAATGATGCAAGCCCTGTTGGTCTAGTGGTGGCATGTTCACTTTAGTCTGCAGCTCCTCTGGCTACAGGCTTACTCTCCTGTCCTCTTGCTAGCACAGCACTGTATTGGAGCATTGCAATGGTAACGGGCGGCAACACTCAGACCAGCCTTCTCACAGGAGAAACACAGAGTCTTCTAGGCCCTTACCTCCCTCTGCTGGGGCGAAGTGCCAGCTGGCCGGTGAGGGAGATACTTGATCTCCTCACCAGCCCGAGAGGGATTTTATCAAGGCTGGCTCTGCCTTGGTCCATGGCCATCGAGGCACACCTGGCATTTTCTGAAGAACCCACCACCACCCACCTGAAATCCCAAACCGCCCATTAGTGGGCATAGGGACCAGGATGACTACCCCTGCTCTAGGGGCATATAGCTGCTGTTCTTACTACAATCTAAACGTTACAAAGATGCTATCTATGAGTTTCAATATTTCACAAATGGCTTTACACACTCTTAAACAGACCTTCCAATGTTATTAGAGGACTGATCATTTAACATTTCTGGGCATTAAACTTACAACCTCAATGGATAAATGTATAAGGCATACTATGTGAGCCTCCGAAACCACATTAAAACACTCCTAGCCATCTGGAAAAACAAATTTATATCATGGTCAGGCCATATGGCTGCTGTCAAGATGATGGCTATCCCCAGATACCATTATCTGTTCAGAACCATTCTAATCAGAATCCCAACTCAGTATTGTGTAGAAAATCAAACAATTGACAAATTAATTTTGGCTGAAAAGAGACCAAGAGTCTCTGCATCCACTCTGTATCACTACTTCACTAATGGAGGCATGAGCCTACCGAACATAAAATATGATCACTTTGCAGCCAATATTAACCCTCTGGTAACAGCACAAACACAGAGAACATATTACAGGGTCATCAATTCTCCTCTTTGATGTGACTTCCCAACCACCTCTGACCTAGGAAGATACCCCTTCTTCCCACAACCGCCTTAACATTGCACATATGGAACGCACACAGCCATAGATATTGCTTGCACAACCTTTATTCCCCAGCAATGACCATCACTACCCTCCAATCCATAATACCCAATCTTAACTCCCGACTCTGGGAAAAACATAGCATATACTATGTCTACCAACTAATCCAAGACAACAAGGTTATAGAGTTTGCACACCTCCAGCAAAGCTGCAATCTCCAAAGTGTAGCACACTTTTCTTACCTGCAATTGGAAACATGGTTACTGAAACAATATATTCCTGCATGTCACACATGGGCAGCATTTGACGAGTTTTAAGAAGATACTCACAAAACAAGCACCGGCTATGAAAATTATTTAAATGCATTATGCTGGTCTGAATACTGATCACAAAATCTATCAACTACCGTTGCCAAGACAACCTGGCAAAAAACATTCTCATCCCATAAAAAAACTCACACTGTGTATCAATCGCATAGAGCTATCTAAGAAAATCGTATACAGATGGTACTTAGTGCCAACGGGCATGAATTCCAGCATCTCTGACAAATGTTGGAGATGCTAGGAAGGGATCGGAGACATGCTCCACATTTGGTGGGCATGCTTAAAACTAACAAACCTTTGGAAGAAAGTAGCAGACCTGATGCATAAAACAACGGTATCTCACATACCTCAGAAAATGTTTTAGAAACATAGAATGTGACGGCAGATAAGAACCATTCGGCCCATCTAGTCTGCCCAATTTTTTTAAATATTCTCATTAGTCCCTGGCCATATCTTATAGTTAGGATAGCCTTATGCATATCCCACGCATATTTAAACTACTTTACTGTGTTAACGTCTACCACTTCAGCTGGAAGGCTATTCCATGCATCCACTACCCTCTCAGTAAAGTAATACTTCCTGATATTATTTTTAAACATTTGCCCCTCTAATTTAAGACTGTCTTCTTGTTGTGGTAGTTTTTCTTCTTTTAAATATGGTCTCCTCCTTTACTGTGTTGATTCCCTTTATGTTTTTGAATGTTTCTATCATATCCCCCCTGTCCCGTCTTTCCTCCAAGCTATACATGATAAGATCCTTTAACCTTTCCTTGTACGTTTTATCCTGCAATCCATGAACCAGTTTAGTAGCCCTTCTCTGAAATCTCTCTAAAGTATCAATATCCTTCTGGAGATACGGTCTCCAGTACTGTGTACAATACTCCAAGTTAGGTCTCACCAATGTTCTATACAATGGCATGAGCACTTCCCTCTTTCTACTGCTAATACCTCTCCCTATACAACCGATCATTCTGCTAGCATTTCCTGCTGCTATATTACATGGTCTGCCTACCTTTAAGTCATCAGAAATAATCACGCCTAAATCCCTTTCCTCAGATGTTGAGGTTAGGACTCTATCAAATATTCTGTACTCTGCCCTTGGGTTTTTACGTCCAAGATGCATTATCTTGCACTTATGCACATTAAATGTCAGTTGCCACAACTCTGACCATTTTTCTAGTTTACCTAAATCATATTTGCCATTTGGCTTATTCCTCCTGGAACATCAACCCTGTTACATATCTTAGTATCATCAACAAAAAGACATACCTTACCATCAAGACCTCCTGCAATATCACTAATGAAAATATTAAAGAAAATGGGTCCAAGTACAGATACCTGAGGTACCCCACTGGTGATAAGCCCAAGCTTCGAATATACTCCATTGACTACAACCCTCTGTTGCCTGTCACTCAGCCACTGCCTTTTCCATTCAACAATATTGGAATCCAAACGTAAAGATGGCAGTTTATTGATAAGCCTTCTATGTGCAACAGTGTCAAAAGCCTTACTGAAATCTAGGTAAGCAATGTCTACTGCACCACCCTGATCTATAATTTTAGTTACCCAATCAAAAAAATCAATAAGATTAGTTTGGCATGATCTCCCTGAAGTAAACCCATGTTGTCTCTGATCTTGAAATCCATGTGATTTTTAGATGTTTAACAATTCTGTCCTTTAATATGGTTTCCATTACTTTCCGCACTACTGAAGTAAGGCTTACTGGCCTATAGTTGCTCGACTCCTCCCTAATACCTGTCTTGTGAATTGGCACAACATTCGCTAACTTCCAATCGTCTGGGACTACTCCTGTTAACATGATTGGTTAAATAAATGTGTTAATGGCTTTGCTAGTACACAACTAAGCTCTTTTAATAACTTTGGGTGTATCCCATCAGGTCCCATTGACTTATTTGTCTTTACTTTTGACAGTTGAAATAGAACATCTACCTCTGTAAACTCACATGTAACAAATGACTCATTTGCTGCAAAACTACTCCCTAAAGCTACCCAGGGACTCACTCCCTTATGTATCACAAAAACATTGCAGCACTGATGGTCCTTAGTAGAAATTGGAGAAAAAACATAGACCCTACGTTGGAAGGCTACATAAAACTTGTTTAAACAAACAGACTATCTGAAACAACAGCTAGACAGGCTGCAAACCAAAAAAACAAGATTTGGAAAATATCCTGGGCTAAATGTTACGAGGCAACTAATTTAGCCAACCCATAAGCCAAAAACCCTCAAAGTCTCGACAGCTTCACCCATAAACTAAAATAAAAGTTTGTTTAATGTAGACTTGGTCATCGTTGCTAAACCGTACAAGACCTTGATGAATTCAATTACCCAACTACTCTCTCCTCCCTCCCCCATCTCTTCTTCTTTCTCTCCTTCCATAAACATTAAATGTTTACACATGTATGCTGTCTGTTGCAGTTCTCACGAGATGTAAAACCCACTGGGTATTTGTAATGAATGACAATATTTAATGCAGACCCCCTGTCTGTGTATAAATTATGGCCGTACCAATAAAGCATAGTAAGTTGTACCGTTCATCAAGTCTTGGCTGATGTTTGGGTAACCAAGGGCTCTGATCACCGTTTCACTTGGGGTTTGGGAGACTTACAACTGATGTACTCAGTCGGAGTATAGGGTTCCGATACACCATTATTTTATGCTGTTTATCCAAAAGAAGGCAAAAACCCCAAGTGTAGCCTTTTTATTCTTGACATGAGGGCAATCTGATTTTGTACTTCAACAACCTGTTTAAATACATATTAATTATATCCTTAAATATTCTGTTAATGCAAAAAAAAAAAAAGCATTTTTAGGCAGAGAATTCCACATCTCTTTTTTTCCCTCTGCTGTAAGCCAAAACACCTTTCTTTCAGTCTCCATAGGGGACCTCTTATCGGTTGTATATTGCTTCTAATGAACAGGTTATGTAGAAGTATCATATCCCCTCTGATGTGTTTTTAGCCTTTCCTCATAACTGTTTTCGATCCCCTTACTAGTTTTATATCTTACCTATGTATTTTTTTCAAATTCTGCAATATCCTTCTTGAAAACTGGTGCCCAAAATTGCACCACTTATTCAAGGTGGGGTCTTACAATTGATTTATAAAGAGTCAAAATTGTATTTTAAACAACTGAATCAATGCCCTTTTTTAGCACTTTACTAGCTTTTGCTATCACAGACCAGCCATAGTTTATCTATAATTGTTTCCAAGTGCTTTTCATTTAATGTTATCCCTAACTCGACCAAATTTAGTGTATACGTGGCTTGTTGGTTCCTTTTTCCAAATTGCATGACTTTGCCTTTATCTGTATCGAATCCCTCTATAGTGAAGCTATATCCTGTTCAGTCTGTATTATCTTACCTACTTTTTTTTTTTTGTAATTCTTTATTTTTGTGGGTATATGAGAGTTAAACACGTAGTACATTATGTGCAAAAAAATAAATAACATGTATGAAATACATTTGAGATAGTCATCATATAACAGGTATAATTGCACAGAAACTTTGCCACCCGGTTTTTAATAGGTAAAACCCTGCATTACCCCTCATGTTAGGAACCGTTAAGATGTGCGACATCTCAGAGGGGCTAGTAGACAGCGTTATGTGCTCTGCTTAGGAATGAGGGTGCTGTAGGCTCAGCTTAGGCACGTGCACTATTGGGTAAGGGAGGGTGTTTATTATGGCCGTTGGCCACTGAAAGGAGTGGTGCAGGCCCTCACATAACAAACGGGATGTCTCCCATTGGGGAGCCTGTAAGTGGAATTTTGTGTCTCTGCATATGCTTTGTGTTAGGGGAGGGGCAGGTCTGCTTAACCAAGATCGGTGGTTGTCTGCTTACGGAGCCAGAGTTTTGGGTATGTCTGATGCCCTGTAACCTTCATAAACTAAAAAACCTTTAATGCCTTAGAGAACGTAAGAAACTTAAAAAAGAAATCGAAAATCAAAAAGCAACTGCTTTTAAGGTGAGTAGAAAGACCAGGTAAATTTAGCATATAAAAAGTGTCCAATATATAGTCCTGCAGTAAGGGACCTATCGGACATTGCACATGTGCGGTCGTTTTTCACATGTTTAGGAATCCATCATCCTCGGCACAGTTCCGCTGGGCACAAAGAGAGTTATTTCATTGATGTTCCATTATGGGCTGGCCCTTGTTGCTGCTGCAGGTAGCGAGAGTCCTAGTGACTGGAGAAACTTAGGCGCCTCAGATATGTGTGTCAGGTGGGCCGTCTTACCAGCGTGCTCTGTGGTTAAACGATGAGGGCCCCATTTATAGGGGATAGAGTTCTCACGCAGTAGCAAGGTGATGTGGCAGAGAGATCTTCGCCAGGTGAGAGTGTACCTTGAAAAGTCTCTGTATAGGGTCAAACTTGCTCCCTCAAACGCGATGGTAGGAGAGCCTCTCGCGGCTCCCATGAGAGCCCCCCAATCGGAGTCCCGGACAAATTTAATCAGCACGTCCCTCGGTGCTTATTGGGGCGCTTTGAGTGCCTTGGGGAGGCGAAAGCAGGTGTCAATCCCTACCTGCTTTGCTTGTTTGGGAGTCAGTAAGGTTGCCACAAGCCTCCTACAATAGAGTGGTAATCCCAGGTTTCCCACCGATTCAGGCACACCCCGGATTCGCAGGTTTCGGGCTTTAGTTTTGTCCTCCATTCCCGCTAGTTGAGCGGCCAGCGTTGCACATTGTTTTTGTAACTGTCCCAGAGCAGCGTCTGTCGCCACCTGTGCCACTCTTGTGCCCCCGAGGGACTCCTCAACGGAGACCACCCGGCTTGAAAGCGTGGAGATTTCCCCTCGGACAAGCGCCATGTCGGCGTCAAACATCGCCTTGATATTTAACGTCAGTGCCTTAATGTCTGCTTTCGTGGCGGGTGCTGCGTCGCCTAGCTCTTTAGGCTGCTGGGGTGTAACATGTACCTTGCTGGAAGCGTGGAAGGAATCTAGTACACTGTCGTCATCTGATGACTGTGAGTTGTAGGCCTCTATCGGCGCCATCTTGCCGGGCACTTGCTGCTGTGTTGGGCGCCTATATCTTTTGACCCCTTAGCCAGGATCTGCTCTGCTCTTCTTCGTTTTTCCCCCCATATAATGTAGGGTGTCTTGGGGATCTGTTTGTCTGGTCCCAGAGGTAGTTTTTGTCGCTTGGATATCCCTTTTTGGGGGTCTCACGCTCGGAGCTGTGGTGAGTTGCAACTTGCTCGTTTAGGCGCTGGCTCTGCCTCATCTTACCTACTTTTGTGTCATCTGCAAACACCGACAAATGACTTTCAATGTGTAATTCAAGATAATTTATAAACAGATTAGGACAAAACTCACTTATGTCCACTTTGAAAATGTTCAATTTACACCTACTCCCTGCACTCTATCTTTAAGACCATGTTCTATCCAAGAACACTATTTTTCATCATAGCCACCTGATTTCAGACCTTGGTTCCAGACAGTTGTCTTTTAAAGCCAACCGTGAGTAAGCCACATGTTCTCACACAGGGTAACTATGGTCCGCAATCAGCAAATTGCAAGGCTAATATACATTTTCATTTCTGCACCTCATCCCTTTTTAAACTTCTCTAGCTGTCTTTTTATTCCTAAAGTTTGCCTCCAAATAAATTCCCTTCTCTGGCTGCACTAGAATGTATCATTAAAATCATGTGTGGAATAATGTGCTTTAATATTTTGTTTTGTTTTAGTTTTAACCTCTTAAAGACTTTGTGTCATTATCTGCTGAGCTTCTGTAACATGAAGGAAGACAGTGTTTACTCTGATCTAAAGTTAATGGGTAGGGATCATCCTATTATTATTATTATTATTATTATTGCCATTTATATAGCGCCAACAGATTCCGTAGCGCTTTACAATTTTATGAGGGGATTTAACTATAAATAGGACAATTACAAATAAACTTACGGGAACAATAGGTTGAAGAGGACCATGCTCAATCGAGCTTACATTCTATAGGAGGTGGGGTGTAAAACACATTAGGACAGGAATTTGCAGTCAAATAAGGTGGGCTGCCCTTTAGGAGAGGGCAAGAGACAGGTATGTGAGGTAGGAGTTAGTCTTGGAGGCCATAAGCTTTCCTAAAGAGATGGGTTTTAAGGCACTTCTTAAAAGATGCAAGACTAGGGGAGAGTCTGATGGCGGTAGGCAGGCTATTCCATAGGAAGGGAGCCGCCGCGAGAAGTCCTGCAAGCGTGAGTTGGCCGTACGGGTGCGGACAACAGACAGGAGGTGGTCACGGGCAGAGCGGAGAGACCAAGACGGGACATACCTATGGATCTGTGAGGAGATATAAGAGGGGCTAGAGTTGTTCAGTGCTTTATAGGTGTGAGTTATTACCTTGAATTGACTCCTATAACATACAGGAAGCCAATGTAAGGACTGGCAGAGGGGTGAGGTGTGAGAGAAACGACTAGAGAGGAAAATCAGTCTAGCAGCAGCGTTCATCATGGACTGTAGGGGTGCAGTACGGATTTTGGGAAGACCAATCAGGAGAGGGTTACAATAATCCATGCGGGAAATTACTAGAGCATGGACAAGCTCCTTGGTAGTATCTGGTGCAAGAAAGGGGTGGATGCGGGCTATGTTTTTAAGATGGAATCTACAGGATTTGGCAACATACTGGATGTGAGGCTCAAAGGTGAGACCAGAGTCAAGTATGACGCCAAGACAGCGCGCTTGCAAGGATGGACTGATGTGGGTAGCACAAACTTGAAGGGAGAGTGAAAGGGGAGGATCAGTATTAGGAGGAGGAAAGACAAGGAGCTCAGTTTTAGAGAGATTGAGTTTCAGAAAGCGGGAGGACATCCAGTCAGAGATGAAAGAAAGGCAAGCAGTGACACGTTGCAGGACAGCAGGGGAAACGTCCGGGGAGGAGAGAGAGAGCTGGGTGTCATCAGCGTACAGGTGGTATCGGAATCAAAAAGAGGTAATAAGTTTGCCAAGAGACAGGACGAGGAGAGGAGGTATCATTAGAAAAAGAGACACTGAATGAGCGTTGGGAGAGAGAAAACCATGAGAGGACAGAGTCACAGAGACTGAGTGATTGAAGAGTTTGAAGAAGGAGAGCATGATCAACGGTGTCAAAGGCCGCTGAGAGGTCAAGAAGAATTAGTATGGAGTAGTGGCCTTTGGATTTAGCTGTGATTAGGTCGTTAGTAACTTTGATAAGCGCAGTCTCTGTAGAGTGGAGAGGGCGGAAGCCAGATTGAAGGGGGTCAAGGAGAGAGTTGGAATTGAGGAAATGAGACACACGGGTGAAGACAAGTCTTTCCAGAAGCTTTGAGGAAAAAGGGAGCAGGGATATGGGACGGTAGTTAGAGGGGGTGGACGGGTCGAGGGATGTTTTTTTTAGTATAGGTACTACAGTGGCATGTTTAAGGTCAGCAGGGACGATGCCAGAAGAGAGAGAGCAGTTGAAGATGTGTGTTAAAGAAGGCACAAGACAAGTGGAGAGAGATCTGATAAGGTGAGATGGGACAGGATCGAGTGGGCAAGTGGTGGGGCGAGAGGAGCAAAGAAGAGCAGCCACCTCTTGGTCAGTAGCTGGGGAGAATGTCTGAAGGGTAGGAAAGGCATGATCTATGTGTGGTTGAGAAACAGAATGGCAAGGTGCGGAGAATTCTTTCCCTAGCTGTTCAATCTTGTCAGTGAAGTAACATGCAAAGTTATCAGCAGTAAGGTTAGTTTGGGGGGGTAGCCACAGCAGGGCGAAGAAGAGAATTAAAGGTCTCAAAGAGACGCCTGGGGTTATGGAAGCATGAACTAATGAGAGAGGAAAAGTAGGACTGTTTTGCAAGGGCAAGGGTTGCATTGTATGAACACAATATGAATCTATAATGAAGAAAGTCTGACTGGGTGCGAGACTTCCTCCAGGAGCGTTCAGCACAACGGGAGCATCTTTGCAGGTAGCGTGTTGATTTAGTATGCCACGGTTGGGGGCGGGTCCTCCTTGAGGTGCTTGTTTGGAATGGCCCTGCAGCGTTCATGGCACATATAAGAGTAGTTATATGTGGAGATGGCCAGTGAAGGACAGGAGAGGGAAGGGATGGACAGCAGTGAATCAATGTCAGCTGGCAACTGCTGGAGATCAAGAGAATTAAGGTCCCTCCTGAGTTGAGGAGGGTTAGGCTGAGGTTGTTGGGTGAGGGGGTACGCAAGAGCAAATGATAAGAGGTGGTGATCAGAGAGTGGAAATTGAGTGTTGCAGATATTAGATACTGTACATGCATAAGTGAAGATTAGGTCAAGGGTATTGCCAGCTACATGGGTGGGAGAATTTGCCCACTGCGATAGCCCGAGGGAGGAAGTAATTGAAAGTAGTTTAGTGGCTGCAGAGGTCAAAGGTGGGTTTATAGGAATATTGAAGTCCCCGAGAATTAGGGATGGAATGTTAGAAGAGAGGAAATAGGGTAGCCAGGCAGCAAAGTGGTCAAGGAAGAGAAGAGGGGAACCAGGGGGATGATAAATAACAGCAATGTTAGCAGAGAAGGGTTTGAAAAGGCGAATTGAATGTATTTCAAATGATGGAAAAGAGAGGGAAGGGGGGGTCGGGTAGAGGTTTAAAGGAGCAGTGAGGGGAGAGGAGAAACCCAACACCACCACCTTTACATTCAGAGTTTCTTGGGTTGTGGGCAAGTTTGAGACCACCGAAGGACAAAGATGCAGGGGTAGCAGTGTCAGAGGGGGAGAGCCATGTTTCTGTAATAGTTATACTAATTAAGATATTCCTGTGGCACAATGTGATGTCACCATGCATCATGTAGTGATGTCCATTGTGGAAGCAAAAAGAGGCACTAGCACTTCCTTATTGCCGTGGTTCGTTTTGTCCTATTTCTGTGCCAGTGTTTCTACACCATAAGAGCCCTTGAAAGAGGCTTCAATTGGTAGGAGTTTTAAAGTAAAATACTGGGCAGCTGGTAGATAGGATGTATAAATTAATTAATGGTTACCCAAGTGTTCCCCTTGTGACAAGAATGTGAGGTAAATATTCCCCTCTCATGCCCAGTGTGAGTGAACCAATAACTAAGTGGGTGGACGCAGAAGCTTTCCACTTGTTCATCCCTTTAGTGATGGTTTGAAATGTTTTTCTTTTTTTTCCCATTATTATTCCTTACTTAGTTTTATACATAATATGTATTTATTTATTTTGCTTACATGAATAGTATTGATATAATGGCATTTATGTTTCTATGCTAATATTTCAGAGATTGTGGGGAATAATGTAAAACAAGGGATACCACTCTAAAATATTGTGGTAGTGTATTGGGTTAGGATGTATAACTTCTGTGCAAGACATCAGTGGGAGTTTACATTTTACATGGAGTGGTCAGTTTTGGTGAAATGGTGTATAATTGGGGTTTGATATTGTTTTCCTTTTAGGCTGTGAACATCTATACAGATTTATTGTGGGATGCGGCTTTAGCAAGAAATCCCTAAAGTAGCACCCCCACATCCCTAATTTTCATTACTGTCAACATTTACTGATAAAGGTTTTTGAATGTTGGGGGGGACTTGACCTTAAATGTATATGTATTGAATTTTGATTAACTAGTTTGTCCATCAGCCTGCAAATACAAATACATTGTGCAGGATTACTCTGGGTCTTCATACATTGTAAATTTGTTCTATAAAACATGTAGGCCTTGTAATCTGCTATCATTTTGGATTTATTTGTTTCCCCAAGCACATTTATAAATTTAAAGCCCCACAGGATGAATAGAAAAGTTGAATTTTATCATTTTGTTGAGAGTTTAATTTTCTTTATATTTCTATATTGGGGTTCAATATTCAGTTGCAATTATAGGTCTTATAGTATGTTTCATTATACAATGTTTTTAAGACTTATCTCAAGGTGCAAAACTCAAATTTGTTTTAGATTTATGTTCGTTTCCATATACCAAGCCTTTGGTTTCATTTAATGTGAGAAACAAAACCCGTGTATTTTCTGAATTCTTTATTAAGCTTGGGAATTGCAAGTTCTTATATAAATTGGTTTTATATGCTTAACAAGTTTAGTGAGTATTGGTTCAGCCTTGGA